>NC_057865.1:275010307-275322807 GCF_019393635.1 Dromiciops gliroides | reverse complement strand
TTTGAGGTCCCTTCTAGCTCTAGGTTTATGATGTTATATATATATATATGTGTGTGTGTGTGTGTGTGTGTATATGTATATGTATATATATATATGTGTGTGTATATATGTATATATACATATATACACACATACACACACACACACACACACATATATATACACACACACACACACACACACACACACAGGGCAATGAGGGTTAAGTGACTTGCCCAGGGTCACACAGCTAGTAAGTGTGTCAAGTGTCTGAGGCTGAATTTGAACTCGGGTCCTCCTGAATCCAAGGCCAGTGCTTTATCCACTGCGTCACCTAGCTGCCTCGATGTTATAAATATATTGCTGCCATGATCTTTCATGATTTCTGACCTCTACAAATTGCCTTGCCTTGCCTTGCCTTTTGCCTTGCCTTGCCTTTTCCCCTTCCCTCCCCCTTCTTTCCTTTCCTTTCCTTTCCTTTCCTTTCCTTTCCTTTCCTTTCCTTTCCTTTCCTTTCCTTTCCTTTCCTTTCCTTTCCTTTCCTTTCCTTTCCTTTCCTTTCCTTTCCTTTCCTTCCTTTCCTTCCTTTCCTTTCCTTTCCTTTCCTTTCCTTTCCTTTCCTTTCCTTTCCTTTCCTTTCCTTTCCTTTCCTTTCCTTTCCTTTCCTTTCCTTTCCTTTCCTTTCCTTTCCTTTCCTTTCCTTTCCCTTTCCCTTTCCCTTTCCCTTTCCCTTTCCCTTTCCCTTTCCCTTTCCCTTTCCCTTTCCCTTTCCCTTTTCCTTTTCCTTTTCCTTTTCCTTTCCTGGGACATTTGACTTCCTTTGAATTTTATGCTAGCCCTCATTCATTAGGCAAGTATAAGTTGAGTTCCTACTGAGTGCCCAGGACTGGGTAATTTTAAAGGAAGGGAACAAATAAGCAAGATGCTTCAGGCTTGCTTACTGGGAGTTCGTGGTCTACTGCCAATTACTGTTCTCATTTCCTGGGTTGGAGTACTCACCTATAACCAGTCCTGTTTGTAATATCTGCCTGGCAGCTGAATATATGCTCCTTGCCATGATGTCGGGTGGAATACCAATGTGGAATACCATGATATTCCTTCCAACCCTATATCTGTAAGACTCTAGGTCTTAGGATCATAGATATATAGTTGCAAGAGACCTCAGAGGCCATCTAGCACAACCCCTTCCTGGTACAGATAAGAAATCTTAGCCCCTGGGAAGGGAAGAGATTTGCCCAAGGTCACACAGGTGGTAAGAATCAGAGGTAGGATCTGAATCCAGATCTTCAGACTACAAAGCCAGTCACTGGAAAGCACCTGCTCAACTCACCCCCTCCCCCCAGCCCCCATCCTTAGTTTGGAGTCTTAAATCAGGGACTCCGATTTCCCACTAGAATCCAAAATTCAGGTAGGCGATAGATATGCTGCCCATTTATTTAGCTCTTAGCATCAGCTTGCTTTGCTGCCTTTTCTCTTGCTTCGCCTAACTCAGAAAGGAAATTTGATTACACCCAGGAGAGGGCAGTATAGTTCCAGTCTAGGATGCTCCATGGTTCTTTCGGAGGCAGAAATTAAGGATTAATGAAACCCATCTTCTCGGAGTGAGGCAACAACTCCTCTCATAAAACAGGAACTCAAATACCGCACTGGTAATGCATTCCATAAAAAGGGAAAGAGATCTAAATTAACCACCCCTTGTAAATTTCCAGTGATGTAAACTTCCTTGTTTAGATCAACAGAACATTAAACAAATCAGATGTTCTTCATCCCTTTCCAATTGGAGGCCCTGAGCCTGGAAGAGACCCTGCTGTTGTCCACTTAGCTATCCTTTTGAGACCGTGCTGGTGGAGTGGCTGGGTTGGAGGATGTGGCAGTGAAGGATAGGAGGAGGTAGATTCAGATTGCTCCCCAAGTGCAGTGTGAGGGTGACTACAATAAAAAGAATTCCTAGAGGGGGTTGGATGGGTGGGAACAAACCATGGGGAAGAAATATGGTGTTAATAGTCAGTTTCAATGGGACCAGAATGATTCAACAAAAGATGCTTTTATTATAATGATATACTGTGGCACTGGTCCTATTGCCAAGGGAAGACAGAGCACCGGGTAAAATTGCAATCAGCTCAATAAACTTGGGCTGTGTCAACTCACCAGGGAAGACAGCGTGGGATTAGTGCTGAATTCTCTGGTTTCTTATCTGGCCCAGTTCAGATGCAATCATAGGCTAAGTTCCCATATGTCGAGCTGGAAGGGACAGAGAAAAGTAATTAGGGGTCATGGGATCATAATCTACAGCAGGAAGATACTTTATGGGTGATCTAAGCCAACCTTCTTATATTCCAGTTGAGGAAACAGGTGCAGCAAGGTTTGTGATTTCCCCAAAGTCATACACTTAGTAGGTGGGAGAGGCAGGATTTGAACCCACATCCTTTTTTTTTTCCCCAGGGCAATGGGGTTTAAGTGACTTGCCCAGGGTCACACAGCTAATAAGTGTCTGAGGCTGGGTTTGAACTCAGGTCCTCCTGAATCCAAGGCTAGTGCCTTATCCATTTCGCCACCTAGCTGCCCCTAACCCACATCCTTTTGATCATCTATTGCTGCTTCTTTTAATTGTTCAGGCAACACATATTTCTTAAGCACTCCCTATGTAACAGGGACTGTGGGTACTGGGAATGCAAAAACAGAAGTGAGAAAGTCCCTTCCCTCAAGGAGCTTACAATCTTGTAGTGGGTGATGACATATACATGTAAGGAAATACAAAACAAGATGGGTTGGGCCCTACCTTCATTGTCAGAGGGAAGTGTGCCAATGGAGGTCAGCACCTTTTTTTTTTTTTTTAAAGTGAGGCAATGGGGGTTAAGTGACTTGACCAGGGTCACACAGCTAGTAAGTGTTAAGTGTCTGAGGCCAGATTTGAACTCAGGTACTCCTGACTCCAGGGCCAGTGCTCTATCCACTGCGCCACCTAGCTGCCCCTGGAGGTCAGTACCTTCTCTGAAACTGTCTTAGAGAGTTGCTTAGAACTTTGAAAGGGTCACTCGGGAAGTGTCAGAGGTAGGATTTGAATCCAGAGCTTCTTTAGTCCCAGACCAGCTCTTTATCCATTGTTTCATGCTACATCTCACAGAAAACATATATTTTTTGTTTTTTAGTCATATCTGACTCTTTATGACCCCATTTAGGGTTTCTTGGTAAAGATATGGCACTGGTTTGCCATTTCCTTCTCCAGATCATTTGATAGATGAGAAACCTAAGGCAAACAGGGTTCAGTGGCTTGCCCAGGGTCCCAGAGCTAGCAAGTGTCTGAGGCCAGATTTGAACTCACAAAGAGGAATCTTCCTGACTCCAGGCCCAGTGCTCTATCCATTGTGTCATCATAGAAAGTATATGTAGGATAAGATAATTGTTGGGGGGATGGTCAAAACAGTAGAATGTAGGGACATCAGGAAAGGCCTCATGGAGGAGTTGCTATTTTAGCTTTGCCTTAAAGGAAGGGAAGGATTCTAAGAGTCAGAGCTGAGCAAGGAGTGCATGGAGTGTATTCTGGGCATGGGATGGCTGATGCAAAGGCTCGGAGGAGGGAGATGGAATGTTGTGAGAGAGGAAAAGAGGAGGATCGTTTGGTTGGATCCCACAGTGTTGGAGGGCACAATGAAACAAGACTGTTAACATTTGGGATTCTTCTGCCTCACATACAAACTCTGGCTGCTTCCTTCTCAAAGACGCCATTTTGATTCCTGGTTTATCTCCGGGGGTTTTAGAGGAAGATGTTATTGTGAACAGTTCTGTGGGTAGATGGGATCCACAGGAGACACTCATCAGTCCAAGGATTCACATTGCTCATCCCCCTCCCCCAGTCTGCCTCCCTCTCATATAAGAAAGAAAATTCATTCAAAAATCATGTTCATTTCAGCTCAATAAACATTAATTATGTGCATGGGGATTTCTAGGCACTGTATTATATGCTGGGGATACAAAGACAAAGTGGTGTTTTCTGTCCAGCTAGACAATGTAGTATTAATAAAAAGAGCCCTGGATTTGAAGCCAGAGGACCTGTTTGAAACCTGGCTCTCTCACTATCAGCATGACCTGAATCTCTCTGGCTGAGTGTTCTTGTTTGTAGAATAAGATGGTTGGACTAAGGGGCCTTCGATGGTCTTTTCTACTCTAGATCTACAATGCTACCTATCTGATAGGAGGAAACACAGTGTAGCGGCCGGAATTCTGGAGTTGGAGCCAGAAAGAAATGAGTTCAAATTCCACCTCTGCCATTTCCTTCGGACAAATTGCTTTGTGACTTTAGAAAATCACTTAACTTCCCCGTGAATTACTTTCCTCATTTATAAAATGGGAGGTTTAGAGTTGAAGGGCTCTGAGGTCGCTTTCATCTATGATTCTATGAAAAACATGGAATAGGGCGAGAAAGGGAAATGAGGTTATTACTGTTAACAATATCAATAATAGAAGGAGCAATAATTAGGTCAACTCACATTTACAGTGCTTTAAGATTTACAAAATGCTTTCCATACATTTGCTCTGTGTCTTGGTCTTCTACCAACTGTATGGGCATTAGTGAATAATGGTTCTCAGGAAGAAACCCGCAGACCACTCACTCCCAGTTAGGGAGGTGCTGGCTTTATCACAAGGCTACACAGAGAAGTCCAGGCACAATGGGGCTTCCTCTAGAAATAAGTTCAAGAGCTGGAAGGCCCCTCAGGAGCCATTAAATCTAGCTCCCTCCTTTTACACATGAGGAAACAATGTGGGTGAGATTGAATGACTTAGCCAATGTCACACAGGTAGTAAGCTGAGGTAGGATTTGATTCCAGGTCCTCAGACTCTAGGTCCAGAACTCTTTCCACTGAACTAATCACTGCTTCCTCGATGACACCTCTAAGGTGGTAGACAAAGCCCCAGTTAGTTAGCAGTCCTTCTTAGCCTCCTCACCCCTCTATCCCTCCCTGCTTCTCATCCTCTGGGGTATTGTGCATTCTGAGTGTTTGGAGTGGAGGCCTATGATAAGATATATATATATATATATATGTATATATATGTATACATATATGTATACACACACACATATAAGATAAATATCCATCACTTCCATGTGATATGTTATAAGCGTGCCTTCATGCCTGGCTAATCACTGCAAAAATTGGGGTAGGGAGAGGAGGGACTAGGAGAAGGAGAATTCTGAAAATGTTCCTTATCAAGAAGGCCAACTACTAAGCAAAAAAGTCCATCTGAAAAGTGAGACGATCTGGGAAATGAGAGCTGTTGACTGGGAGCAAATGAGGTTTGGCAGCTGCCACCTTAACTTTAACCTTGTAACAATCTACCACTCCTATTGACAGGGCTCTTTAAGCGATGGTTGGGTGGTGCTGTTGGGCAGGGACTCTTGAGCATGTGTGGATCGGCCAGACAGCCTCGAATGCTTCTACTTCTGTTTAAGGCAGAAGAAGGGCTTACCCTGTGATTAACCGATGCTCAGTTTGTAGTTTTCCACTCACCACAAAGGGCAATTGGACAATTGCACTTAATCACCATCTTGTTTGTGTCCCCATGTAGCGTGGGACACATGCCAACCGGGCATTCAAATCAGCCTGAATTTATTTGCAGGAACATTTCTTTAGGTTTTGACCTCTGTTCTCTAGTTTAGCCTTGGGGGGGGGCAGGGAGTCTACTGCTTATGTAATCACTAAACAAGCAAACAGGTAGTCTGGAGACAGCTCTACTTCCTCCCTGCTCTGAGAAGCCTTCTGAGCCGGTTCCAAGTACATCTCTTATCTCTTGCCTTTGTACTGGCTGCCCCCAATGCCTGGGATGCCCCTCACCAGCAATGCTTAGACTCACTGGCTTCCTTTAAGATTCAGCTCAAAGCAGAACATCTATAGGAGACCTTTCTTGGTGCTTCCAGTGACTACTACTTCCCCTTATCAGGTTGTCTTGGAGACAACCAGGTGGTTATGTGGATATTGTGCTTTCCCTGGAGTCAGGAAGACCTGAACTCAAATCCTGCCTTATACACCTATTTAGCTGTGTGACCTTCATCAGTTAGGGTATTTTCATGAAGAACAAATCATACTGTTTTATGAAACTAGAATACCTTATCAGCTTTTCTGGACATCTCAACTTCAGGAACCTTTCAAAGATACCATATTCTTTGTTTTTTTTTTTTTTTTTTTTTGTGAGGCAATTGGGGTTAAGTGACTTGCCCAGGGTCACACAGCTAGTAAGTGTTAAGTGTCTGAGGCCGGATTTGAACTCAGGGTCCTCCTGACCCCAGGGCCGGTGCTCTCTAGCCACTGTACCACCTAGCTGCCCCAGATACCATAGTCTTAATTCATTCATCTTCAGCCTTCATCAACCATTAATCATGACCTTTCTTAAATTTAATTTTTATTTGTTTTTTCTCAATTACATGTAAACCAAAAATTTTAATATTTGGTTTAAATTTTTTTTTTTTAGTGAGGCAATTGGGGTTAAGTGACTTGCCCAGGGTCACACAGCTAGTGTTAAGTGTCTGAGGCCGGATTTGAACTCAGGTACTCCTGACTCCAGGACCAGTGCTCTATCCACTGCGCCACCTAGCTGCCCCTAAAAAATTTTGAGTTCCAAATTCTCTTCCTCCCTTCCTCCCCATCTTCTTCCTTGGGAGGGCAAATGATTTGATGTAGATTATATATGTGCAGTCAAATCATTAATTTTCAATTATTCTCCTCATACTCAATGCCCTAGCCCAACTGGCCTTCTTTCTGTTCATCACACCTCATTTCCCATCTCCATACCTTTGCCCTGGCTGTTCCCTTTACTTTCTCACTACTGGCTGTTAGGATCCCTACTTTCCTTCAAAATACAGCTTCTAATTGAAACTTTTCATGATTCCCCCAGCTGTTAATTCCCTCCCTCAACTATGTTGTATTGGTTTTGCATTTATTCTGCATATACTTATACATGTAAATGCTGTTCTGCCTCTCACCTCCCAGAATGTAAGCTCCTTGGCGGCAGGAACTCTTTCCATTTTTTACTTCCATTTTCCAGTATCTAGCATTAGCTACTGCACATAGTAGATATTTAATAAATGCTTGTTTGCATCCTTGATTGTATCCCAAAAGCTTATCACAGTGCCTGGCATATTGTAGGTGCTTAATAAATGCTTGTCAATTGATTGGTTACTCATCATAACCACCGGCAACAAACATTTATTGAATGCCCACTATGTGGTGGTGGTTCAAAATATAAAGAACTTTTAGTTCAAGTTCCTGTCCCTGCAAATCTTACAATCCAACTTGAGATTTAAGACACACACCCATACATTAGGAGAGAAATAAGAATTCAAGATATATGCTAAGGGTCAGATAAGGTATAGAGAGGGCCACAGGCCCCTTGTTCTAGGCCCCTTATGACTATGTTCTGGACCTCCAAGTCTAGCACACATTCTGCTTCTCCCACCTGCCTCTCCTTTTCTAAGTAAGATAAGATTTGGGTCGCTGAGCTCAGCAGTGTCCTTTGTCGATCCCTGAAATTACCTTGAATTTACTTATAGTATATATAAAGGTGTGTGTGTGTGTGTGTGTGTGTGTGTGTGGGGACTGAACCTCCCAATTTCATCATTTGAAAAGGGATAATAAAATGTAGCATCTTGTCAACACAACTTATCACCTGTGATTATAGCCTCTGACTAACACCAGTTGAGCTGGGCATGAGGCAAAGCGGCCAAATCCTGTGACTAACATCAGCAGGGCTAGGGAGTGGGAAAGGCAGGGGACCAGATCTTCCCTCCACTTTTACATGTGCACATTATTTGCACCTTTAGCATTTGTATCTTCAGGACAGGGACAGTTCTATTTTCTTCTTTTGTATTATATTGTCTTTGTATTTTCAGGGTCTGACACATAGAAGGCTCTTAGAATCATATAACTGAAGCTGGAAGGGATCTCAGAGCTCATCTAGTGACATCCCCCTCAATTTTTTGGGGGGGCAATGGGGGTTAAGTGACTTGCCCAGGGTCACACAGCTAGTAAGTGTCAAGTGTTTGAGGCCAGATTTGAACTCAGGTCCTCCTGACTCCAGGGCAGTGCTTTATCCACTGTGACATCTATCTGCCTCCCCCCTCAATTTTTAAATAAGGAAACTGACACTTGAAGAGGTAAAGATACTTGCCCAAGGTCACACAACTTCTAAGTTCAGAGGGAGGTTTTGAATGCTGGTCTTCTGGCTTGAAAGCCCTTGTTGATCCTCCCTAACATACTGGATACTTAGTAAGTACTTGTTGACTGATTATAGTTCTTTGGGTCTCATACAGCTTCTTGTAGCATCCACCCTACACACATCTAAACATATCCTTTGAGAATATGCCACGCTGTATAAACTCTAGGGTCTGGATGGAGTTATGCAGAGCAGATAGATGCATACATACAGAGTGCAGACCCTGCAAAATTCATACAAAAAGGAGCAAACCTGTACCAACAGAACTCGGTTCTTCATTCCACGTACTAGCCTTGCACACATCATTCAGTTTTCCCTTGCCCATCCCTGGGGGGCCATGCCAAGAAACACCTGCACCTGAGTCCTGCCTTTTCTTTTCATTTCAATGACATTTTGTGATAAAAGGGGCCCACTGTGGGGCAGGAGGGTGCCATTACTATGAGAAAATTGGAAAGGAGTGCTGCTTGAGCCTGCTTCAAACCCACCAGGCCTATGAGGCCAGCTGCCAGGCCGATCCCTTCCAGGCCTTGGGGAAGCCAGCATCATCCAAGAAAGCCAGATGAAAAGCTATTTCTACTCCTGACCTAATTTTCTTCCTAAGGAAGGGGAACAGAGTTAAACGGTTCAATGCCTAATCAATAAACAAGGATTAAAAAAAATAACCCAAACAACCCAACATTCAACACAACACACGGGATAATTATATAGAAGGCACACACCAGAGTCGCAGGGAACAGTAAATAGTATTTTGTTGCCCAATTTAGCTGTGTTTGATAGGGTTGAGCCACTGTGATTTTCCCCAAACAAACAAAGCAAGCTCTTATTTGCTCCAGATCTTATTCATGTAAAGGCTTGGGGGAGTCGAAGGGTATTGAAATATGGGAGTCATTTTAAAGCACATGGGACAGGCAATGGCTCGGGGCCTTTCTCGCAGTGATGCGGTAGGTGTGTGGCCGGGTGGCCCGTGCCTCCAGGCGGGTCCAAGGTGGGACACCAGCTTCCCGTTAATGTCATTAGCAAGCAGGGGCTGCAGCATCTCCAAAGTTCATCACTCAGGAATGATCCCCAGGAGAAGGCTCGATGCCACAGGAATGTGAGGTGATGGGCTATTTTCATCGCTGCTTCCACAGCCAGCCTGGAGACGGCTTGTAATTGGACTGTCTCTTGCCGATCACGCGGTTACCCAGGCAGACAACGCTGGAGCGGTTTGCATTGTCTGAAAAGAAGCATCCTGGCTCCGACGGCAAACTCTCTATCGTGCATTTGGTTGGGAATTTAGGGATAAAAGGGCCTTAGAGTTGGTCCCATTAGCTCCTTCATTTAGAGCTGAGGCACATACATCCCAGAGGAGTTAAGCGATGGGATCACACAGGTATGTAAGGATTACAGAGTTAGAGCTGGAAGGGAACTAGGGGTTACTTACTCCAAGTTCCCCCTTTTAGAGATGAGGAAACTGAGGCCAAGAAGGGAAGGAAACAAACATTTATTAAGCACTTACTATATGCTAGGTACTATGTTAAGTGTGTTAAAATATCTCATTCGATCCTCTCTGTAACCTAGGTGCTATTATTATTATTATTAAATTTTTTTGGTGAGGCAATTGGGGTTAAGTGACTTGCCCAGGGTCACACAGCTAGTAACTGTAAAGTGTCTGAGCTGGGATTTGAGCTCAGGTCCTCCTGACTTGAGGGCTGGTGCTCTATCCACTGTGCCACCTAGCTGCCCCACCTAAGTGCTATTATTATCCCCATTTTACAGTTGAGAAAACTGAGGTAGACAGAAGTTAAGTGACTTGCCCAGTCATACAGCTAGTAAGTGTCTGAGGCAGGATTTGAACTCAGATCTTCCCAACCTCAGGCCAAGTGCTCTATCCACTGTCCCCCCCCCAAAACAAAACAAAACAAAACAAAACAAAACAAAACAAAACAAAATAAAGCTAGAAAGCATAATCGACTTGCCCAAAGTCCCATAAACATGTCATAGGCTTACGAATTTAGAGCTAGGAGAAATCTAAGAATCATTTAGTCCAACCTTTCATTTGACAGATGAGGAAACAGAGTCCAAGAGAGGTTAAGGGAGTTGCCCAAGGTCACATAGGTGATATGGCAGAGATAAGATTTGGACCCACATCCTTGCATTCTATCTTAAAGAAAATCTTAATAGATGTGGCTTAAAACTCCTTTAGGTTTTTCCTGTAAATGTCTGACCTGACAGACACTTCCTTCCGAAACCATGGATGGAAAATTCTTTGTCACTTCCAGAGAATGACAATTTTAGTGACTTATAATCCTTTGAAATGGATGTTGTCATATTCTTACTCAAGGTCTGGTTGCAAATAGAATATTCTGCCATTGAGTATAGACATATTCCAAGGTCCTTATATGAGGACTTTGGCTGGAGCCTTTCCCACCTTGCTCATGGCTTTTTTCTCCATAGAGGCAAGAGGGAATTGTCCCCCTATGCCAGCATGTCTCTGTGGAAATAGACCTGACCTCACATCAGGTGGTACTTTGTTCCTGACTAGACTCCCAGCTTCTAAAAGCTTTCTTCTTGCTACATTGCTTAACCATGTAGATAGTTCACTTCCCGTCCTTCAACTTTCTAACTAAAAATGAGAGAGAAGGCCCTAGAAATGCCTGATAGGCACAAGAATCAGGAGGGAGACTGAAGTGAGTATTAATTCCTAATTAGAATATCTACATAAAATCCAATGTTAGAAATACTTCCCAAGTACTTCGAAAGCTTTTAATGATCAGGGATTTAAAATTCTATCTATCTATCTATCTATCTATCTATCTATCTATCTATCTATCTATCTATCTATCTATCTATCTATCTATCATCTATCTATCTGTCTATCTATCTATCTATCTATCTATCTATCTATCTATCTATCTATCTATCTTATTTTTGTGTGCTTAGGGAATTTGGAAGAAACACTCATTACCTGGAAATTGAGAGTGATATACCCATAGATATATCCCCTATAGACTTGCCCCCAGAAGAAATTTGTAGCCTCTTCAGATTACATGAGAATAAACAGAGATAGTTCTAAACATACATTCTAAGCATATATAAATGAGCATATAGCATGGTTACTGGTCATTATCTGAGCTCCACTGTATAGTGCTCATGGAGATATCTAGTATGTGTCATCAGCAGTGGACTTGTATAGAGCAGTCTGGGGGACATGTTATATAGCACCATTAGGTTATAATATAGTTACTTATAACTGTACATATAGGATGTATGACATATGAACACATTAATATAATCTATAATCATAGTGTTTAGTTTATATATAATATATACATTTGTGGAATATGAATAATAAACACAAACAATATAAAATAATTTTTGTTGTTGTTCCATCCTTTTTAGTTTTGTCTGACTCTTTGTGACCCTATTTGGGGGTTTTCTTGGCAAAGATACTGGAGTGGTTTGCCATTTCCTTCTCCAGTTCATTTCACAGATAAGGAAACTGAAGCAAGCAGACTTAAGTGACTCTCCCAAGGTCACATAGCTAGTGAGTGTCTGAGACTGGATTTGAACTCAGGTCCTCCTGACTCCAGGCACAGCACTCTATCTACTTTGCTACCTGGTTACCCCCCAATATAAAATAATTATATGAAATTTAAAAGCATATGAAGGTAATAAAAAATGGTCATGCACAGTGCATCTTTACATTGCATTGGTTTTTGGTCTAGACCTGTGATTTCAATGGCGGGAAGCAGAGGTTTCAAACTTCCATAGAATCGGATTAAAATGTAAATGGGAAATATGTGACAAAGTACATTAATATACAGTAAAACATAGTTAATGTTAATATGTTGTTTTCTAAGTCAATATGCTGCTACAAGGCTTTTAGTGGCCTCATGTCTGGTTCAGTTTGACACCATTGGTTGAGGGAACTCCTTCCACTAACTAATGTAGACTGGCACCTCATGTGCTACTTAGATGCTTTGAAAGTTATCTGGAACACTGAGCAGTGAAATGACTTGCTCCTTCTTACACTGACAGTAGTGAGACAACCCAACTCTGAGGTTGGCTGTCTACCTTCTACTCTATTCACTACCATCTTGCACAGTGGAAGAACCAAATATGTTGATCACTTACAGAAACATACATAATACATGGACACACTAGGTAGTCATACCAAATAATAACAACACTTTAAGGTTTACAAAGCACTTCATATATATTATCTTATGTGGGTCTTATAAAAATCCCTTGAGGTAAGTTCTATTATTGTCAGATGAAGAAACTGAGGTTAGGTTACTTGTCCAGGGTCACCCAGCTAGTAAGTATCAAGCCAGATTTGAACACAGGTCTTCCTGACTGCAAGTTCAACATTCTATCAGTGTTCCACACCTCAAATACGAATCACGTATAACATCTACAGAACACATTACAGTACTCTGACAATGTGCCTTGTCTTATTGCATTTGGACTTAAAAAACAGCAATCCTTTCTGAAAGAAAGAAGACTTTAGATGCTGTTTTTGAACCTTGAAATCAGTTTCCAGAAATAGACTGATATCTCGAGAAAAGATAAATAGATTTTTTTTTCTTGTGTTCTGCCCTGGAAAAGAAGTCCTGGGTTTTGGATAAGAGGACCAAGCTCTTGGACAAGTCTCTTCAATCTCTGTGGTCCTTGTTTTCCTCATCTGTAAATTGAGAGGGCGAGAGATAGGGCTTCCATGGTCTCTGAAGACTCTCCAGCTCTCACTCCAAGATCTTATGATCTCATCAATCATAAACTCCCAGAGTTGAAAGGCATTCCAATATAGCCCAAAGTCTTGATATGGTCTGTGTCCTGTACTGAAGAGAGTTTGCTCACACTCTCTAGATATGATGCACCATTCGAGAGCTATGGATCTGCTCAGCTCATTGCTAATGTGATCATTTGTTTGACTGTGATGGACGCTGTGAGGCTCTCATTGTATCTTTTATGGATGTAATTAGGCAGTAAAATGTTCTCAGCCCCCTCCTTCGGAGTCAGCTGGTTTATTCCTCATTCATCTTTCTTAATCAAACCTTTGGCCACTTTTTAATCTTTCTTTTGCTACTGTTCTCAGTTAAATGCCTCTATATCATCCTTATTTAAGGTGCTCTTTGACCTAAACCCTTTCTATATCACCCATTTTTTCCAAATGAGTGATGTCTTTTCACTAATGCTGGCTTTTATCCAGTTGCTGGTCTATATGAGATCTTCCTAAAGCCCAATTCCCTAAAGACAGTTCATACCTCTCAGTAATGAGGTAAAAGCAACAATTTGGAATCAGAAGACCTGAGTTTAAACCCCACCCCTGACACTTACTGTGTGACTGTGGACAAATGACTTAACCTTTCTGAGCTTCAACATGATCAGCTGTGAAATAAGGAACTAAATCACTTCTAAGATGCCAACAGGCTCCAAATCTGTGATCCTGTGATCAATGGGAAGGAGTCATAGTTATATCATTTTAAAGTGTTTTACATAAATAGTCTGAACCTACATTATTAGAGGCAGCACAGTGTGCTGGACAGAATACTAGAAACTATGATTCAAATCCTGGCTCTGACGGTCACCCCAAGAAAATCGTTCTCCCATCGGAGCCTCAGTTTTCTTATCTGTGAAATGAGGATGATCATGCTCACATTACTTTACAGGGTAGTTGTGAGGAGAGTGTTTTGTATTTCTTAAACTTTGACTCTTTGATGGATCGGTGATCTCATCTAGTGGATATACCTAGGAGGTTCAAGCCCATCTATACTTTCTCACCTCTGAGACTCAAGCCAATATCTTCCCAGAGATGTTCCACATGGGATCCACCCAATGTGCTGGGTACCTTGTTCTAGAGTCTTTGACATTGGGTGGATACCACTGGGGGATTAAAGATCCCTTGTTTATCCCTTGCTTTTGTTATATGGTGTGCCCAAATCCATTCATTTATCTAATGACATACTTAAAAATTAATTAATATTTAAAATGTATTTTATTTATAGTAAGCATATACATAATAAATATATGTATATTATCTCCTCACTTTCTTACACCCCCATCCCCTACATGCAATCTGTTGTCTATGGGACCAGTTCAAAATGACTAATAGGTAGGTAGTTAGAGAATTGAGAGTAGAGGTTAGGGCTGGAAAAATAATCTGAGAATAACATAATACACACACATATATTTATCAAACTCATATAGATGGAACTTTTTAATGCAATTTTTTGTTGCTGGAATGTTGCAGCTCATTTCTGCCCACAGCACACCCCCATGTTGCCCTTTGGGTCAACTGCAACTTTAATTCTCTGCAGAAACTAAGGCTTGGAGTTAAAATGGCAGGCCCAATTTTTCATAACTAGTAAATGAAGAAGGTAGGATCTGAACTTGGGTCTTCGGACTCTGGTGTTTCCTGCTATACTCAGATGTGCCCATTCTACTGCGTTGGCCAAAGATGCCCCATGAGCTACAGAGTGCATGGCTGGTTTGTTATTTTCATGGAAAGTAATGAGAGGCAGAGTGACCTTGTGGAGCAAGGCCATGAAGAGTCCTGCCTCTGACACCTATAGGCTGTGCAACCCTGGGCAGATCATTTAGCTTCTTGGAGTTGTAGCTAATTCTCTAAAACTCTGAAATTGTAGAGAAGGAGCTACCCTGAAGTGGTATAGGGTCCCAGGTCCAGTCCCTATCCCTATTAAAAGTAATGATGGTATGTGCTGGGAAAAACAATGATTTTGAAATTTTGTCTCTCTGTGTGTATATAAGGAAAGAATATTGGTTGTGTGAATGCCACATGCACCACTTTCTTCACTATGAGATTGTCTGTGTCCAATAAGGGGGTGAAGAGAATGAGATGGCAAAGGACAATGAGGCTGGAGGATTGACTAGGAAGCTGCTGCCATCACTGACAAATGTGGGCCAGTTGGGAAGGGGTGATAGAGTAGGAGGAAGATAACGAGCTCAAGGCTTGATCCGTTTAGTTTATGTGTCAGAAGGATAGACTGGTGGAGAAGTCCTGTCAACACTTTCGCAAAACATGACACTGGAGGAAGGGTGAGAAGATCAGGATTGGAGGTAGGAAAATGTCTGTACTGGGGAACAGTGAAGGGTAGGAGCAAACTATTAATACTCTATTCCTGGGGAAAATGTTTTCTGAAAAATAGGGAGAAAAGGCTATGCTTGGTCTATTGGGTCAGTTGGTTTTGTCACTGGGATTTCAAATGATGGAAGCATGAAGTTCTCACTGATGATTTCAGGTGCTGGAAAGTTGGTTGGATGAAAATTAGATTTAGCAGATTAAGGTTTTATACTGCTATCTATTTGTAGGAAAATGTAAACATTCAGTTTCTTTGGATCCAAATGTTTAGCACTGAGTAGACAAAATATGTAGATATTTGACTGATAGGTTTGTTTTTTTAATTCAGCTGTTTGGCATCAGGTTGACATAGCTTCAATGTTTTAAAAAACAACCATTAACTTTTCATATGTTATTTTCCGGAGAGAGAAGGAATACAGTCTTTTCTTTTTCTCTCTATTAAAGTAAAATACTCTTTGCTTTCTTTTCCTGTACTAATCTTGAATGGATTTCTTGGTAACAGAGGCTTGAATGAAACAGAAAGAGGGACCTTGATGAACCATGCTAATTTTATAAACCCCAACAGGGGAGTCATTGATCAAAATGATAGGATTGAGAGATGAAACTGACCTTCGAGGTGGCCTATGTCAGGCTCTTCATGGTGAATAAATGAGGCTCAGAGAATGCAAGGTGACTTGCCCAAGGTCACACAGGGAGAAGATATTTGAGCAGACAGTTTCACTGGTCCTCACACAGGATGCTACATGTCCTGTCTCTGTGCCTTGGCATAAGCTGACCCTCATGTCTGTGACTTACTCCCTCTTCATCTTCACTTCTTGGAATGCTTACTTTCTTTCAATACTCAGCTTGCGCCTCCTCCTATGTGAAGCCTTTCTCTCAGCTCTTAGTTCCTGATCACCCCCTCCAAATTACCATGTATCTCTTTTCTATGTGCCTATATACATACATGGCAGCTATGTGGCACCATAGTGTACAGAGTTCTGGGCCTGTAGTCAGGAGGACATCCTACTGAGTTCAAATCCAGCCTTAGATACTTACTAGCAGTGTGACCCTGGCCAAGTCACTTAACCCTGCTTGCCTCAGTTTCTTTATCTGTAGAATGAGCTGGAGAAGGAAATGACAAACCACTCCAGTGTCTTTGCCAAGAAAACCCCAAATGAGGTTGTGAGGAGTTGGATTGAAATGACTGAACAACAACAAATGATAGCTCACATTTATAGATCACATTATGTCTGGTGTGATTTATGGGTCAGACTCATGGGACAATACAAGCTCAACTCTCTTCCCTGATAGAATGCAAGCTTCATGAAGTCAAAGGATATTTTACTTTTTATCCCTTGGTATCTGTCAGCCTAATACAGTGGCAGACACATAGTAGGTGCTTAATAAATTCTGTTTGACTGGGGGCAGCTAGGTGGCACAGTGGATAAAGCACCAGCCCTGGATTCAGGAGGACCTGAGTTCAAATCCGGCCTCAGACACTTGACACTTACTAGCTGTGTGACCCTGGACAAGTCACTTAACCCCCATTGCCCCACAAAAAAAAAAATTCTGTTTGATTTGAATGCAGGTCTCTTGACACAAAACCCGATGCTAGTCCTACCAAACCAGGACTTTTCAAACTGGGGTACGTGGACTTTGTGGGAGGCAATGGATAGATTTTGCAGGGGGAATCTGTGAACCTGGATGGGAAAAATTACATTTTATTTTTATTAACTTCTAACTGAAATGTAGCTACATTCAACTATGAATATAGGCACTAAAACATTATTCTGAGAAGTTGTACTGCTTGTTAATTTTTTTTTTTTACTCCAAGCAGAACCAATTACTTAACAGCAGAAACAAAACAACAAAAATACTAGGAAAACAATTTTAACTGGGAACAAGCCAATATATTTTCCAAGACAATTGAACCAAAACAAAGCTGGAACATAAAAATCTTCTGCAACCTACCCTGGAACCAATATTTGATTTGGTTCTAGTCAGTGCTTAAAACAAAGATATCAAAAATTCCCTTAAAATGTTAACTTTTGGTAAATCATCTATAAATTCTCAGAAACCCAACACCTAAGGGCACATCCTTTCTTCTGTCTTTAGTCAATCAATCAATCAATAACATAGCACTCACTGTACAGATATTATTTAATTTGATTTTCACAACACCCATTTTATACTTGTTTTAACAGATGAGGAAACTGAGACTGAGAGTGGTTAAATGACTTGGCCAGGGTCAGATAGCCAGTTGAAGTCAGGTCTTCTGACTCCAAGTATAGAACTCTATCTGCTATATTACCTACCTGCCAACCAAGGTTTTTTTGTGTGTTTGTTTTTTGTACCTTCTTTGCTATTTGTTCACTGGAGATTTCGGAAACAGAAGTCTTATTCAAAGTTGAATTATGAAGATGACCTTCAGGAAAACTGTCCCTCCTGGGGCATGGCTTGTCTTTGGAGCTCCAGATGTCATTAAGAGGACATATTTCCAGGTGAAGTGAGGCTCTTGGTGGCTGCCCAGAGAGGCCTTCCTCTGATAGGGACCACTATGAAAGGGCTCTCTATGAGACAGACCTGAGGCTGGATGGCTTGGAATGCTCAGCTGCCTCCACTGTCCAAGCCCCGGAGTGCTGAACCATTCTTGTGGTTAGAATTGCTGATGTGCGCACATGATGTGGTTCTTGCCTGTAAGTGCTAAGTCACTCATGCTGGGCACAGTAGGGTGTGAGGTTGTTTGGCATTTGCCAGTAGGACCAAGGTTTGGATTTTTTTCCTTTTCAAACAATCATTTTTATTGACATTATGAAGAGAAAACATTCTATTTTTCTTTCAAAGTAAGGTGCTCCCTTGCACGTCAAAGAATATAGAATAAAGAGGAGGGCACTTAATAAATCCCAACAAGTGCCACCTTCTGCAGGGACTCTTGTCCCTGATCCCCTCTGTATTTATGTCCCCTTGAGATGACCTTGTACCTATTTTGTATATACCTATATATGGATGTTTCTCTCCTGAAATAGAATGGAAACACACCGAGGGCAGGGACTTTTTGGTTTTTTTCTTTGTATTCCCAGAGCCTAGCACAGCGACTGGCATATAGTAGGTACTCAACACATCCTAATTGATTGATTGAACAAAGAAAACTGGTTTTATTAGGGCATTTCTGTGGTCATAAAAGAACAAACAATTATTCCTGAAACAAAATCCGTACCTTTCATAACATGTTTTTTACTCAGTGGGAAAATTCCATTGGTTGGCTAGGTGGCACAATGGATAGAGTGCCCAGTGTTCAAATCCAGCCATAGACACGCTCTGTGCCCCTGGGCAAAGTCACTTAACCCCTTTTGCCTCAGTTTCCTTATCTGAAAAATGAGCTGGAGAAGAAAGTGGCAAGCCACTCCAATATCTTCACCGAGAAAATCTCAAATGGGGTCATGAACAAAAGAACAACAACAGAATTCCATTGTCTTCCTCTCTTGGTTTTCCCACACAGAGGAAATTAATCTCCTCATTTGTAAAATAATAATAGTTAGCATTTACACAACACTTACAGGATTGCGAAACATTTTACAGATGTTATCTCACAAAGTTGGTGTTATTTTTCTCCTTATTTTACAGATGAGGTAATTGAGGATGATAACAGTTAAATGACTTGCCCAGGGGCACACACAAAGGTAGTCTCAGAAGTTAGATTTAAACTCAGGTCTTCTTCACCTGTAAAATGAAAGCCTTTAACTAGATGATCTAAGCAATCTCTTTCAGCTTTAAATTTATGATTCTATGTACATATTTAAGTATATAGGCAAATCGTTAGTTCCTTAGGCTTCAGTTTCTTGATCTATAAAATGAAGGGGTGGGGCTTGATGATCTCTTGAGGTTTTTTTCAGCTCTAGATCCACGTCTCAGTTTTCTCATCTGCAATATAAGGGGGTTTAACTAGAAGGCCTTAGAGGTCCCTTCTAGCTCTAGTCCTGAGACCTGTGATCCCATATTCTGTCCTGTGACTGGCTAAATCTGAATTTTTATGTAGTCATTAATTTCATATAATAGGATTTCATGTTTTTTGATGAAGAAAAAACCCACCCAAACTCTAATCTTACAAAGTATTTACCCTTAGGAATATATTTCCCTAGCAACAATTAAAGAAAAAACAACAACCTCCATGTGGAAATTGATAAACCATACAGTAGTCACCAAAATGGCAGCCAAGGAAATGAGGTGAAATGAAGAGCTGCCAGTTTAAATCAACCCAAAGTGAGACTCATTTCCAGACATTTTGCCAAGGGAGATAAGGGAGAATTCATGGTTGTTAGTCATAGGGTAATATAACTAACAGCTGTGTACTTCCCAATTACACCTCCCATTTAGAAATTCGGAATGTGTTTAAAGGTACATGTGCCCATTGGCCAAAGTGTTATGGGAATATTATGGGTCCTGGTTACCCCAGAATGTGTCTGGGGAGGTCAAGGAACTTTTTCCTTGAAACCCCAGGAGTTTTTCCCTGAGATCAAGGAGGCCTCTCCTTGTGCTCAACCAAGGACAGACACACCCAAAAGAGATAAGCATCCAGCTGAGCAAATTCCAGGACCACCACCTGGATGAGGTAAGCATGGCTGCACCAGGAGAGGACACAGAAAATGCCCACCAGCAGACTGCTCAGACCCACCAGGATGGAGTTAACGGCCATCACCAGATTGCCCACGACCCATCATCAAACTACCCCAACCCATCACCAGACGACTTCCAACCCATCACCCAGTAAGGGACATTTTACCCACACCATCTTAGCCCTATAAAAGGGAGCTACCCAAGCTAGTTGGGGAGGAAAGTGTTTTTTTAAACCTTCCTCCCAGCCAGTTTCTCTTTCTTCTTCTTCTTCTTCTTCTTCTTCTTCTTCTTCTTCTTCTTCTTCTTCTTCTTCTTCTTCTTCTTCTTCTTCTTCTTCTTCTTCTTCTTCTTCTTCTTCTTCTCCTTCTCCTTCTTCTTCTTCTCCTTCTCCTTCTCCTTCTTCTCCTTCTCCTCCTCCTTCTTCTCCTTCTCCTCTTCCTCCTTCTCCTTCTCCTCCTCTTCCTCTTCCTCTACCTCCTCCTCCTCCTTCTTCTCCTTCTCCTCCTCCTCCTCCTCCTTCTTCTTCATCACAACAAATTGAGCAACCCCCTACATATATGGGTAAATGCTTCTAAAATGATGTGTTTTGTGGGAAATGGAGTTATTTGACCTTTAGGGAAGCTACTGTTTTTTCCTAACAGAATGTAAACTTCTTGAAGGCATGACCTATTTTATGTTTCTATCCCCAGCTCCCAGCACAGTGCTTGGCGCATAGTAGGCACGTAATAGATACTTTTTGATTGATTGATCAATGAGAATGCTAAGGAGCCTTAGTTGTAGTCACAGACTGCACCAAAAATTTTATCTTTACAGTGTGATATGGTGGTCTCCTGAATGTGCTCTCCTGGGATGTCCATAGAATAGGATCCCTTCTTAGAATGGGCATCCTCTTTTTTCATCTGTGGTGATCCAGTGCATCTCTGGATTACAGTCCACTTCCTCACCTTTGCCTCTTAGGATCCCTAGCTTAAGTATACCCTTTTTTTGGTGAAGCCTCTCTTGATTCCTCTCCCTTCACCCCACCTCTCCCCCTTTCCCACATCCCCCAATAATGACTCCTTTCCCTGTATTCTGTCTCATTTTAAAGACTAGTTTTGGTCCTGGAAAACAGATGTATCTTTTGATAGTGAGGTGGGGGGATACAGGAGTAGAGTATAATGTATGCTGGCAGATACTGTTCTGTTGGTGAGGTTTTGCTCAAATGTTTCTTTACTACAAGGAAAGGTTCAATGGGATTAGGAGGAATATAGGGAAATGATTGTGGTTTTAGAATAACCACCACCACCACCACCACCACAACAACAACAAGGCACTTGTAGAGGTAGGGAATTTCATTAGTACAGGAAAATACCAGCTGAGGAAACTCCCCCCATCAATGAAGGTTAGCACCTTTTGGACAATTTACAGTTTTAGAGAGTTGCTAAGGTGCTGAAATGCTAAGATACTTGCCCAAAGTCATGAGCCAAGTCAGAGGAAGAACTTGACCCCAGATTTTCTTGGCTTTGTGGACAGCTATCTGTTATCCCACACTGCCTCTGATATCTACTTGGTGGGTTCTGGAAAAATTTAGAGAAATGACTATGATATAGAAAAAATAAACAGAAGTTTCTGATAAAACTTTTTTGTAAAAAAAGAAAATCAACCCATCTATTTAACAGGTATGTATTAAGCACCTACTATGTACTGGGCTCAGGAGATGCAAAGAGTGAAACAATTCCTACTAGCAATGAACTTGCATTCTGATAAGGGAGACATGTACATCCATAAATTGATACAGCACAAATATAAAGTGAATAGGTACTCATTAATGTTTGTGCTGGTGCCGAGAGCAGTCTCAAAGTTTCTTTTGTTGATAGACTATTCCATCACTGGTCTAAAATTAAGACTGAGAAATTGTTTCCGCTCTCAGTGTGAGAGTGCCAAGAACTCCCAATTTCAGTCATGCAGGAGGTAGGCCTGGCTCCTTGCTGAGACAGATATTAGTGGAAGTTCAATATTATCACCGAAAAAGGGAAATCTTGAAAATCAAGTGGTGACTCACTGTAAATGAGTGAGAAACTTACCGAAACCTGTGATGTGTCATTGCCATGGGGAGGGCTCCGAAAGTCTAGACTGCTAAAATGGATTACTTCCCCCTGACTGCTGAACTCATCTGCCTGGGTGGTATAATTCACATTAGTTACCAGACCTCCTGGGCATGAGGGACAGGAAGCTGCTTGCTCTCTATGTCTCAGGCCAATAAACAGAAAATGCTGCTCTCTCTGAGACTCTTGGCAGATTCAGTGGCTGCGGCATTTGGGTGGAAATGTGCTTATTGCAATGTGTTTGTCGAAGCTTCCATCAACTTTTGAGAGGTCTTCAATTCTTGAGAGATCCTGGGGGATTTCTAGAATTGGGTGCTTTGGGAGAACATGACAGCCAGATTAAAGTCTGGGTAGAGAGACTGAGGGGTTTTGACTTCTCATGATTCTGTTTCTATTTTCTTCTTTTTTTCTTTTTCTGGGAAAATCTGTCTTTGGCAGAGCTCGAGTTACTGGTTTCTCAGTGTTATCCCTTTTCAGTGCACTCATGAACGATATAATCCCGCTCCCTGAAAGGTGTCATTAGTCGCTTACCTTAATTACCAGAGTCATCTGCCAAGAATGAAAATGAATATTTGCTAGTTTCAGTTTTGAGCAGATGGAAGTTTTTGAAGTCATTCAACCTTCTCTATGCCCCCTTCTTCTTTTTATATCTGCTTGCTAGACTGAAATGACTGACTGAGCCTGATTGGAACCTTTGTAATTGATTTCTGAAGTGGAATTTGGGATGAGGGACACCCTTTGTAATGGCAAGAAAGTCTCTCGGGGTAGACAGCTTCTGTTTGCACAATGACACCATGGAGTTCTTTAAGTAGAAGGCAGCAACTTTTGATAGTGATTTCATTGGTATTAAGAGCTCCCAGTGAGGATGTTTCTCTTACCAAGGCAGATCTATACTTGTTCTACAATTTATAGACTGAGATGCTAGAGGGCATTGAGAGTTTAAATGATTTACCCAGGGTCACACAGCCAGGATGTGTCAGAGATGGGATATGAACCTATGTTCTCCAGATGCCAAAACCAGTTCTCTATTCACTATGCTATACAGCTTCTCTGTGGCACTAATAGCATGTTCAATTTGCTTAAATCTGTGGCAATGTGCCCATTGCCCAAAGAAGTCTAAGGCTGAATGCCCCCAAACATTTACTATAATGAAAAAGAGGACTTACACCCTAAGCAAGTCATTGAAAAAAAGAAAGTTCCCTACACACTCCAAAATATTTATAGCAGTACTTTTTTTGGTGCTAGCTAAGAATTGGAAACAAAGTAGATGCCCATCAGTTGGGGAATAGCTAAATAAATTGTGGCACATGAAGATAATGGAATATTATTGTGCTGTAAGAAATGATGTGTGTGATGACTACAGAGAAGCATGGAAAGATCTACATCAACTGATTACAGAGCAAAGTAAGCAGAGCCAAGCAAATCATGTACACAGTAGAGTACAACAATGGAAGTGGAAAGAACAACTGCACATTGAAAAAAAATTCCAAAAGTAAATATAACAAAATTATAAAGATCAAATAGGACTTGGAATGAAGAGATAAGAGAAGATGCCCCCAAATAGCCTTTGTGGAGGTGGGAGGTACACAGGTGTTACATATTACTCATGCTTTTGGACTTTTTCTATGTATGGATCAGTTGTGTTGATTTCTTCCCCAATCTAAAGATACTATTTTTCATATGAGATGGCTCTCTCAGCAGAAGATGAGGAGGGGGGCTACTTGGGATAAATTATGGTGATGTAAAGAACTAGTAAATATCAATAAAAATGTATTAAAAAAGAAAAAGAAACTGAGTCCAGGATGGAGAATCATGGTATGAAGGCCTAAGTGTTATTAGTGTGTCTCCCTCTTAGAATGTAAGTTCTTAGGGAATTGGGCTTGTTTCATTCAGCATCCCAGAAAGTACCACGATGCTTGGCAGATAGTAAGTACTTAATAAATGCTTATTGACAGATCGACTAGGGGTCTGCTGACATCTAGGTTTTGCTCTGGGGTCCTGGGGAGACACACTTCTCTAACAGAGCAAGTCCCATCCTTGTACCTTGTCTTGAGTAGACCGCTGTCATCTTCTTGTGTGTTGTCTCTGGGTTTCCAACCCCAGCAACCGTAGACTGGAGTGTGTCTAGAAGATAGCAACCAGAATGGTGAAAGGTCTTGAGTTCCTGTTGTATTAGAGTTGGCTGAAGGCATCAAGGATATTAATGAGTGTGTAATAAATTGTTATTAATTGATTGATAGGTGTCTAAGTATTTAAAGGGCTTTCTTGTAGAAGAGGGATCAAACTTATTCTATTTGGTTCTGGTGACATAATGAAGAGAAATGGGTAGAAATTATAAAAAGGCAAATGCAGTTTTGTTATCAGGAAACACTTCCTAACATTTATGGTTGTCCATAAATAGGAGGAGCTCCCTTGGGAAGTTGTGGATCCCTTCTCATTAGAGGTATTTAGGCAGAGACCAGATGACCACTTGTGGGATGGCTGCTGAGGACCTGTCTGTCCATCAATTATAGTTTGTGGCTCTGGGACAGCCTCATCAATGGTGTTTCCCTCCTAGGTTCCTGCTCCCTTCTCTCCACTTCTCCAATCCAAGCTGAACCCACAGATTTTCTGCAGGACACTGTCTCCTCCTCTGGTATAATATCTCTAGTGGTTAACCTGTCCCCTGAGCTTCCATTCCACCCTAACCCCCAAATCCCCCATCCCTCAAATGAATTTGTACCAGACACAAGCATTCTTTTTGGGGGCTGTCTGAAGATTGATACCAGACCTCTGTAATTTTAAATTTTAACCCTGGTATCAATTTTCCCTCTGATCTAGCAGGTGGCAGGACTATTCTCTCTCCTGACTGGAGGGGTAATTTAGTTGTCACCATTTCTTCCTACATTCCTTTGCTTCTCCATAGCTGCTTTCTAATTATTACTATGAATGAATCATCTAGTTCAATGTCAAACTCTAATAGGAATGACAGCCACTAAACCATATATAAGGATCCCTGGGGTCACAAATTGATTTAGAAAACCTCATATTAATATTATCTATGTTTCATTGCATTTTTATTTATTTGGTTAAATATTCCCCAATTACATTTTAATCTGGTTCAGCAATGGGCTTGGCAGGCAGGCTGTTTGACACCCCTGATCTACTTTATCTTACACAATTTATTTCAGTTGTGTTTAACTCTCTTTTGCTAGGCTTCATCCATATAACAATAAACAGTTATTCAGGCACTACCTCTTGCAGAATCTCAGAGCAGGGAGGGCTATTCAAGATGTCATAACACACACATTAAATATATTTAAACTTGGAGTGGGAGTGCTATGTAATGGACAAAGACTGGACCTCAAAAGCCAGTAAAATTGGGTTCAAGTACTACTTTCCACATACTAGCTGTGACTCTAGTTAAGTTATGACATCTCTGTGTAGTCCAGCCCCTCCCTGAAATATAAACCCCCCTTTCCACAGCTCTGAGCATCGAGAAGTCAAAATAGCCCTAACCCCTAAGTCACAGGGCCTGAATTCAAATCTCACTTCTGCTACTTACTGCCTGCATGACTGTGAGCCAGTTACTTCTTGGTTTCCTCATCAGTAAAAATGAAGGGTTGGAATACATGGCTTCTGAGGTCCCTTCCGGCTCCAGAGCTCTGATCCTTTGAAGTCATCATCTATCCTCTGCTTCAAGACCTCTCACTCTCAAGGTGTTCCATTCTCCCCCCCCCCCCGCTTTTTTTTGGCAGGGCAATGAGGGTTAAGTGACTTGCCCAGGGTCACACAGCTAGTAAATGTCAAGTGTCTGAGGCCGGACTTGAACTCAGGTCCTGAATCCAGGCCTGGTGCTTTATCTACTGTGCTACCTAGCTGCCTCGTTCCATTTCCCTTTTGCATGGCACTAAATGCTAAAAAGTTTTTGTGTTATATGAAATACACACACATATGTGTGTATACAAACACCCCCCCACCCCCATAGCCACCCCCCCACCCCCATTATCGTTATAGATTCTGTTTTCTAGTGCTCTGGGCTTGGAGTCAGGAAGAACTAAAATCAAATTTAACCTCAAATACTTGCTAGTTGTTTAACCTGGGGTAAGTCACTTTATCCCTGCTTGCCTCAGTTTCTTCATCTGTAAAGAGTGTAATAATAGTGCCTATCTCCCATGGTTTTTCTGAGAATCAAATGAAATAATATCTACAAAGAGCTTGGCAAATTTTAAAGCTAGCTATGATATTAATAGTATCAATAGTAAAGATTTATCACTTGATTGACTAGATGCCCTCTGAGATCTCTTGTATCTCTATCTCTATGATCCTATGATCCTGAGAAATATATTTCAGATGGAAATAACAAATGACTAGAACCTAGTAATTAGTCCCAGGCTCTGTCTTCAAAAGAGTTGCTGAAGTAGGGAAAGGAAAAAAAAAACAGATGGATGAGCTATACTGTTAAATGAGCTGATGACAGAAGCAATTAAAAAAAGAGCATGCCCGGTGTACAAATATGAACTTAAGAACAACAAGCTAAATCTACATGGGGAGAGATGAAGGAAAGGGTGGAGAAGCCAGAGATCCAAATTCGCAAACATTAGCAATTTATAAAGTACCAAGAGAGAGCAACTGCAGAGCACATAAAACCCAGAGAGGGGGGAAGGAATTGCTAGGTTTGCAAGGAAAATAAATATCACTTTGCTAAGACTTACATACCTAGGAGAAGTGTCTGTAGGCTCTTTAAATCAAGGCTCTGTGGTATGAATACCAACTAGGATAGGGAGGGAGTTGAGAAAGGTAGGCTTGGGATTTGTTGAACTTCTTGTGTATCTGGAGGTTTTGGGTACATGGGTTTTTCTAGACCAAGCCCAGGTTTTTCTTTCACTGGGGAAAATCACTTTGTCAACCTTAAAGTGGCATAAAAATGTGAAATGTTAGTGGCACTTCCTTGAGCTGATTTTTGGAAAAATGGTGAAGTGAGTCTTTGCCATCTTCTTTCTTCTAGCCTCTTCTCCCCTAGCATGCCAAATGTATTTCTATTGTCCCCTCCCAAGTCCGTGGTTCATTCTTTTAAATGGTCTTTATCTCCTTTCCTATTCCCTCAATATCCCACATTTGGCTAGTAATAAAAAAAAATCCCATAAAGCTGTAAATGATTGATAATCTCTTAGTTTGGCATCTGTTCCTGGGGTATTTAGGGGGAAGTAACTTTTTGGGGGGCAGGGCAATGGAGGTTGTGACTTGCCCAGGGTCACACAGCTAGTGTCAAGTGTCTGAGGCCAAATTTGAACTCAGGTCCTCCTGAATCCAGGGCCAGTGCTCTATCCACTGCACCACCTAGCTGCCCCCTACTATACTCTTCTAATCAATGTCCTTGTCTCAAGTCTCTCCTCATGCAAATCCACTTTCCACTCAGATTTTCCTAGAGTGCAGGTCTGACAGTGTTAATCTACCTAACCCCTCTACCCCCAACTCAGTGGCTCCCTATTACCTTCAAGATCAAATATAATATGCTCGATTTTGACATTTACAAGTCCCTCACAATGTGACTCATTCCTGTCTTTCCAATCTTATTACACTTTAGCTCCCTCCATGTGATCTTCAGTACAACTATACTACCTTACTTACTGTCCCATATTCCATCTCCTGATTTCATGCCTTTGCATAGACTATTTCCCATGCCTGGAATGCTCTACTTCCTTATCTCTGCTTCTTAGCTTCCTTCAACACTTAGCTCAAATTCTACCTTCTGCAAAAGACTTTTCTGCTTCCTCCCCCCAGTGCCTTTTCCCCCCAAGATTACCTCATATTTGTACTTGGATATATAAATTGTATGGACCTAGTTATTTACATATCTTCTTCCATATTAGAATGCAAGTTCCTTGAGGGTAGGGGCAGTGTTTCTGTGAAGATTAAGAGTGCTTCATTTTTTGTGTGTTTTAGATCTCTTTGGTAGTCTGGTGAAGCCTATGGACTCTTCAGAATAATATTTCTAAATGCATAAAACAAAATAACAACATAAAGGAAAAATATATATACATGTATATATGTGTGTGTGCATATATATACACATACACATATACACACATATATATGTATGTGTGTATGTATGTATATATATGTTTTTTTAACAAGAAATTCACAGACCCCAAATTAAGCACCCTTTGTCTACATGGTCTAGAAAGGTCAATGCATTGATGAGAATCGTGATATTTTCAGTGCTTTTCTTCCTCTTTTGGTCATTGTGTACATTTTTTTCTTGGTTCTGAGTGTTTCACTCTGTTTCAGTTGATACAAATTTTCCTAAATTTCTCTGAATTTCCAGTATGTTTTCAGGGTGAGTAGAGGCTTTGTGAAAGAGAATGGGTAAGATAAGAGCATTGTGCTGGAGTGGAAAGGAGACTAGACTAGGAGTTAGGAGACTTCAAGTCTTTTTTTCTTGATTTGTGTGACCTTGGACAAGTCTTTGAACTTTGCTGGGGTATTGTTCTATTTCTTTACCTGTAGAATGAGAAGATTGGGCTGGATAAGTATTTTCTTGCTTTAAAAAACAACAATCAGTTCAAGGTTTGTTTGAAATGACATGAATTCCAGAGGTAGAGTGAGAGTGGGACATTTGTCCTCCCATTCTTGACCTTGCTCTTCTAACACTAGATGTCAGTTTTCTTTTTTAAAAAACACTCACTAGCCACTTTGGACAAAAGTTTAGTTAAAAATGAAGGATGAATGAAGAAGTCTGAGCTCTCTTAAAAGTGCTATTTCTATTCCCAGAATTACCATTTTGTTGACAAGGGACAATGCCATTTTCTTCCCTTCCTGATTCTTGGATTGGGCAATTCACTAGAATCCCCCCTATAGAAACATGTTGCCCAGTGCCTTGTACTCTCCACTGTGCTGGAATCATGGAGTTCATTAAAACATAATCATCCTGAATTTTTGATGGCGCTAGCCCTGTTTCTGCTTTTATTATTCATGGTCTCAGCTTTGCAATAAAAAAATGTGATGTTGGTATCTTGAGAGGTTATTTTAATGTCAAATTTGGTTTGCCAATAAACCGAATGTATACCTAGAAGACAATAAAGAGTCGAATGCCAATGGATCAAATCCTACTTAATTTATAAAGATAATAATTAGGTTCAGAGTAGACCTTTTAAAAAATATTGTCATATAACTTTCACATGAATAGCACATTCACATATTTAAGCAAATACTGAAGAGGGTACGTGTCTGCTAATTTACTAATGTTCTAGCATTCTAGAATAATAGAGTTAGAGCTGGAAGGGACCTGAGAGTGCATAGAGTCCAGCCCCTTCCCCCATTTTGCAGATGAGGAAGATGAGTCCCAGAATGATGACTCAAGTTGCTCAAAGTCATATAGATAATACATGGCAGAGGTAGAATTCAAACCCTGGTCCTCTAAATCCAAATTCACATGTGGGAATTGACTTGCCAAAGGTCATGCAGGTAGAAAGTGGCAGATATTGGATTCCAATGTGAGTTTTCTGGCTTTTGACAAACAGTTGGTATGCTGGCTTTCAGGTGTCAGAGAAAGGAACAAGAAGTGGAAGAAATCACAGGACCACACACTTAGAGCTCAAAGGCCATGAATTCAACCCCCTCATTTTGCAGATGAGAACATTGAAATCGAGGGAAGTAAAGTGACTTGCCCAAGGTGACCTAGGTAGATCAGATCTGGGGTCTTTCATACCTTTGATGATTTTTAACAGTCTACAGAAGACAAATATTTCTTGCCAAACTCTACCTCCCAAAACTGTTTTTTTCTCCTCTAACAGTGATTGTCATTTATCTGACACCAATGATGTCAACATCTCATTGCAGGAGTCAAAAGGTCCCTATAACATGAAACAAAGCATGTTTCTCAAAGGCTTACATGAGAGAAGTGTCCAAAAGAGTCATTGGAAATGTGTTAGAAACCAAGCTGTGATGGGCAGGGGACTAATGAAACTGGACATGCTCTGGGATGAGATGAGCTTTCGAATGGGGAGGGTGAGATGGGGGAGAGAATATGGCTAAGAGCCATGATACTGATTCTTCTCTAGGAATGAGAAGGTTATAGAAAACTCAGCAATCTCATTTGGACATCAATAATTCATAGAGAGAAATGTGCTCTGGTTTTGGAACGCTGTCGTGTACCTTTTGCTTTAGGCATCTTCAAAATGCTCTATGAGATTTAGAGAAAGATATGTATGATCAGAATAGTTTCCATTTATGTGTCATTTGAAGGTTCACAAAGTCCTCTGCTTACAACACATTGAGAGAGGTGGGGGAGAAAATGGTTGTCTTCATTTTACAGATGAGGAAACTGAGGCTGGGAAAGAAGTTTGGTAGAATGTTAGCTCCTTTGGGGTAGGACTGTTCTGGTAAACCTGTTCACAAGTATTTGCCAAGTTACCTGTCCAGCCTTACATGATTCCTCTTCATGCCCTCTATAGTTCAGCCAAATTGGCTTCCTTGCTGTATCTTGTACATAATTCATCTGCCCCCTTCTCAACTTTCTACAGGCTGTGAATCCCTCCTGTCTGGAATGCACTGTTTCCTTCCCATATATCTTAAACTCTCCAGCTTCCTTTAAAGCATATCTACATGAGGTCTTTCCTGATCCCCTTTCCCCCATCTGCTAGTGTCTCTACTTCCCCTTAGTTGCCTTGTATTTATTTTTTAATATGTTTTTCATAGAAAGGCAGCCATGGTGGAGGGCATACAGTGCTGGCCTTAGAACCAGGAAGACTTGGTTCCAAATCATGCCTCTGATATCTATTTGCTGTGTGACCTTGGGCAAGTCATTCAATTTCTCAGTGCTCTAGTCAAGGTTTATAAGGTACAAAGAAAAGAAGGAACATTCCTTATCTTCCTATCTTCCCTATGCCAATTAAATCATGCGTCTAGTCCTTCATCAAGGTGGCACAGAATATAGAGCACTGGACTTGGAGTCTGGAAGATGCAAGTTGAATCCTGCCCAAGATACTAACTGTGTGATCCTGCATAAGTCGCCTAACCCTTGTGTGCCTCACTTTCCTCGTTTTTAAAAACAGAGATGATAATAATAGCACCTATCCCCAAGGATTATCATGAGGATCAAATGAAACAACATATATAAAGCACTTTGAAAAGAGTGCTCACCTTTATTATTATTATTCATCAGTATCTCTACATTTTGTATATTATTTGTGCATGTTGTTTCCTCTGATATAATGTAAGCCCCTCAAGAGTAGGGACAGTTTTAGTTTCATCTGTTTCTCTAGCACCTAGTACAGTACCTGGAAAAATAACTTACCTCTCCTTAGATTCTGTGGTTTCCTTCACATATATCCATACCCACATATACACACACACCCACATATATGTATAAAAATATATGCAAACAAGCATATATGTACATACATGTATGCATATATATATATATAGATATGAATATATTTTATATACCTAGCTATATATCACACTTATATGTGTACCTGCCTCTACATATAGACTATAAGCTCCTTGAAAGCAGGGACTATTTCTTTTTCTTCTTGGCATATGTCATCCTAATACAGTGGTGGCTCATATTAGGCACTTAAACAAAGACTCATTGGATTAGGTTGAATTGAAGTGCTAAAGGCAAAATTCAAAGGGAGGCCTTTGGGCTCCCAGTGAAGTTCTTTCCTCTTGTCATACCTGGTGTGACGAGTCAAACTATATGTATAGTGGTCTATTTCTGTCCCAAGTGTAGGGAAAATTAGCTAGGGCTTATTTATAAATTAGAAGCTTTAGCACCACTTTTGGGCATTAAGCATTTATTAAAGTATATTAGATATTAGTAAAGAGAGAACACGTGCCTCTGAAAGATAGGAAAGCCTAGCTAGGATCTATGGGAGAGAGAGGAGAAAAAGACACCTTCACCTATGAGTCTCAGGCCACAAAAAAAGGAAGTTCCTGTGCCTCTGAGAGTGGAAGCTCTCTATGGGTCCAGAGGACAGGCGGTCCCTACACACCACTCTAAGCTAATTGGCTGGTAGCATTCAAGTCCATTGATTGACATGACTTGAAGGCTGTCCATGAATAGAATGTGCTGAGGTCAGAGTTCAGATCCTCTGGCAGGAACAAGGCTTTGTAAGGTAACTTCCTGATGCTGGGCTGACCTTAAAAAGGTCAGCCAGGCTCTTTCAGCAGAGGTGCTCCTGAAAGTCCCCAAGCCCCTATTATTAATAATTTTCTCACACTGGATAAGGCATAAAGGAGCCAGGTTGCAGGGAGAATCAAATAGCATTTGTGAAGAGGTTGGTGTTGTGGTAAAATATGAAAGTTTTTAACAGTCGGTTAGGATAAGTGAAAGACACCAGTTTTTCAAGGACCACCCTTTTGGGGAGGAGATGAACAGTCTGCCTGCTGCGCATGTCAGACTGCCTGCCGGGTACAGTCCGCCTGCTGCGCATGTCAGACTGCCTGCCAGGTACAGTGCGCCTGCTGCGCATGTCAGACTGCCTGCCGGGTTTTTTTTGACTTCCGGGGTGGAGAGAACGGGAGTAGCCTTTTTTGCGGGCTTGGCGGGACTCCGGGCGGCGCGGCACAGACGGTCTGACTCACTCCAAAGGTGGCCTAAATCGGTTTGGTGAGTTTTTATAAGGAATATAGACAGCCTAGATTTAAGACGATTTGTACTGTATTTCTGTTTTCCTATCCTTCTAATCAACAACACCTTATATACAATAAAGGCTCTATCTAGAAAACCAGAAGCTTCTTCCATTTACTAGTCTGGGAGATGAATTAAGGGAAGGGTTAAGTAGGGGAGATTTATGATCTAATATCCAATTTTAAATCTCACAGTTTGGCGACCCCGAAGGGACCTTAAGGACCCTCCCACCCTCCCTAGTTTGGCCATAAGCCGGCTAATTCGGTGGATTTTCCAAATACCCCCCCCCCCCCCCCCCCCCCGCGGACTTTCCCTTTGTCTAATCTCCCTTAAAGACTTTAAGCCTCTAAAAGTCTTGCTTTAAACAGAAAAGCCAGCCCAGTTTAAAGGGCAAGATGCTCGAATATTCTACCATCCCTTTGATTTTTCTCATCGGAATGTATTGGGACAGCATAACATCCCGACTTAGAGGAATAGTTTATTCAATGGTCCTTCATAACATTATTGGTTTTTTCCTCATTCAGGCAGCAAAAAGTTTTTTGTATAATAGTATACGTGAGAATCTTTGGGAAAATACGTTTAATATAAGTAGAAATTTTATGCCTGCAATTGAAATACCTTTTAATACCACATCCATAGTTCATACGACTAAGGATTTTATTTTTTTTTGTTGTTTTTTTTTTGTTTTTGTTATTATCATTGTTTTTGTTATTATCATTGTTATGATGTGGGGGAAACTCTCACATATGGAGAGAGACCTCAAAATGGCTGTTTCTACTAGAGATGATCCAAGTTCAGAATCAGATCAGCAGAAACTACTCCCTCTGCAGGAAGCTATAGAACATAGTAAGAAGGGAGTGCCAATTCAAGTCAGAAAATATAGCCCCTTTAGACCAAGTGACTTGAGCGCATGGAAATCAATCATCCCTAGTTTTGAGAAAAATCCAAACACTGTAATTTCACAGTTAAGGACTATATTTAATGCATATCAACCCAGTTGGGCTGATGTTACTTGCCTTTTGGAAACTTTACTGTCCCCAACTGAGATTACAGATATTATCTCAGCAGGAAATGCCCTTGTTGCGAAAGGTAAGGCCGATGTGGAATGGCCTCTAAAGGATCCAGAGTGGAATTATAATGATGATAGGGATTTCCAAAGATTAAAAGATGCTAGAGAAACACTTCTGAAGGGAATGGAATCTTGCTCTAGAAAACCGGAAAACTGGCAGAAATTTTTAAGCCTACCTCAGGAGGCTAATGAAAGACCAAACAGATTTTATGATAGACTTTGTGAGGCCGCTAGACAGTACACCAGATTGGATCCAGTAGATTTAAGAGATTCCTGTATCATTCTCAACACATTTGTTTATAATTCACTGCCAGAAATACGCAGATACTTTCTGAAACAATGTCCAGACTGGAGAAATCTCTCAGTAGATAGAATTAAGGAACTTGCAAATTATGTCTTTGACTCACGTGAGGAAGATCCAGATCACCCTAAACAGAGCATTCTGGCACCAGCGATTCCTAGTCAGCCATGTGGACACCGGAACAAGGACACTAAGGTGTGTTGTTACTGTCGTAAGGAGGGGCATGAATTGAGAGAATGTAGGACTTGGAGAAGAAATTCTAATTCTAATTACAGGCGAAATCAAAATAGAAATAGATCTTTTTGGAGGAATACAGAAAGGCAGTACCAGAATAATGGTAACCAAGACCCCCCTCAGAAGAGGACACAGGAATGATGGTGTCTTGGGGAGGAATGGAACATAGATAATGAAAGCCATATATTCCCAGATCCAGATTTTTTGAATGCACTTGTGCCAGTCCATTCACCTCCCCAGAGTAATGAACCACATGTCACCTTAAAAGTGGGGGAGACTTATTATGATTGTCTGCTAGACACAGGAGCCTCTAAATCAGTATTAGTAAGCAAACCAGATGCTGGGTGTAGACCTGTAGGATTTTTGAATGTAGTGGGAGTCTCAGGAAAGAGCCAGAGAGTGGCAAAATTGAATCCTCGCATGGTATCTATGGGGCCCTTAACAGTGGAACATTCATTTTTACTCATGCCTGATGCCCCTGTAAATTTATTAGGTCGTGATCTCCTTTGCAAGCTTAGAGCAACCATATCTTGTGCTCCAGATGGGGCTGTCTCCTTACAATTGCCAGAGGATACTGTTCATTTATTACCAATTTTACTTACAGAAGCTCAAGGAACAGCAGGGGAGGTATCCAAAATCCCCTCTGACATTCCTGAGTCTTTATGGGCCTCATCCCCTAATGAGGTGGGGCTCCTTAAGTCTGCCATGCCTGTTACCTTTAAAGTTAAGGGGGGACCACCCCCCTCCATTCCACAGTATCCATTGTCTAGGGAAGCAATAGAAGGGATCACCCCTATAATTGAGGCTTTGAAAAGCCAGGGTATTATTATTCCATGTCATCACTCTCCATGCAATACTCCCATTTTGCCAGTTAAAAAACCCAAGCCTGGGCCAGATGGTAAACCTGTTTATCGCTTTGTGCAAGATCTTAGAGCGATTAATAATTATGTTATTCCTAGACATTCTATAGTCGCAAATCCGGCTATGATAATTTCCTCAATTCCCTATGAATCTACATGTTTCACAGTGGTAGACCTTTGCTCTGCCTTTTTCTCCATACCAGTACATGAGGACTTCCAATATTTATTTGCTTTTACCTGGAAAAATAGACAGTGGACCTGGACTAGACTCCCACAGGGATTTGTAGACAGTCCCACATTATTTTCCCAAATTTTACAGCAGGATCTGGCCTCTATTACCTTTAAGGGCTCCACACTAGTACAATATGTAGATGACTTACTTTTGGCCTCTCCTAATGCTGAAATTTGTCAGGAAGATAGCCGTCACTTACTGCTGGAGCTGCACAAGAGAGGACACAAGGTTTCCAAGACAAAGGTACAATGGTGTTTGCCCCAGGTAGAATATTTAGGATTTATTTTGGCTGCTGGAACTCGCTCTGTCTCTTCTAAGAGAGTCCAGGCCATTCAACAACTCTCTGCCCCCACTACTAAGAGGCAGTTGAGAGCCATTCTGGGAGCAGCTGGGTACTGTAGACAATGGATACCCTCTTTTGGTGAAATTACTAAACCCCTCATAGCTCTTACAAAAAGTTCTGTTCCAGACAGTTTACAGTTGGATCCCCAGCATCTCTCAGCCATAAAAGAATTAAAACGGGCCTTGTTATCAGCACCTGCCCTAGGACTGCCAGATTATAGTAAGCCTTTCACTCTCTTTGTGCATGAACAAAGGGGGGTGGCTTCTGGAGTCCTGACTCAGTCACTGGGGCCTAACCAACGTCCTATAGCCTACTATTCAATTCAGCTGGACCCTGTAGCGGCTGGAGCGCCACCTTGCCTTAGAGCAGTGGCGGCCACAGCGCTTTTGGTAGAAAAAGCCTCTGATTTGGTCCTAGGTAACCCTCTAACTGTGCAATGCCCTCACGAAGTGGAGGCTCTCTTACTACGTCACAGGACACAAGCCTTTTCAGATCAAAGGCTGGCTAAGTATGAAATAACCCTGTTAGGTAATGAGAATATCACTTTAAAACGCTGCACAGTTCTTAATCCAGCAACACTACTCCCTAACTTACCATTCTCGGGGGAACCGTTGCATGACTGTGCTTCTTTAGTTGATATGGCTGAAAAACCCCGTGATGATCTTTTTGATACACCTTTAGAAAATCCTGATCTTGTCCTCTATACAGATGGTTCCTCATTTATGAGAGAGGGAACCCGTTTTACTGGAGCTGCTGTAGTTTCTGATTATGACACCCTCTGGGCAGCTTCTCTGCCTTCCCATTTTAGTGCACAGGCTGCTGAACTTGTGGCTCTTACACAGGCCTGTAATATAGCTAAAGATAAGAGTGCCACCATTTTTACTGACTCGAAATATGGCTTTGGCATATGCCACTTTATTGGTATGATTTGGCGTCAACGAGGCTTTCTAACATCCTCGGGCAAGGCTATTGCCAATGGGGACCTTATCAAGGACCTCTTAGATGCCCTAAAACTGCCTTCTTCCCTAGCCGTTGTACATTGCCCTGCCCACACAGGGAATAGTGATCCTGTTTCAAAGGGAAATGCACGAGCCGATTCTGCAGCCAAGCTTGCTGCATTAGAAGCTCCTGAACATGTATTTAACCTTTCACCTTCTGAGGATATTCCTTCCAACCTAACCTATGACGATTCTGAAGTAGAAAAGTGGAAAAAGAAATTTAAGGCGAAACAGATCAATGGCATCTGGGTGTCTCCGGAAGGTAAGCCATTTCTTCCCCGGAAATTCTACCACCAGGTATGCCTCTCTGTTCACAGAAAAGGCCATTTTGGTACACAAGGCATTGTAGACTCTATTAAGAGAACCTGGATAGCACCAGGTGTGACTAATACAGCATCTCGAATCTGCTCGGGCTGCTCCACATGTCAGTCTTATAATCAGTATGCTTTTAAGGTCAAAGCTTATGGAGGGCGTCCTCTAGCATATACACCTTTTGAGCACTTACAAATTGATTATATTACTATGCCAAAAGCAGGACATTATAAATTTTGCCTTGTTATAGTTGATCAGCTCACTCGGTGGGTGGAGGCCTTTCCCAGCCCCCGAGCCACAGCTGCCTTTGTTGCCAAAATTCTTCTTAAAGAGATAGTACCTCGTTTTGGCCCACCAGCCCGCATCGATTCTGACAAAGGCACACATTTCACTGATTCGATTTTATCCCAAATCTATTCTTTCTTGGGAGTGACTCCAAAATTCCACACGCCCTACCATCCACAAAGTTCAGGCCAAGTCGAACGTATGAATAAAGAGCTTAAGAGTATGATTGGCAAATTATGTACTGAAACCCATTTGAAATGGCCTGATGTTCTACCATTGGCATTATTCTATCTACGAAGTAGACCAAGAGGAGAACTTCATATATCTCCTTATGAAATGCTTTTTGGTCACCCTCCTATCCAAGCTAAAACTTTTTCCCCAGTTTATACATCACTGGTGGGAGGTGATACTTCTGTTGCTTCCTATATACAGGAATTACAGACCAGGCTACGTGAACTCCATGAGGCAGGAGCTGTGGTCCAGGCAGGACCATTAGACTTTTCATTGCATAACTTCAACCCAGGAGATAAAATATATGTAAAGAATTTTCAGAAAACCAGTGGAACTCAACCTGCCTGGGAAGGACCTTTTCAGGTATTATTGACAACTCCTACTGCCATTAAAATTGGTGAAAAAGACTCATGGATTCATTGCTCTCATATAAAGCCTGCACCATTCATAGGTGAAGAGATTTCAGATAGACCTGAGGTAGACGCTAAAGAGGTAAAAACCCTAAAGATAGCAACTGTTAAAGAGCAAAGAGAGTTCAGAGGAAAAAGGCAGTTCCCATTTAATAATCCCACTGATCAGTTAAATGCTTTGGGACTCAGTCTTCGTAAAGTATCAGGAGACGGAAATTGCCTTTTTAGGGCTTTAGCAGACCAGCTAGAAGGTCACTGTAGAAATCATCTCAGACACAGACAAGAAGCTGCTTCTTATATGATTAACCATAGACAAGAGTTTGAGTCTTTTATAGTAAATGACTCCCCTTTTGAAGAATATGTTGATGAATTAAAGAAATTTGGAAAGTGGGGAGGAAATGATTCAATTGTAGCATTTGCTAAGCAGCATCAGCTGAATGTTGTGGTTCATCAATTAAATCAGCCTTTATTGAAAATCAGTGGCACAGACAAAACTGATGCTACAGAACTCCACATTTTCTACCATAAAGAACATTATGACAGCATTAGAAAGATCAATGACAATTCAGAAACCCCTGCCACTTTGGCATGCAGAGAATTGGGGAACCAGTTAAAACAATGTGGCATACCCCAAACTCTAGCAGCTTAAATACCTTATAATTTAACAAGCATTTCCTTCTACAGGCAAAAGCACTGAAGTACATGGCCTAGTTTTCTGGCCTACCTCAACTATTTTTTTTTTTTTTATTAATTTTTGGGTTTTTTTGTTTTTGTTTTGACTTTTGAAAGGCACTGAAAAGACCTGGAATTGACTGCACCTTTAAGTTCTTTAAGAGCACAAAAGGGTGCTTAGCGAATCTTTTGCTTTTTATTTTTTATTTTTGGTTTTGCTTTGGTTTTTTTTACTTTTGTTTCTTTTGCTTTTCTTTAAAACTAAATTTTGTAAACTAAGTGATTATTCAAAGTCATTTTAAGTATATGCTGTGGGTGAGGCTATCGGGCCTCAGAAGCTACCAGAATTCTTCTTTTTTTTTATTTACTCTTTCTTTTTGAGAGAACCATGAGTTCTAATGAGTTTTGTTTTATTTATTTATTTTTCTCCTTTCTCTTGTATGTTGTTCTGTTTAACTAAAAAGTACCAGAAATTGCTTGATACCTCACTGAAAACATTGAATATTGAATCTTGCTAATTGAAGTCTTATTTCTTTTTGATGAATTAATCACCACTTTAAGTATCTGCTACTGTTATACCAGAGAATTCATGTATAAGATGATGTGGTCTACTTGCTAAAAGAAGATTATGTAATAATGTCTAAAAGAAGATTATGTAACAATGTCTAATATAATCAGCTATTTACATTCGTTTATTATTTATATGTCATTATACTCTGGGTATGGTTTGGAATTATTGTATATATCACTAATATATTCTCAGTTATGCAGCATAGCACACATTTTTACCATCATATTGTCTTTGGTGAAATTAATGAGATTTCAGAAATATGGAAACTTATCATTTCAGAGACTAACTTGCTGTGAACTCTGACGCAGGCCCTGGAGAGAATATATGTGCAACAAAAGGAGAGACAGGTATACGTAAGTCCATGGTTTGCTTATGATGGTGACTATGTAGAGCACAATTACTAGGCACAGTCCAGTATTCATCCTCTCTCCCTCCTAATTTAACCTAATTTAACTGAACTTATTTATCTTTTTATCTCACTCAGTTGAATTCACCTGTGGCCTAGCACAATCACTGGCTGTCTCAGAACCATGAGATATGGTATGATAACCTTTCCATAACATTTTCAGGTGTCATGAACACATACTAAATTTGGCTTTGATCCAGACACATGGTGGTAAAAAGTGTTACACATTGCATAACTACCTCAACCCTCTATTACAAGTCTAACCATATAAAGGAGGGAATGTAATGGAATTTATTAATTTGATCATTGACAATGCTATGCTAAGGTTTTAAAAATACAGCAATTCAAACAGTTAAAGAAGATAATCCAGCTTTCCAGACCAGAGTCCAGAATCCAGTTTTCCAGACCAGAATCCAGTTTCCTCCTGATGACATCTTACCACTTCAAGAAGACAAGAGAACTCAGAGACTTTATATGAACTGCTTTGCTTTATTAGCTTTTACTATCTCCTTTCTGTTATATACTATCTGTAACATGTACTCTCTGCAGAGGCTCTCCCTTTGCAAGACTAATGTCAAAGCGTCGGTTCATGAGGAAAAAAAAAAAAAAATCGCCCCTCTGGACAAAACTTTCCTCTCTTCCTTTTCTGTATTGTTGTTCGCATATTATTAGTCAGCAAAAGTTATTATATTCTTTTTACTGTTCCATCAAGGAAACATTCCGTTTCTTGAGGAAGCAAAGGGGGGAAATGTGGTAAAATATGAAAGTTTTTAACAGTCGGTTAGGATAAGTGAAAGACACCAGTTTTTCAAGGACCACCCTTTTGGGGAGGAGATGAACAGTCTGCCTGCTGCGCATGTCAGACTGCCTGCCGGGTACAGTCCGCCTGCTGCGCATGTCAGACTGCCTGCCAGGTACAGTGCGCCTGCTGCGCATGTCAGACTGCCTGCCGGGTTTTTTTGACTTCCGGGGTGGAGAGAACGGGAGTAGCCTTTTTTGCGGGCTTGGCGGGACTCCGGGCGGCGCGGCACAGACGGTCTGACTCACTCCAAAGGTGGCCTAAATCGGTTTGGTGAGTTTTTATAAGGAATATAGACAGCCTAGATTTAAGACGATTTGTACTGTATTTCTGTTTTCCTATCCTTCTAATCAACAACACCTTATATACAATAAAGGCTCTATCTAGAAAACCAGAAGCTTCTTCCATTTACTAGTCTGGGAGATGAATTAAGGGAAGGGTTAAGTAGGGGAGATTTATGATCTAATATCCAATTTTAAATCTCACAGTGTAGTGGAAAGAATACTGGCGTTGGAGTCAGAGGACCTGGGTTCAAATTGTGGCTCTATCATATAGTACTTGCATGACTTGGTTAGAGAGAAGATATCCAACATATGCTACTGTTTACTACCAGAGGAGTATCCTGGGGTTGTGGATGGAATGATGAGTTTTGAGTCAGGAAGAACTGATTTCCTTCTTCCTTTACACATTTGCTAGCTATGTGACTCTGGGCAAATTGCTGAATCTCTCTGAGCCCTAATTTCTTCATCTGTAAAATGAGGATTACAGCAGCACCTGCCTTGAAGGGCTAGTGTGAGGCTCAAAGAAGATAATATTGATAAAGGAGATATTGTTGGTAAAGTTTTTGGGAGTTATTATTGTTATTACCATTGTGACCTTGGTCAAGGTACACATCACCTTCCTAATCTACAAAGTGAGGTGGGTTCGACTTGATCTTTTAGCTTTGAATCTTATGATTGAATATGTTGATCTATTCTGCAAACTAAGTTCTTAGGATAATAAATTTATGTAAGTCACCTTAGGGGGCATTTAGTCAAACTCCTGCATAATTATGGAAGGGGATAAACACCCAGAAAAGCAAATGACTCATTTAATGTCACAGGGCTAATATGAGGCAGAGTTGGTCTTTTGACTTTAAAGCCAATTTAAAAAAATTAAAATCACATCAACACATCCTCAGATGCCACTACAAACCTGGATCTTGAGGATGAATTTTTAGGGACCCTGATTAGCTAGACTCTGCGTCTCTTTCTGTCTCTGTCTCTGTGTCTCTGTTTCAGCCTTTCTCTCATCTATCCCCCCCTCCTTTTCTTCTCTCTTTATTTGTAAGCCTTTAGAGCTGGGATTTGAAGTTGACTTTGAAATGCACATATTCAAACACACTCCTCATCTCAAAATTGCAGATGTGAGATTCTCACCAGCTGGTCTTTCAGCTGGGGGTTGGTTCACACCTGTTTCCTTGCCCCTTGAGCTCTTTTTGTGGCTGAATTAATAACAATAACAACAATAAAAAACACCATCCAAGGGCTATGAGAGGGGAGATAACACAATAAGAAAAGTTTGTTTATTCCAGTCACATTAAATAAAACATTATTAATTGAAAACATCCACAGGCAAAAAATTTTTTTTAGAACTTATGTTTTCTCATTGAAATTTTCAGTGGCTTTTGGCATGAAGATAGAGGAAAGCATAATTCAAAACGCAAATGTCAGCAAGAGCTCCTGTGATCACCACAGCAAAATGAAGATGATATGTGATCAGCTTGGCCTGGAAAACACAGTGGCTAAGAATTCTTCCATGGTGATGTGAATAAATTTGATGTCTAGTTCCTAAATTATGTCCCTGGGAGGTGATGTTTTGGACCTGAGGTAGAAAAAAATTAAGAGTTGGAGAGAACTGCAAAGAAAAACACCCTACTCTTTTCTTCAGGGATATTGACACATACTGTAGTGCATAGAGTATTGGATTTGGAGTTAGGAAGACTTGGATTCAAATCCTTCCTGTGATACTTATTAGCTGTAGGACCTTCAACAAACCACTTAACCTTTCTTTGCCTCAGTTTCCTCATATATAAAAAGTAGAGGCTGGCCAAAATAGCTTGTATCGTACATTTTTTCTCTAAAACTATGAGCCTATGCCACAGAATATAGTTTGGTGTAGTGGAAAGAACACTACATTTTGTCAGGGGGACTAGGTCCTAATTCTAGTTCTTACTAATTATGGCAGTGCAGAGGAAAGAATACTGGTTATAGAGTCCGAGGACTCTGGTTTTCATCATGCTCCTGTTACTTCCTTGCTGCACGACCTTGGGTAAAACACTTCCCTTCTCTGGCTTTCAGTTTCCTCATGTGTAAAAATGAAGAGTTGGGCCAGAGGACCTCTAGGATCTTTTCTAACTGTAAATGTATCTGAGTTGTGTGACTTCGGGTAAGTCCAACAACAAAAACAACAATGAGCATTTATATAGTGCTTTAAGATTTGTGAAGCACTTTCTATATGTTATTTCCTTTGATCTATAGAACAACTCTTTGCAGTAAGAACTATTATTCTCCCCATTTCACAGTTGAGGGTTGAGCTAGGAAGTGTCTGAAGTAGAGATTGAGTTCAGGTGTTCTTCACTCCCAGTCTAGCACTTTATCCATTATGCCACCTGACTGCCAACAAAATATTGAAAGGGCATCAGAAATGAACTAAGGACCTCTTGATGGAATATAAGCTCTTAGAGGGTAGAGGCCATCTAAGTTTTTTGTCTTTCAATCCTCAGTGTCTAGCAGAGTGTGTGGCACATAGTAACTGAATAAACTGAAATGTTTATTGAGTTGAATCTAATTCATTTCACCTTTCTCTTTGCCTCAGTTGATTAATAAAATAAAGGGGTTGGATCAGATGAACTTTTAGGTTCCTTTTTTAGCTCTAAAAGACTATGATAAATTTCTAATTAATTCAACCACAGAAAACACCTGGCAGCTGCCGTGTGTTTGCTACCTGTGTGATCACTCCAGGTATGGCATGGCAAAGTGGAAAGAGTATTTGATTTGTAATAATAGCTGACATTTATAGAAGCTCTTTAAGGTTTACAAAATGCTTCACATATGTTGCCTCATTTGATACAACAACCCTACAATGTAGGCTGTATTGGCATTGTTATCATTTCTACTTTATAGATGAAGAAAATGGCTTAAATAGGTAAAGTCACTTGCCCATGATCACACAGTAAATGCCTGAATGCTTTGCAAACTAAGGTCTCTTCTCTCTCCAAGTTTAGTGTTCTCTCTAATATACTCTGTTATTTCTTTTTCTATTTCCTTCCTTCCTTCCTTCCTTCCTTCCTTCCTTCCTTCCTTCCTTCCTTCCTTCCTTCCTTCCTTCCTTCCTTCCTTCCTTCCTTCCTTCCTTCCTTCCTTCCTTCCTTCCTTCCCTCTCTCTCTCTTTCTTTCTTTCTTCAGGGCAATGAGGGTTAAGTGACTTGCCCAGGGTCACACAGCTAGTAATTATCAAGTGTCTGAGGCTGGATTTGAACTCAGATCCTCCTGAATCCAGGGCCAGTGCTTTATCCACTGCACCACCTAGCTGCCCCTAAAAGAAACATCATCCAGGAGCTGTGAGGTCTCTGGCAGAGACACCTCAGCCTCTGGACCAGGCACTTTAGTTTTTAAATTTTATTTTATTTTTGTAGGGCAATGAGGGTTAAGTGACTTGCCCAGGGTCACACAGCTAGTAAGTGTCAAGTGCTTGACTTTGGATTTGAACTCAGGTCCTCCTGAATCCAGGACTGGTGCTTTATCTACTGTACCACCTAGCTGCCCCATATGGTTATTTCTTAACTTTGACATCAGAGGGATCTTGTTTTGAGGCCTAGCTCTGTTATTTACAACTTTTGCAATATCAAGCACACTTTTTCTGTACCTCAGTTCCCCTATCTGTAAAAAGAATGGATTAGTCTAGATCAACTCTATTGTTCCTTCCAGTCTGAAATCTTATGATCTCAGGTTTGAGCAGATCACCAGCAGCATCAGTCTCCGGATGGTAAATATGCTTCAGGCTAATGCTCCCAATAGAGACCACAGCTGATGAGGGCACAATTCCAATTGCACTGCCTATATAAATGATCTCCCTTTGCCATGTATATGTACCATTGCTCTCTCCATGTTGGTGGCAAAATATGTTAATTTCAACTACACAGTGGGCAAAGCTTTAGCCAAGTACGTGTGACTTTTGTTTCCTGCCAGGTACCAGAATCCTGAAACCCTTGAGTATAGTTCTTTTGTGAGATATGATGAATTTGAATAACTGACAGGCACTCACATCCACACACTCCCACAACTAATTATAATCACTCCCAAAGTAGGTCAGGCTAGTGGTACGTTCAACCAAACTGGTTCTGTCTCTGACAGTTGCATCACAGGATTCTATTTATTTATTTTTTTTGGGGGGGAGGTCATGGATGCCGTCAATGCTACCAACCTCAAAATGTTTAAGAGACATTACTTTACACAATCTTGGCTTCTTTTACATTAGTATTACAGAGGGATCAGCACCATGGCCAGGGATAGCAGCCTTAGAGGTTGGCCCTAATGAAGGACTATACCCAGGTTGGCTGATTTTCTTGACTGGCCGGATTGCTTAGATTGGAAGAAGGATTCAGGGGAACCTTATGATTGAGAAAAGTGCACTGTGCATTATTTATGTTTTTATTTTTACTGACACATGTATAATATAAACACACACATATTACTTTAAGGTACATGCATTATATAGAGTGTGGGATTTGCATGTAGAGGATCTGGCATCTTCTCATTATTTATGTGACCTTGGGCAATTAAAAACTCTGGACCTCATTTTGAAGTCACTGGATTAGACGATCTGAGATCTTTTTCAGTTTCAACTCTAGATATTAGGATTTAATTTGAGCTTCACCAAAACTCCTTTGAAGTAGGTACCAAAGACATTATTATTCCCAGATTTACTTATGAGTAAACAGACTTAGGATAGGTTCATTGATTATATTCACACATCAAGTAAATGTCAGAGGTAGGATTTGAATTTTGGTCTTCCTGATTCCAGATCCAACGCTCTAGCCTCTATGTCACTCTGCATCCACATGAGCACATTGTCTAGGTTGCCCATAGAAGGATTTTCCTGATGTTAATCTCTCTGTCTTTTCCCTGTCCTTTCACCAAGTGGCAGGGAAGCAACCAGGTCAGATCATATTCCTTTGTGTGTTTTAGCATGGCAACACTCACTACTCCTCCCAAGAGGTAAAGGATCAGTAACAATAACAGAGGCTGAGTCTGTTATGAGAAGGCCATTCATAGGCAAGTTCACCTACATTTTTGATATGATGATGGCTTCGAGTCCCTGCCACATCTCTCTAAAAGGCATGTTCAATATACCCTTGACATGACATAGCATGTATTAGGTAATAAGTAATAAAGATCTATTGTCCATGAATTTATCTAAACTCTGAATTCCACAGTAATTTTCTTTTTTAAAGATAGCCTTTGTTATCTAATCTTAAAAGCATGTAAAAGTTTATCTAAGACCACAGGGTAGGGAATGTCTTATCTAAATTTTAACTCTTTAAATTCAATGTTCTGCCATAGTAGTCCTTTAATCAATGTTTCTTCAGTGGATGAGTGAATAAAATCGAGTACATGGGGGAGTAGCTAGGTGGCACAGTGGATAGAGAACTGGCCCTGCTTTCAGGAGTACCTGAGTTCAAATCCGGCCTCAGACACTTGACACTAGCTGTGTGACCCTGGGCAAATCAATTAATCCTCATTGCCCTGCAAAAAAAAAATCTAGTACACAGCAGATTTTCATCTTTGTGTTGTAGTAGTTAGAGAGCTGTTTTCAGATACAGGAAGACCTGTTCAGATCTTGCTTCTGACACATACTGATCCTGTGACTCTGGACAAGCTATTTCACTTCTCAGTGCAATAGGTTATTCTCTAAGATTGAAGGTATAGATCTGCATGGACAAAGGGAGTGCCCTCATCTGGGTGTTTCCTATAACAAGAAAATCACAGGTTTAGTTCCTAACCCAACATCTCAGGAATACATTCTCTTTACAGAATCTAATTTCTTTTTACCCAACCTCTGGGCAATGGAGATAGTGCTGGGCCTAGAGTCAGGAAGACTCTTCTTCTTGAGTTTAGACTTGGTCTCAGACACTTACAGCTGTTTTACCCTCAGCAAGTCATTTAACGCTGTTTGCCTCAGTTTCCTCATCTGTAAAAGGAGATGGAGAAGGAAATGGCAAACCACCCCAGTATCTTTGCCAAGAAAACCCCTAATGGGGTAATGAAGAAGTGGGCACAACTGAAAAGTGACTCAACAACAACTCAATCTCCAAGAGCTTAAAGCTCTATAACAAATGCATTTCTATTACTTTTTCTAGAAGTCTGGTCATGAAGGAGAGGAGAAGAAACTCACATTCTAATTAGGGAAGATAATGCATAAAAGAGGTCTCATCTTCATGTTCAGTTTGTGTCAGATGAGAAAGGCAGGTAGTATTTAGTTTCCAGCACAGTGAGTAAAATTTCTTAGTTTGTGAAAAGGATAAAATTATATAAGGTGGTTCAGTGGATAAAGTACCAGGCTTAGAGTCAGGAAAACACGAGTGCAAATTTCATTTCAGGCACTAGCTATAGGACCCTGGGCAAGTCATTTAATCCCTTCTGAACCTCAATTTCTTCATCTGTTCTTTCTTTCTTTTTTTTACAAGGCTATGAGGGTTAAATGACTTGCCCAGGGTCACACAGCTAGTAAGTGTCAAGTGTTTGAGACCAGATTTGAACTCAGGTCCTCCTGACTCCAGGGCTGGTGCTTTATCCACTGCATCACCTAGCTGCCCCAATTTCTTCATTTGTAAAATGGGATAATGTCATCAACTTAGAAAATTTGAGCAAATGTACATCATCTATTCAGTTTATAAGGAGTGCAAACTTTAGAAAGATACCACATTCCTCAGGTCCCTTCTGTGACTAAGCAGATTGTCCCCACTTTTTGTTCACTCTTGGAAGTCACTGAAATGAAGGCTTTTGGAAGCCAAGTGATAGAAGATGACTGCTTATAACATGTACTTCAATTAGGGTCATAAAACAGCAGAAATATACAGTTTGCTCTAGGTAAGGGTTTTAGGAAGAAATAATGATTTCCCCCCATTCTAAAGCTAGTACAGCTAGGCTGATAGTATTTGAATGATTACAATATCCCTACAAAGGAAAGCCAGATGGTGGATAGTAATCTGACCAATGTCCAGTGAAGTGAATGGTGTCTTTGCCTCTTGAAAAGCAATCTAAACAAAGTCTCACTTACTTCCTTTGTCTTGTCTTTCTGATATTGATTTTTCATTAAAACACACTCACGCATGGAGCCCTAAATGCCAGGCTTTGAGAATAGAGCTTGTGATAGCACAGTTAAGATATCAGTCTGCAAGAGGGTTTATTATTATCTAGTGAGGAAAAGAGGGAGGAGAAAAAGAGAGGGAAAGAAAAGGAAACTAGAAGGGGAGGGGGAGGAAGATGAGAAGGGGAAGAAAAAGGAGGAAGAAGGGGAAGGGGAATAAGAAAAAGATTTGGTAGAAGGAGAAAGAAGAGAAAGGAAGATGAGGGGAGGAGGAAGAGAAGACAGAGAATAGGAAGGGAAAGGGAGGAAGAGGAGAGAAGGGAAAAGGGGAGGAGGGGAGAGGAGAAGCAAGTGGACAAGTAGAGGAGGAACGAGAAGGAGGAAGGAGGGGGAGTAAGTTGAGGGACAGGAAAGGAAAGGGAAGGAGAAAAGATTGGAGAGGGGAAAGAGAGGAGGAGAAGAAAAGGAAAAGAACAAAGGGGGAGGAATGGGAGACAGCATGGTGCAGTGCACATGGTAATGAACTTGGAGTCATGGGATCTAAGTTCAAATCCCAGCTCTACTACTTCCTGTGTGGTCTCTGGCAAACCCCTTAATCTCTATGGGCATCAGTTTTCACATCTGTAAAATGAAAGGGTTGTCTTAGAAGACCCGTGAAATCTCTTCCAGTTCTAGAGTTGTGGAACTATTATATAATTTCTTTCCAACTAAATAAGATTCTGTCTAGACCTTTGTTCATCAGCACTCCAAGTGAGAAATTGCTAAGTTCTCATTTGATTAAGTGAGTTCAGTAAATGCACGAATGAAATGAATACCATTTTGATGTGAGCATATCTCTATGTCTTTCCTCTTATACAGTGACTGACAAGGGGGAGGGAGAGAGGGACATGGGGAAAGAGAGACAGAGGCAGAGAGTTTATAAGTTTTTCTGTGCTAACACTTGGTGTTATCCCCACATGATGAGCTTCTTTATTTTTATTTTTAAAAAATGTTTACTTTTTTTTTACATGGGGCAATGAGGTTTAAGTGACTTGTCCAGGGTCACACATCTAGTAAGTATCAAGTGTCTGAGGTCGGATTTGAACTCAGATCCTCCTGAATCTAGGGCCAGTGCTTTATCTACTCTGCCACCTAGCTGCCCTCACAACAAGCTTCTTTAACACACTACACAGTGTCAACGCCAACATGCCTCTACCACTGTGTGCCTGTCTTCCTAGGGGAGAAGGGTGGGGAAAAGGGAAAAGGATCATGGTATTAAGAGAATGAAACTAGCAATCAGGAATTTCTCCCACTAATTTCATGCCAATTATCTGCACCACCTTGGACAAATTGTTCATCTTTTCTCTCTGGGTCTCAGTTCCCTCATTTGTAATAAGAGTGTGCTGAACCAGGATAAAAGATTCATAGATTTAGAGCTGCAAGGGAACCCAGAGACCATCTAATTCAAATATCTTTTTAACAGTTGAGGAAATAAAGGTGAAATGACCTGCCCAAAGTGGCATAGGTAGTAGATGACAGAGACAAGATTTGAAACTTCATTCTCTGATCCCAAATCCATGACTCTTTGTACTGTAACAAGGTGGCTCTTAAACATTCTCCAAGTTTCCATCCAGCTAACACTAGCCTGAGTAAAGATGAATACAGAAGGGAATCAAGGCTTGCACTTCCCAGGCAAGCCAAAGCAGTGTTCCTCTGGATTTTAGGGAACACCTTGATTTTTAAGTGATTATCTTTATTGCTCAACTGGGCATTCCACTATAGCAGTGCCTAGCTTAATTAAACAGCTGTAAATAACCTCCACGAACATCTCTGTGGAGCTGTTAACTTTGTCTTATTCCCAACCAACACCAAATTGGATGGGTGTGAAATTGGACAAGAAATAAATAGCATGATATTTTTATTTTTAAAAATTATTGATACATTGTTTTGATGCAATGGATAGTTCCCAATAAGCATCCAAACAGAATTTCTTACAAAGAATGTTCTCTGAGACATTTTGACTTTATTGATGGTTAACAGAAAGTAAGAATGTGCCTTTTAACTGTGACCAAAGGACCATAATCAGTTAATGTAAGTATTTATTAATCATCCACTATGTGCGTGGATAAAAAAACCCCATTATCTGCCCACAAGGAGCTTACATTCATGTTATATAGGATATACTATTACTAGGATGCTTGAGGCACCCACCATGTTGTGGTAGATAGAGAGTTAGCTTTTGGGTCAGGCTAGCCCGGGTTCTTGTCTTGACTCTGACACATCTTGGCCGTGTGACTTTGGGCAAGTCACTTAACTTCTCAGTGATGCCAGTCAACTCTCCAAGACTCTAGATTGCCAAGTAAATGCCAATCTACATCGGGAGAAGGAGTTTTGTCACATGGGAGCTCCTTATATTAATATCACAGGTCCAAGCTAGTCCTCATCCATACCCCCCAAATTATACTTGTATAGCAACCAGCCACAGAGAAAAGCAACAGATTTGGTGAGTATTCATCATTCTGATATGAAAAAAATCCCCACAACTCTTTCCAATTTGAGGGGATATGTATATTGGTATAGTAGATGCAGAACTGGATTTGTAGTCAGGAATATATGAGTTCAAATTCTACCATAGACACTTACTAGCTATGTGATTCTGAGCAATTCATTTAACCTCTTTGCCTAAATTTTCTTATCTGTAAAATGGGGTTAATAGTAGCATCTACCTCCTAGGTGTTGTGAAGATAAAGTGAGATAATATTTCTAAAATTCTTTGTAAATCATTGTCATATATAAATACTCACTATTGTTATTAGTTATCATCATCATCATTCAATTCAGTGACAGTGTCATTGAAAATCCCATGTGTGAGGTTTGAATTTAACTGTAATAGTGACTGGTTTTCTAGAGGTGGTATGTGTCAGTGGAACTGGAGTTGGGAATGTCTGGCTTCAAATTATAACTTAGATACCTACTAGCTGTGAGACCCCATGTCCTCATCTGAAAAATCAGGGAAACAAAATCCATAAACTCCACCTCACACAGTTGCTGTGAGGCTCAGAGGAGAGAAGGCAAACTTTAAAGATCTGTGTAAATATCTGTTATCATGATCCCATGGTATTTCACTTCTCCAACATAAAGGCTAACTAAGGAAAACTAAGGTTCTTGAGGCGGGGTAGCAATGAGGGAGAAGCCTGGTATCCTGGATGTTTCAATAAATCTGGTAAGTTAAGAGTAGAAGGAGAACCATAATGGGTGTTTATGCTCCAAAGCTTCCTACTTTGTCTGTGTGGACATGGCCCTGAAGAAGAAAAACTAAATATTAAGCTAATTGATATAGATATTTTAACATTTAAAGGTAACTAAAAATAGTTAACATTTCTGTAATACTTTACATATATTATTTCATATGATCATCTCAACAACTTTGTGAGGTAGGAACTGTAATCATCCACCTTGGAAAATGGAGACTAAGAGGTTAAGGGCCTTGTATAAGGTCACACAGTAAATGTGCTAGGATTAAAATAGAATTCAGAGGAGCAGCTAGGTGTCCCAGTGGATAAAGCACTGGCCCTGGATTCAGGAGGACCTGAGTTCAAATCTGGCCTCAGACTCTTGACACTAGTTGCGTGACCTTGGGCAAGTCACTTAACCCTCATTGCCCAGCCCCCCCCCAATAGAATTCAGACTTAGCTCTTCCTGCCTCCAAGGCCATCACTTTATCTATTATGCCATATATTGCCTTATATGTTACAAAGGGCTACCAATATGTTATTTGGTATGTCTGTCAAGGTTTTGAGGTTAGATTTAGAGCTGGAAAGGACCTCTGATTTTACGAATGAGGAAACTGAGGCCCAAGGACATTAAGAGTCTTTCTTGGGGTTTCCCAGATAGTGGTAGAGTTTAGATTTAAATCCAGGGCCTTTGACTCCAAGTCTGTGTTTTCGCCACTACTCTACAATGGTGTGCTGCTCTTCCATATCATTCTGAGTAATGTTACAGCCTGCTCATGCTCACCCTGCTACTTTCTATTCTACTTAGGGCGACTTTCAACTTTAATTCTTTGGAGACTGCAGTATTCCATGATACACAGCTATATGGTCTCTATCATACATGATATACCATGATTGACAATACTAAAGAATAGAATAATGTGTGAGGTCCAAGGGGAAAAATGGTTACCAGCCCAAAGGATCAGGGGAAGCTTTGCAAATGTGAATTGGGTTTTAAAGGAAGGATAAAGCTTTAATAGCTGAAGATTAAGGGAGAGGGTATCCCAGACACAAAACCCCCCAACAAAACAGCAGCCTGAGCAGAGGTAGAGAGCACAATGAGGATGTGCTGATGTGTGCTAATTTGCATGACTAAGCTACATGATTCAGGTTAACACTGGTGGCAGCAGCTAAAGAAACTGGGTTCATCCATAAGTGAGAATTGACAATTTCCAGGAGATGAAGCTAGACAATAGAACAGGAGGAAAAGAGTTCTGGCAGAAATCATAACTGGTACAAACCAATTCAATCATTCATTCATTCAACATAGTTTCTTTGAGCACTGACTCTATGCACAAATGGCAGGATACAAAGATACGTAACATTCAGCCATATTGGGTTAATTGCTGTCCATCACGCAAAATGGTCCCTCTTCCACCTTGGCGCCTTTTTGATGGTTGTGCTCCATGTCTGGAATGCTGTCCTTCCTTATCTCTGAGTCTTAGAATCCATGGCTTCCTTCAAGATTCATCTCAATGCCACCTTCTTAAGTAGGCATTTCCTGGTCACCTAAGTTGCTAGTGCCTTCCTGTGTAAGCTTATTTTATACTCACTAGAATTGCCTAGGGATAAACTCTGACCATTCCATTATGGAGACTCTAAGGAAGAAAAAAGAAACTGGGAAGGATGGTAACTCATGATGAATCTGGTTATCTCCCTCCATGAGATGGCCCATCTGTCTTCCAGATTGAGTTTGGGGACTCCTCAGACACCTGCTCACTGCAGGTACAGACTAATTCAAGTATCCCTTGACAGAATGAGATGTGGGTTGGTCTAGTGGTCTAGACAACTGTCATCAGTGTCAGGGACTTTGAGGTTTGGACATTGAACGTGTCCCTAATGTACTCTTTAGCCTTGGGCTCTGTATTTAGTCTTTTCATTTCAGTTCTTTCCCAACTTAGCTAAAAAATAGTAATCATCACTTTCTTTATACAGTTTTTAAAAATTAAATTTTAAACAGCAATAATCTACCTTCCCCCACCTCTACTGAAAATGAAATAAAAACAAAACCCCTGTTACAAATATATATCTCAAGCAAAACAAATTTTTTCATTGTTTTAAAGGAAAAAAACATAACAGATGTAGTTTTAGGACTCTTCATTAGCTCTAGTTGAAAAATATTAGCTCATTAATTGTTTTTAGGTTGAGATTCAACTGAGAAAGTTGATTAGTAACCAAAGAGATGTCAGATTGGGAATGGAGATGAGAGACTGTGCTGGGCACAGTGACAGCTTCAAGCGATGGCTAAACTTTTAGGGGAAAAATCATTTTAGGAAAAAATGTTATCCAAGTCGACAAAAGGAAAATATTTTATCATACGCATACTCCTACTTTGTTAGACAGTTCAACCAGAAAGAACATTTCTATTAAATCATCATTTTTACTTGCTTTTGAGTTTCTCCCAAACTCCTTAGCAGAGGGAGGTTAGTTGCTTGGTCACATATTCATAATGAACATAGGAAGTTGGAACAAAGGATTAAGGTGGTGGGAGATGCATAGTCTTAGCTCCACTTAAGGGATTTTGTTCTTTGCTTCCCACCCTCCTATTCATTTGCATGATATTAAAAAGAACCTCACATTTGAGGAAACTAGGACACCCTTAGATACAGACAGCCCTTGGAAATTTATTGAAATGACCCTGAAAGGGTACAGTTTTGGCAATCAGAAATTAAATAGGAGTTATAAGAACTTCCTAACTCAAAATTAGAGAGGATCTTGGGATAGACACCCTACCCTTGATGAATAGAAGGGGAAAGGTTAAAAGATAGGACTAGTGCTTATGGGTATGTTTTTAAAACTAGTTGATTGTTCTATGTTACAAAAAATAATTGGCTGTTGGAGGCAAAGATTTATCATGCTCAAGCCTCTGAGAATGGACACTCTATGGGGAGAGAAGCAGTTAAGAGATTTCCCCTCATCTGATACGAGGTACATTGAAGGGAGACCTAGGGATCCCAGCCACCACAGAGATGCTCCAGGACATTGGTTTTTCTTGTGTGGAGAGACCACAGACTGTCGGAGCCCTATGGATGTATTTGGGGGAAGATTCCAAATTTTTTCCTGCCAACCAGTAAAAAGACACTGAGATAGGAAATGAATTTTTGTGTGGGAGGGTCAGCAAGCTATGAAAATAAAAGCTATTAATAAAAATCAGAAATTTAAAAAATTAATAGATTCAACAAATACTCAACTAACTGGTCCTTGAAAGTGTCCGAATTAAGAGTTATTACAAATATCTCTGGGTGTCACATTAATACCACCCAAGAAACCTAGGATTCTTTGGCTCATTGGATGTGAATTCATATGAGAACCCTCAATTGGAACAATAGGATAAACTTATTTTGTTATTAAGTATCTTCTACGAAGACTCAGAAATCATAAAAATGCCACTGAAGAAAAACCTTTTCTAATCCCTGGCTCCCCTCTCCACCTCCCACTCCCTGGGCCATTGAAATAGATTAACATTTACTGCACGACACTTTCAAATAGCAATGCAAGCAGTGGGTTATTTTATCTTTGGTATTTGATTGAAGGTAGCAGGTATTTTTCATTTGCGCTTTTGCCTGAAGGTAAAGGGGGAGTTACATAAAAAGAGGACAAGGAATTGCTGTGATGTACTTCTCCAGGATATAAAAGTTGTAATCGAATGTTGCTCTCTGACTCATTTAGACTCAACGAACATGCCTCTATTATCTGAGAGGATTCCTGATACAATGATATAAAACTTTGCCCAATAACAGAAGGGATATTTCCTTATAAAACAGAGCCAAGGAGCTCTTAAAGTGTTTATAATGGGCCTCTGATCTTTATTCTTCCTACATAAAAAAGAATAATGTTAACTTGTACTAGAGATAGCTTGGTGTGGTAGCTAGAGGGTCAGCCTCAGAGTCAGGAAGACCTGGGTTCAAGTCTTACCTCTGATAATATCTTGGTTGTCATCTCATGTGTAGCAGTAGTATGCTCTTTTTTCTTATGTAGGTTATGAGTGTGACATACCCATGTATATATATCTAGATGCAGCTCACAGGGAGGGAAGAATAGATATCTCTAGCATCTTTCCCTGCATCCCCAACTGCTCCAAGAGAGATTTTGGTTCCTGCCAGCAAAGGAAGCAGGAATTTGGGGCCAGGGACTGGTCACTCTGCTCTTCTCAGAGAGAAGGGGTACCAAGTGAGAATTGTGACTCCCTTCTCCTTTAAATATTGTTAGTCTAAGGGAAGGAATTTTTAGACTCAGGCTGCCCTCCTGATTTCTATTCCTTAAAGGGAAAGGGGAACTCCAAGCTATATATCCAAGATTTAACTTATTTCCCACCAAAATGCCAATTCCATAGTGAACACACATAGCAAATGGTCAAGAAACCCATTTATCCACGTTGATAGCAAAGCAGAAAGCATACATAGAACATATAGCAGACAATACACAGAGTAAATGAGTACTCCCTTTGGAGACAAGAAATCTCAACCAAGAGAGACTCAATCTCATTGAAAGGGAAATTCCTCAAAATCTATAGTGTAGTAAGCTGGAGATTAGCAGCTCCTCTACCTGTTGATCCCTTTCCAGGCCTTTTTCTGGCTTCCATTTCAAGGGAGCTTGTAACTGTCTTCTCTCTTGAAGCTGGAATTCAGAAGAAATCGGATCTCTCTTCTCTCCAGGTTTCCCCAACTTCACTTGCCCCTCATACATGCATGAAGCATTAAATAATCAATCTCCATTAATGGAAAGAGTCTCAGGTAAATGGACTTTTGAGCCGGAGAGATCGGATAATTCTCTAAGACTACAAATAATAGCCAGTAGCTATTAACTTTTCTCTATTTTGTGTGTGTGTAAGGCTTGGGATTAGGAAGATTTGTCCACAAATCCTATCTTTCCCCTTCTTGTTGATAGCCTCCAACTTTTCCCAACTTTCTCTCTCTCTCTCTCTCTCTCTTTCTGTGGGGCAATGAGGATTAAGTGACTTGCCTAAGGTCATACAGCTAGTGTCAAGTGTCTGAGGCTGAATTTGAACTCAGGTCCTCCTGAATCCATGGCCGGTGCTTTATCCACTGTGTCACCTAGCTGCTCCCCTCCCCATTTCAAATGTAAAGTCTCACCTTCGCAAGAAATCTTTTCCAGTCTTTTTTCCCTAGTCTTTCTTAATTTTGTTGTTTTCCCTCTGAGATCACCTCCAATGCATCTTTTATAAGTCTTGTTTGTACACAGTTTCTTGCATTCTATCTCCCTTTTACACTGTGAGCTCCCTGAGACTAAGGATTGGTTTTTGCCTTTCTTTGTATCCTAAGAGGCTAGGTGGTACAGTGAATAGGGTATGAAGCCTGGAGTCAGGAAGATCTGAGTTCAAATCCAACCTCAGATATTTCCTAGCTGTGTAACCCTGGGCAAGTCACTTAACCCCTATTTGTTTCAGTGTCTCACCTATGAAGGAAATGGCAAACCATCTCATTATCTTTGCTAAGAAAACCCCACAGATATGTAGATTTGGACATGAATGGCATCCTAAATGTTTAGTATAGTGCCTGGCATACAGTAGGTGCCTAATAAATTCTTGTTCACTTGACTAGATACCAGTCCAAAGCAATTAAGTAACTTGTGCAGAGTCCTAGTAGCAGAGCCAAGATTCGAACCATCTGACTCCATGTTCAGCACTCTTTCCTCTTTGTCACACTGGTGTCACACTCTTGAACTGTTCAATCATCTCCCCTATCTGGTATTTGCATAAGTAATTAATTGATTAAATAATAAATTAAATAAGTAGTTATTCTCTGGAGGATTTTATTTTGCATCTGCACTCCTTAGAGACGCCTGTTTCCTTTGAAAATAATGTCTGTCTATGTCACGTGAGTACCTGTTGAAGAAGTTAGGGGTCTAGAGAAAATAGAAGGTGCTTAGAAAAGCTAGAGAACAGGGTTGTTATGACAGCTGTTTTCAAAACTTTAATGGACTTTTATGTGGAAGAGGGAGCAGATCATTTCTGAGTATCTCTAGAGTACAGAGCAAGAGCAAATGTGTAGAAATGATGAGATGGCAGATCTCTATTCATCATTAAGAAGAACAGTTGGGTAGATCAGAGGATGGTGCGTTGGGTCTGGACTCTGGAAGACCCATGTTCAAGTCCAGCCTCAGATACTTCCTAGCTGTGTGACCCTCAGCAAATTACTTAACCTCTGTCTGCCTCAGTTTCCTTATCTGTAAAATGGGAATAATGATAGCCCCTACCTCGCAAGATTGTTGTGAGGATAAAACAAGATGATATTTGTGAACTGCTTTGTAAACCTTAAAGAGGTATGTAAATACTAGCTCTATTTTAGGGCTTTAAAATCGTTAAATATATAAACAATATGATACAATACAATACAATACAATACATATAATATAATATAATATAATATAATATAATATAATATAATATAATATAATATAATATAATATAATATAATATAATATATTTAACTGGACTTGTAATTTCATTGGTGTAGGGAGCTCCTGCTGAAGAAACCAATTCTACCAAATGTGAATCTCAGATCTTTTTTGCAAACTTACAGGTTTACAGGGTTGCCTAAAGCACTGAGAGTTTAGGTGACCAGTGCAGGATCAAGTAGCCAGTACTTGTTAGGGGCAGGATTTGAAAGCAAGTCTTCTTGACCCCGAGGGCAGTTCTTGATCCACTCTACCTAAGCTGTCTCTAAAAGCTAGAGTTACTAAATGTAATGGGTTATTTCACAAAGCAAATCAGTTTAACAACTGTAAGAGGCATCTGATATTTGTATGATCCTTTGTAGTTTACAGGAAACTTTCACTTAGATTATGTCACCTGATCTATAGAACAGTTCTGTGAGGTAGCCAGAGAAAGTACCATTATTCTGATCTTGTAGATGAAGATTCTTAGGTTCAGAGTGGGAAACTGATTTGCTCCAAGTCCCACAACTAGTAAGAGGCAGGGCAGGATTGAAAGTCAAGTCTTCTGACTCCAAGTTGCACGCTCCTTCCACTGTACCTAGTCACCTATTATTGCTTCAGAGCTCAAGGAAAGGTGAGATGACCACTCTACAGGGTGAAAGGATTCTGGGTGAGGATGTTTGTATCCTTCCTAATGGAAAGATTCTGGAGGAAATTATCTGACTGGAACAAAGGGAGACTACTAAAGCAATCTAGATTCCAATTTACATTGTCTGTGATTGCCAAGTAATGTTCTCTAGTAAATGGGGTTGAAAATTTCATAAAAATTAATGAGGGCTGCTATAGTTACTGGGGCAGCAATGACCAAATATTTGCCTATTCTATTGCCTGTCCATTTTAGAAAGGAAATACCAAAGAAGTGGGAGACAGGCAGAAATTAAGCAAGGAAATGCAATGGGTTTTTTTAGTACATGTTTTATGTTTTAATAAAAACTTTATTCAATGTTAGTTTTATGGAACAATGCTGAGCATAGTACAAAGATCAAATGATTTCCCCCCCCTCATAATTTGGGGCCTTTTAAAAGTGGGCCCCTGGGGGCAGCTAGGTGGCACAGTGGATAGAGCACCGGCCCTGGAGTCAGGAGGACCTGAGTTCAAATCTGACCTCAGACACTTAACACTTACTAGCTGTGTGACCCTGGGCAAGTCACTTAACCCCAATTGCCTGACTAAAAAAAAAAAAAAAAAGTGGGCCCCTGGGAATTGTGTGCCCCAAACACCCTTTACAAAATTAATGTGCTCTAATTAACTTGTTCATGCTTCTTGCTCTAACCTTTAAGACCCATCAATCATCATGCTGTGGTTATGTCCTAAAAAGTTGTGGTTGCTTTTGAGCTCTGTCTAGATAGATTGTTCCAAGCATGATCTTTTCATGGGCCTAGAGCTGGAACTGACCTAGAACAATAATCTAGCCTAGATCCTTTTGGACATGGTAGGATAGTGGAAAGAATGTTAACTCCAGATCAGGGTTCAAATCTTATCTCAGATGCTTATTGCCCATATGATCTCGGAAAAATTACTTCACTCCTGAGCCCTTATCTCTTCATCTGCAAAACAAGGAAACTGGATTAAGTTGTTTCTAATGTAGGACCCTTCTCGCTCCAGAATTATGATCCTAAGATGCTGACTGTATAGAAACAAAAGTGGGGAAGTTAGCAGGACATTAAGGAGAAGGGGAGAGTAAGAGGTGAGAAAGGAGAGTAACATATATTTATACCACTAAACAATGGTTGCTACATTCTGTCAGCAGGGCTAGAAATAGTTTCAGGTTAGCATCTCATTATCCTACTGAGAACTATTTTAAAAGGAACTAATAAATTGGATTCTTTCACGTCAATGTGTTTACCACTTAGGAAACAGATTTTGCACTCAAACTTGCAGTCAGACAATCACCTGTATGAACCCAAGCAATACATTTGAGAGGAAAAGAAATAGAAAATATTTTTGGAGGGTTTTGATCTTTTCTTGTATGGCAGGCAGATCAACCCCTTTCTCTGCATTTCATCAAGATCCTCTTTCCTCTTCTTTGGTGAAATTCGAGGTGCATACACAAGAAGGAATCTGCTTCTGGATATAAGGGAACATATAGACAGAGAAAGATGTGCCAATTTTCATGTAGGACCTGGAGAGAGGCCTCTGTATCTGTGTAGCGCATATATTGAATCATTGGAATGATGACAGAGCTTTGATGGGGAGTGAATAGCTATGAATCTTGCCCTTACTGGTTGTACTAGAGAGACTGACACAGAAGAGTTATGAAGCTAGGAAGAATGTACACTAAGAAGCAATCTGGACCTATGCCCTTTCTAAAATTTTCTGCATGGAGCTATGCTAATATCTTCCTTTCCCTAATATTCTCTCTCTCTCTCTCTCTCTCCCCTTCTATAGTATATTCTCTCTCTCTCTCTCTCTCTCTCTCTCTCTTTCTCTGACTCTCTCTCTCTTTTTCTCCTTTGTCTCCACCATATCTGTTTCTGTCTCTCTATGGATGTGTATTTATTAACTTTGTATTTATGCTGCATATATTACAATATGTACTTCTTGTATTCCCCATTAGAATGTAAACTCATTGTGAATGGGGATTGTTTCATTCCTTGTAATTCCTTGTATCCTTTGTGCATAGCACAGTGCTGACCACATAGAGGATACTTAATGAATATATGGTGGTTGATTAATTGGTACTATAAATTATACGATTATATAGATCCAAAGTGAACATGGGGTCCACAAGAGGGCAGGTAGCTTTAGTTCTCTAGAAAGGGGAAGGGAGATTTCTTAATGGCCAATCATCTCTAGTACAAGCCTTTTCTGCATTTTTGATGGGTTAAATAAAGCCTATCCTATTTATTTATTCAACATTTAACACACACTCGTTAATTAATATATCACATGTGATATATAACATTATTTTACATACAACATCTTTTACCAGGCCCTCTTTGAAGTACTGGGCAGACAAAGACAAAAATGAAAAGAGCCCATGCCCTCTAGGACATTACATTGAAGGAAACATTATGTATATAAATAACTCCATACAAAAGATATACAAGGTAATTTTTTGGGGTGGGAGGAGGGCACTAGCAGTTGGAGGATGGGATTCTAGTAGGAGGTGGCATTGGAGCTAAAAGTTAAAGGAAACTAGGTATTTAAGTATTGTGTAAATCAGGGATGAGGAGAAAGTGCATTCCAGGTTTAAAGGTAAGGGTTCATACCCAACTCAATAAACCCCAGATGGACCAGACATCTTGATGGACACAATCAGTCAAAAGTAACCAAGGTTCACATGAGCCAGTAATTAATTTGAAAGGATCATAGGGTCTGTGGGATTATGGATAAAATAGCAAGCCTGGTTGGGATGGTAACCATTCCAGTATCAGGCCAGTCTAGTGGTAGTTGAATATATCAGTAGTGAAGGTCTTCTGAGAGGGAAGTGTACTTTGGGGAAAGGAGAAAGTTTCCACCCCTGTCCTCCCATTAACCAAGTGATAGCCTTGTGAAGATCAAAAGATTGGATTACCTGGAGTTCTCATTGATGGCAAAAATAGTGTATTGATCCAGCATCAGTTTCCCTAGAGCAACAGTGACTGATAGAAACAATTGCACTGGTTATTGAGAGACATCCTGTTGACAGACTGGACACATTGAGGAAAGGAATAGTTTAGGTAAAAGGTGATGAGGGCCTGATCTAGGTTGGTGGCTATGTGAGTGGAGACAAGAGATGGATGTGAAAGTTGTGGAGGATCACTGCCTTGACATAGCTCAGTGAAACCCTGAGCTCAGTCAGTCATGTGGGGTTCCCTAAGACTGAGAGGTTGCAGTGGAGAGTTCTGACAAAAGGTGATCCATTGGAGAAGGCAGTGACAAACCACTCCAGTATCTTTGCCAAGAAAAACCCCATGGACAGTATAAAAATGATAAAAGAGATGACCCTGGAAGATGATCCCCTCAGGTTGGAAGGTGGCCAACATGCTACTGGAGAAGAGCCGGGGAAAACTACAAGTAGCCCCAGGATTAATAGAGCAGCTGAGAAGTGTACCTGTGGACATGTCTGGTGATGGAAGAAAAGTTTGATGCTACAAATATCCAAATTGCAGAGGGACCTGGAATATAAGATCTATGAGCCAAGGTTGACTGGATGTGGTCAAACAGGAAATGGAAAGTTTAACATCGACATCTTGGGTGTCAGTGAGCTTAAATGGACAGGAATGAGGGAATTTAATTCAGGTAATCCTTACATATACTACTGTGGGCAAGAATCCCTTAGAAGAAATTGAGCAGTTAATAGATCATTGATAATCTCTCAGAGAGCAGTTTCAGTTGAAGGATTGAAATAAAAAACCATGATACAAAGAATTGAGAAGGGAGTATGAGGTAAGAAAATGGGGGGTGGGGCTCTGAACACTTTTTCTGGGGAGACAAAAATGAGCCAGATAGAAATATCTCCAGGTTTTCCAGAGAGAATTTATGAGGCTCCTCTCTTTTCCCCTAATATATGTGGGTCTCTCATGTTAGGCTTTGACGTCCGTTTCACACACAGCTTAGTCAGTAGATTCAGAAGCTAAAGTGACCTTGGTTAAACCACAATGTCTCTGGGCCTCAATTTCCTCATCGGCAAAATGAAAGACTTGAACCTTTATGGCCTCTAAGGTCTATTTTAGCTCTAAATCTATGAGTGTGTGGAATTAAGGGGCCAGACATTTTTAGTCTCAAGATGAACCCAAAGACCTGTAGCTGACTACTCTTTGTCATATTAATTATATACATTTTCTAAATTATTGTGATAGATGTAGCAATTCAGGCTGCTTTATATGTAGAAATTCTGGCTCATACATATTGCAAAATTATAATTTAACTTGCCTATAAAATATATTATTGGTTTCTGCTCCATGCTAGCTTTTCTGTGTCTGAAATCCAATAGAAACTGTCTTAAGTGTTTTTCTCCTTATTAAACAGCCTTCTAAAATCTATAATTCAGTGAGACATTAAGTAGTTGCATTTATTTCTATACAATTCAGTTCTGCAAATCCTACTGTGAATTCAGCAGGGCATTCTTGCCCTAGCTAGTTTTTGTTATCAGCAACTCTACATGAAAAGAGATTGTATTTCTCTGCTAATGGAAGAAACCAAAGGGTAATCAAGTCTCTGAGTATTTTAAAACATGAGTTTGTATTGCAGCCTTGAGACTTAAAAATGGGGAATGGGGTGAGTGTTGGAATAGATCCTTTAATTGCCTTCTTGGGTATGAGGGGGTCACTGTTCAGCTGCGAGGCAGATGACTGCTGTCTTCTTGTTGAAAGAATGGTCTTCTCTGAATATGCATGGAATGTAAGCATTAAAACCACGATGGGATCTTCTTTCCATCATATTCCCTATACCTTCTCTATGGTACCCCTTCCCATTTTCAAGAATAGCTAAGTATAGGCGGCTAGGTGGCGCAGTGGATAAAGCACTGGCCCTGGATTCAGGAGGACCTGAGTTCAAATCCGGCCTCAGACACTTGACACTTACTAGCTGTGTGACCCTGGGCAAGTCACTTAACCCCTATTGCCCTGCAAAAAAACAAACAAGAAAAAAAAAAGAATAGCTAAGTATAAACTTTTTTTTTTTTGGTGGAGCAATGAGGGTTAAATGACTTGCCCAGGGTCACACAGCTAGTGTCACGTGTCTGAGGTCACATTTGAACTCAGGTCCTCCTGAATTCAGGACTGGTGCTTTATCCACTGTGCCACCTAGCTGCCCCATAAACTTTCAATTTAATTCAGTCATTTCCAAAACAGGCACAAGGACATTTTGGACTTGGGGCAGGGAGGGAGAGTTTCCCTGGGAGGCCAAGAGGAGGGAACATACTCCAGGACAAGGCTTCCAACATCAAGAGTGGGACTGGGTGAAGGGGTGTCTAAGGTGGAGCCACCTAGCAGAAGATGTGAGGTAGTGCTATTGGTGCCAACTAAATTTTGGTACCAGGTAACGAACTCCCTTCATTATGGCCCTTGTAGGCTCTCAAAAGAGGCTTTATGGTACCTGTTTCCAAAAAGTTTACATAGGACCTTCCTCACATTCCCCCCGTGAAGTGGGAATCTTGGTTTGTCATCGACAAAGAATTCATATTGAGTGATGAATCATATTCCAATAGAATGTAAGGTCTCTGAGGGCTGGGACTGATTTAGGTACTTGTGATGAGCCTTTCCATATTTAGCTGGGTTGGTCCCCAGAATGTAGACATGACCTATTATTGGGATTATACTCAAATCTTTCCAGCATGATGGAACTTGCTAGAACTTGTTCTGCGCTGGTATTGTCTTCAAGAACCCAAGGTCACCTTCATACCACAATGAGGAATCCATAGAACTTTGCAGAGGTTGAGGCATGTTGTTCAGGCATTATTAATTCCATTTTTTACAGATGTGGAAACCGAGGCTCAGAGTTTTAGAATAACTTGTGCAAATTTACCAAGCTAGTAGGTGATGGAAACCAGGTCTTGAACCTAGGTCTTCAGAAGTTGTTTTTAAGTAGCAGTATCCCCAATGCAACTCTTCCAAAGACATTCCAAAGACATATTGTTAACTGGAATTGGGATGAAATGGTTTAGTGATTGAACACTATTTTCTAGTCAGTTTTTATATTTTCTATCATGGTTTTAGTGTAGGTCCACAAACAAGTTTTACAGGACTTAGCGTTATGATTGACAATTTTATTTTATAGAATCAGCATTTCCAAAGAGCTTTTTGAACTTGGACCTCCTTATTTTGAAAATAAAGTGTCTGCATCAGTGAAAAACAAAGCAAAAATTTTCCCCCCTCCCTGCCCAGGCCTCTTGTCAGACTACTCATTTTAGATCAAAGGCAGGAACTGTATCCTTTTTGTTTTTGTATTATTCTCAGTGCCTAGAATAGTACCTAGTCCTTAGCAGGGACTTAATAAATGCTTGTTGAATGTGATTGAATATTAATGCCTTCAAACAAGTCACCGCTCATCAAGTCTCATTATAATAAGCAGAAATATTTGTTTTAAAGACATTTATCAAGATGGAATTCAGTTCAGTTCTTTGGCATGAATCTCTAATCAACTAATTTGGACTCAGTAGACATTTGCTATTTGTGATTTATAGAATCATATATTCTTTTTTTTTTTTTTGCAGGGCAGTGAGGGTTAAGTGAGTTGCCCAGCATCACACAGCTAGTGTCAAGTGTCTGAGGCTGGATTTGAACTCAGGTCCTCCTGACTCCAGGGCTGGTGCTCTATCCACTGTGCCACCTAGCTGCCCCTAGAATCATATATTCTTACAGTTGAAAGACTCTTCTGAGGCCATTTAGTCCAAATTGTACCAAGAATTCCTTCTATAAGATAACCACAAGTGGGCATATGATTGTCTGGATTCAATTGATAAAGAATTAGCTGAGATTACTCGCTGAAGCATTTGAGGGGTGTCTGTGTGTAGGTATATATGTGCACATACACATATATATATGTCTTCTGTATATGGGATGTATTACTGTGTTTAGGAAAGGTTTATGGATGTATCTGTGTATATACATATAAACATATATATATGCATACATATAAATGTTGCTTTGCCAACCATATTTTTAAGCATTTTCCATGAATAGCCTTCAAAATCCTATTCTTCAATTTAAAGGAATCTTAGATAACAACCATGGAAGGACTGTGAGGAACAGTCCAAGAGAAAATGCCCCAATTAAATGAAGATTCTGCCTTTTTATTTGATACAGTATAATTTAGGAGGTGCTGTTATAGAAGAGACCATCATGAGAGTTTGAGTTTATATGACATTTTTTTCCCTAGGGCATTAGAAATGTGTGTATTATGCAGAGGAACATTGTCCAAGACTGGAGAGCGGCTCACCTCAGATTTTCTCTACCCTATTTAGAGTACTTCTGGAGTATTATATTCATTCATTTTAAAGGTAGGGAAAACTAGGGATAATAATGACATCTACTTATCAGGGTTGTTGTTAGGATCCAATGAGAAAATGTGTATAACGTGCTTTGTGAACCTCGAATAAATGTCAGGTATTGTAATAATTATTTAACATCATATAGATGTAAGTAGCAGAGTAGGGTTTGAACCAAAGTCCTCTGTCTCCAAACCCATAATTTTTCCCCACTGTACCAAGGCAGACTCACTGAGAAGGGCAAAACTAGGAACAATGGACACCGGCTGCAGGGAGATGGGTTTAGTTTTAATGGGTGTGCTGGAGCCAGCTCAAACCAGCTTACAAGAGCTGATGGTTAAATTTTCAGTGTGACTATTTAAACATCCTGAAAGTCTACAAATCAGGGCTTGTTGATCATCTAGACTTAAGAAATGGATGGAGAAAAACACTAATAATACAGATTAAACTTGAAAGTTTGTCATGGGTACATTTTCTCCTCCCAGAGAGCAAATTTTTAAACACTTACCAGCACATACTGGATATAAGGAAAAATCCTCCTGACAATTCAGACTATCCAAAAGTGGAATGGATGGGCTGCCTCAGAGGTAAGTGGGTTCCCCTTTTGGGAGGTCTTTAAGGAGAGGCTGGGTGATGCCTTGACTAGTATGGTTTAGTAAGGATTCTGTTTTAGGTTTGTGAAGTCCCTTGTGACTCCAGGACTCTGTGACTAATTCCTTATATTATGTTATACTGATAATAGATTAAGTTTGTAAAACAGTTTATTGTTATAAACCTCTTTCACAAATAAGACCTCATTTGATCCTTTTGTTATTTTCTCCATTTTCTCCATGAGGAAACAGAGGCTGAGCAAGGTTTTGTGATTTGTTTAAAGTCATTTAGCAGCAGAGTTGGCACTAGAACTCAGCTCTCTTGACTTGTGATCCAGAAACTTTTCTACTGAATGATTCCCCTGAAGGAGATAAGAGAAAAAAGGAAAACCCATGCTTTACCTCTAGAGAACATGAGGCATGGCCTCGTTAAATGACTCCTCCTGGGTTTCAAATTTAGCTATTTTAATGTGGGCTCTGTTAGATCAGGGACTGTTTAGCTTTTCTATTTGTATAGAAAGCTAGAACGTAACACAAAGCAGTCACTTAATAAATGGTTTTTCATTCATTGATCCATTCATTTCAGTAGAGTCATTCTAGAAACCCAGGCAGAGACAGCCTAAAATTTGAGGAGAATTGCAAGACACTGGTACAGTGTGATTTAGGAATGCTTAAAAATTCTTTCATTTCTTTGAATTAAAAGCTCACATGAATATAGTGCTTTGAGGTTTACAAAGCCCTTTCCTCATACCAACTCTTCAAGGTGGAAACGTTTTTATTTTCAGTTTAGAGGTGAGGGAATGGAGGCTCAAGGGATTAATTTAGGTGTTTATGGTCCTACAATTGATAAGTGAAAGGTGAGGAGTTTAAACTCAGATCTTCCAGACTTCAAATCCAACACTCTGTCTATTATTTCTGCTAGGGCTCAGAGTCATGTAGAGCTGGGTTCACTTCACCTGGGTCCCACTTATGAGACTGGGTCTCATTATGTGGCTAAAATATTTGTCTGTGTTCCTCTTCTTGCTGTCAAAAAAAGAGACACGGGGGTTTGTAATACCCTCCTCCCCCTTAACAATATAGCCCCCAGTCTGTGTGGCCCATAATACCAGGGGTGGTGGAGGGAACAGTTCAATTCAAGTAATATTTGGTAACTACTTACTCTGAACAGAGGGTTATGCTAGACACTAAGGGAAGTTTGAATATTAAAAAAAAAGCCTGGCCCCTGCCCACATCGATTTCTTAGTTTACTAGATGGTGTAATTGTGAAGGCAAACTGTTCTGTTTCAAGTCTAACCTAGCCTTCAATCACTGAATGAGTGTTGCCTCAGACAAACTGTGACCTGGGAGAGACCTTAGCTTAAAAAGACCAAGATTTCCTTCCTCTGCATCCGGGGCCATCATCAGTCATCCTCACCTATGTCTTGCCACTGGACTCTGATGGCTCTGGAGGAGAGAATGAGGCTCATGACGTTGCACAGTCCTGCTTCACTTAAATCCAGTTCACTTGCAAGTCAAGACATCACGTTCCCAATGTCACCGGTCCTCTTCCAGAATGAAGGACTGACAACAACAATCTGGCATAATAGATAGGCTGCTGGACTGGGAGTCAGGAATACCCTTGTTCAAATCCTGCTTAAGGCACTGTGTGACATTGGGCAAGTCACTTCACTTGTCTGCCTCACTTTCCTCATCTTTGAAATGGGGATACTAATACCTCCTAACTCACAGGGGTGTTGTGAAGCTCAAATGAGAGAACATAGGTAGAAAACATTACAAACCTTAAAGGGCTAATAGATGCCATTATTATTATGATGTTGTGCTGTCTTCCCATGGCTAACCCTTTCTCTTTGCTCAGGGTTTGGCCTCAGTTTCTCATCCTGTCTCTCTATTTCTTGGCACCTACGGTCCAGTCCTGACACTTCATCTACTTTGTATTGTTGCCCAGGGCTTGGCATGACCCCAGATCTCCTATACCTAGCCTTCTTTGCCTTAGCTTAGAACCGAGGGAATGCTGTCAAAATTCTTCCAGTGAAGGACAGAAATCCTGCTCCCAATAAGAAGGAATGAAGAAATACCTGTAAAAATTAGGCAGTCTCCAATCTTGACAGATTTAGCGCTATTTGCCTGAGGGGACTCATTGTGTAAACTCTTCTCTGGCAACGAGACTATCTCTTAGCAACTCATCGCCCTTCTTATCCCTGCTTCACAGAAGCGGGGAATCAGACCACAAGGGAGCTCATTTTATTCCATCGAGTTTGTCCACCAAAGCCGCTGTGGCTGAGCTGTCTGTCTGAATCAGCAACACCCAGATGAAGGGCCATTTGGCTTCCCTTCCCAAATGTCTCTTCAGCAAGAATGTCAAGTGATTCACGGAGATGGAGCCTTCGGGAATCGTCCTCATGCCAGTCGGAGACTCTGGGGTCCCCTCTCCATTTGGAGACGTTTGGGTCGTTTGTTGGAGCTGCCCATTCCACTTTCCTCAGCTTGTCTGTCACCTTTCAAAACGAGGCTGCTTCACATTTTATCACCTTGGTGATCTCTTTGCACTGGAGACCTATGCCACTTACATTTGGAACTACAGATTCTGGCGATGTCACTGTCTTGAGACTGTATGGCAAGGGCAGATCGTGTCTGACAAGCTGAAAAACCCCATAGTGGCTACCCTAAACCAAGAAGGAGCAGATCTAGAAACCAAAGTGTCGTATCTTCCACTGAGCAGAGCTAACTTAACTGAGTGAACAAGAGGGAAAGTCCTTGAGACTGGAAAGGCTGAAAAATGGAAAAAGCTTATTGGGTCAAAAAGCCTTTTCTTATTCTTAAATGGTTGTCCTCACAGACTCATAGAATGTTAAATATGGAAAGGCCCCTAGAAGCTATCTGGTTTAGTCCTCTCATTTTACAGAGGACAACAAAGAGAGGTGAAGGGACTTGCCTCTGGTCACACAAGCAAGGTCTAATGGGCTACAGATAGAATTGTCAGTCACTCAGTCAACAAGCATTTATTAAGCACCAACTATATGCCAGGAATTGTGTTAAGTACTGGGTTATAAAGAAAGGCAAAAAACCAAATGTTTTCAAGAGCTCACAGTCTAATGGGGGAGACAACATGCAAACAATTGTATAATCAATAAGTGGTATGGTACAAATAAGAGAATACTGGATGATCAGATATTGTTGTTGTTTGTCCTTTGTTCTCAAAGAGTACCAGTGGCATCAGGAGGGTGATATCTTGACTTACATGTGAATTGGATTTAAGTGAGGCAAGGCTGTGCAAAGTCATCAGTTTCAGTCTCTCCTCCAAGAGTCATCAGAATACTGGACGTCAGAGAAATTGGTTTAGAAACCCAGGTCTGCTATTTGCTACCTGTGTGATCTTGGGCAATTGATCTCTCTCTGGACCTTAGTTTATTTACCTGTAAAATGATGGGGTTAGACTAGATGGTCTCAGATCATTTCCAGCTTTATATCCTATCAGCCAATTTATGGAAGGCTGTCTTAAAATTTGTTCTCTCTTCTCCCCTATCGCCCCATACTTTTCTTTCTCAATGGGAGTTGGTGAGAGTGAGAAAATAAATACTTGACAACTGAAAAAGCAAACAAACAAAAAAAAAACCCACTAGCAATAATCACTGTATAACATTTTGGGCCACAACCCTTGGTTCTTAACCTGATACTTGGCATAAGTTGCCTTTTTAAGAAACTGTACACTTGTTTCAGATATAATAGATATGCTTGAGATCAGCCCTGTCCACTGAGCTTCAGAATCAAGGCAATGATGCTAAGTATAAAAGAGAAGACAGCATCAGTTTCAGTTTGGGAGAAGTGATCTAGAATTTGGGATGGTTTTCAGAGCTTTTCATAGAGAAAGGTGACAGGGGAAAGATACAGAGTCACTTGGCCTTTTTAATCTGCCCCTACCTTCCACCTACTGTCCTACAGTAAGATTTGAATAATGAAGCCAAAGGTCACCAGCAGACTAATGGGCCAGAAGAGAGAAAGAAGAGGGAATGGTAATGGTGTTCAAGAACCACATTTCTTTGAGTTCCTGAGTTTTGGTTTGCTGGAAAAACCAAGGTGGTGGTGGTGGTGGGGAAGAATGAGAGGGTGTGAGACCAAAGTCTAGGAGGGAGGCTTGGATTTTTTGAAAAAACTGTATGCAGTTATACCATGTTTTTGTGGGTAAACTCCATTGAAATTTGACAAGAATAGAAAAATGGATGGGGTTTCTATAGTGGATGAGGATGCCATGAGCCAAGAGTTTGATCGAATGAGTTCATGTTAAATGCTTAACCTAACTAGAAAAACACAATCACTCAAAAGAGGAGAGCTAGCCAATTCTGATAGCCACAGAGACCACTATCCTAGACCTGTGGTATCAAACTCAATTAGAAGTGGAAGCCACTAAACTATTTGAAGTTCTGAGTTCCAAATTCTATCCCTCTCTCATTCCCTCCCTCTCTCCCTTCCCCCTCCCCAAGGTTGAAAGCAATCAGTATAGGTTATACATGTGCAATTATGTAAAACATTACCATATTAGTCATTTTACATAAAAAGACTCAAGTAAACAAAAGAGAAAATGCAAAATAGTCTGCTTCAGTCTGTGTTCAATCAATATCAGTTCTTTCTCCCGAGGTGGATAGTATGCTTCATCATTAGTCCTTTGGGATTATCTTGGATCATTGTATTACTGAGAGTAGTTAAGTCATTCACAATTGCTCATAGAGCTATATATATTGCTGTCACTGTGCACAATGTTCTCCTGGTCCTGCTCACTTCACTATACATCAATTCATACAAGTTTTTCCAGGCCTTTCTGAAATCATCTTGCTTGTCATTTCTTATAGCACAATAATATTCCATTACAATCATACACCACAGCTTGTTCAGTCATTCCCCAATTGATGGACATTCCTTTGATTTCCAATTCTTAGCCACTACAAAGAGTTCCTATAAATATTTTTTGTACAATTGTTTTTCCCTTTTCTCTTTTTCACAGTTATTATTGTTAACTGTTTCCCTCCATCCTATTCCCTTCCCCATGATATTTACTCTATTTTCTTTCTTCTTTCACCCTATCCCTCCTCAAAAGGGATTTGCTTCTGACTGCCCCCTCCCCCAATCTGCCTTCACTTCTTTTATCCCTCCCTCCTTATCCCCTTCTCCTTCTACTTTCTTGCAGGGTTAGATAGATTACTCTACCCAATTGGCCACTAAACTATAGATAAGGATCTCTGTGGGTTCATTTAACTTAGAAAACCGCATATTAACATTATCTATGTTTTGTTGTATTTTTATTCATTTTATTAAATATTTCCCAATTACATTTTAATTTGTTTCAGGCCAATGAAGTGTGTTTGACACCTCTGCCTTAGATTACCCTCTGGTGTTTCCTATAATATGTAGTAATAAGTCAGGTATGATAGTGTAATTAATAGTATTTGCTTCTCCTCCTCCTCCTCCTCTTCCTCCTCCTTCTGGCAGCGCAATGAGGGTTAAGTGACTTGCCCGAGGTCACACAGTTAGTAAGTGTCTGTCAAATGTCTGATATCAGATTTGAACTCAGGTCCTCCTGAATCCAGGGCTGGTGCTTTATCCACTGTGCCACCTAGCTGCCTGCCTTGGTTCTTATTATTGACCATAATCAGGCAAGAGGCTAGCAGCACTCTCTGATGGTTAAAGCGGCATCTGAGTGATGTCAGTGAATTCTTCCTTTGAAGGGCTCATACTGGAATAGTCAGCCAGCAAGCATTTTTTAAAAGTGCTTACTATGTTCCAGGCATTGCACTAAGTGCTGGAAATGTAAAGAAAAGCAATAACAGTCCCTGCCCTTAACTATCTCACATTCAAATGAGATAACATGTAAATAACTAGATATAACCAGAGTAGATGGAAAGTATTAAGTTGGAATTTATCAAATGATCCATCATAGACCTGAAAGAGTTAGTGATGGCTGTGTTTCCCTCCAGGGAGTAACCAAAAACAGGGAGAATCTTGTTCAGGAAAGGCTCAATGGCACTGTCTGTATTGTGTATGCAGATTAAAAGATGGAAGTGGGGTTACATGCAATTCCTCTAGTAGTGAAACAGAAGCAGAGAACATGGTCTAAAGGTTTGGATACTGAATGGATCTGATAAATACTAAAGCCAAGGAGGCTGGAGTTGGCTTTTACAGCCAGGCTGAATCAAGTCACAACAATCAAAACTGACTTAGAACCCTGGTGAGATAAATGACGAGCCAAGAAATTGTCTTTTTTTATGGGTGAGGAGGGGGGAATGAAGAAGGTGAAGGGAGAGATGGTACATCTTACAACTATTTGATTTAAGGATTAAAAAATACTCCTGAAGGTCTTGAATTTTTAGGTTGAGGCAGAAAGCATTTAGCAGCCCTCCCCTATCTCTCAAGTCATTAGAGGGAAGGACACTGCTCCAAGACAGTCTTCTTCTTCTTCTTCTTTTTTTTTATAAGTCCTGATTAGATGAGCAAGGTTAGGGTCCTAAACCTTCTACAGAGGACATTCACACAACACTACTGCTTCCAGGGAGAGAGAAACAGAACCTCTGCCAAGACCATAGAGTAGGATACCATATGGCACCCAAACACTGCCAAGGATGGTCTGACATGCACATGTACATATGGTAAAGGTGGTAGCAGAAACCACTAAGCCAATGATAACTTGCCCTCACCCATGAAAAAGGGGGGAGTGGGATTGATCTATCCTGGGAAGGTGTTGAGTTTGAGGAGCTTTTATACAACCCTATTAACTGTTATCAAAATGTTTGCCTGGGAACCATATTACAGGGAAGCCATTTTAATTTTTCAGCTGCCAATGATTGCAGTCTAGAATGTCAACCAGATCGTCTGTGTTGGGTACATAGAGAGCTGGAAACATCAATGAGCACCACCACCATATTCTGCCTGGTTTTTCCCCATTAATTGAGAGAGAGAGAGAGAGAGAGAGAGAGAGAGAGAGAGAGAGAAATACTAAGATTGAATCATGAAAATGGAGAATTAGGCTAATGGATACTTTTCTCATTGGGGATTTTCAAGCTTTCTGCAGTTCCCTGGTTTCATCTTCCCATTGTTGCAGATGGCAATCCACCTTGTGATACCCTTGTCCACATTCTCCCCTTGGGATTCATTCATCCATTATACTGGAGGCTTCCCTCTGAATCCTTCAATATTTCATGGGTGGCAAAGCATCCCCAGTATAGTCCAGATTGTTGTTATTAGTCAGGACTTATAGTTTCATTGGTGTAGGGGAGGGATTCTCAAAGGGGATCTTCAAAGGATCCCAGTGATCTCTAAGATCCTTTCAGGACATCTGTAAGGTCAAAGCTATTTTCATAAGAATACTAAGATATTTTAATTTCTAACAAGATAAATATTGATAGAACAAAATACTGATAAACAATTTCTGTGGGGAGGTTCTTAATAATTTTTCTAAGTGTGTAAAGTGAATCCCAAGACCAAAAAGTAGGGGAATCACTGGCACAAGGAACTCTTCACAAGGAAAAGTCTACCAATGCAGAGATACCTGCTCTGCATTTTATATTCTCATAGGGTTAGTTGGGGCCCTGAGAAATAAAATTATTTGTCCCAAGGACATATGGTCAGTTTAGGCAAAACTTGAACCTCCTGGTTGGGGGAAGCACTTTGTTTTTGTTTGTTTTTGCAGGGCAATGAGGGTTAAGTGACTTGCTCAAGGTCACACAGCTAGTAAGTACCAAGTGTCAGAGGCCAGATTTGAACTCAGGTCCTCCTGAATACAGAGCTGGTGCTTTATCCACTGCACCACCTCGCTGCCTCTCTTCTAGTTGTTCTAAATAATATTTTGGGTCCAGATCTGGGACTTCATTAGTGTAAGGTAATATATGACTGGTTATTATTGATAGTGAGAGGTACTGTAGTATGGTGAATTGGGAGCTAGCCTTAGAATTGAAAATACCTGGGTTCAAGTCTTGCTTCTCACTGTGTGGCAAGTGACTTACCTTCCCAGGTGACTTTCTGATGCTATAGGCTGCAGAGAAGGTGTTGATTCACATTGGGGGAAGAAATTCCTCCATGGCAGCTCCTTAATACTGATGAAATTATAAATCCTATTGAAAAATAATGAAAAGTACTTTTGGTGTGGCAATTTCCCTTACTGGAAGATCAACTCTTCTGTAATGTACAGTCTTAGAGAATTTCTTGGGGGCACTGAAAGATAAACTGTTTTGCCCAGAGTGCTAGTGCTAGAATGCGTTAGAAGTAGGATCTGAATCCAAATGCTTTTGACACCAAGGCTAACTCACTATGTGCCATGCTCTACTACTTCTCAATTTTAACAAATGGAATATTAGTATAATGCTCTTTCACAGTTTCTAAAGTATCTTAGGTATGTTACTTCATTTGCTCTTCAACCTGTGTAGTAGGCACTATAGGTGTTTTTGTACCCATTTTAGGGATGAGGAAACTGAGGCTCAGAAAGCCCAAGGTCTTTCACCTAGTAAGTAGAAGAGTAGGGGCCAAATCTGACGTCTTTCTTTCTGCATTAGCTTTTGTGTGCATCTATTTATCCATTAATTAATTAACCAACTAACTAATTAATTAATCTATCCATTCATTTATTCATTTATTTATCTATTTATTAATTCACCCACTCATTTATTTTTTGTTATTCTATTTACTTGCTATTTATTCACTTATCCATTTATTTATTTAAAAATAAATTCACCCACTTATTTATTTATTCATCTATTCACTTTTATTTATTTATTCACATATTTGTTCATTTATTTATTCATCCATCCATTCTTTTTTTTTTGCAGGGCAATGAGGGTTTAAGTGACTTGCCCAGGGTCACACAGCTAGTAAATATCAAGTGTCTGATTCTGGATTTGAATTCAGGTCCTCCTGAATCCAGGGCTAGTGCTCTATCTACCATGCCATCTAACTGTCCACTCTTCCAACTTCCTTTCTTCTCCACCCAGCTTTCCACTCCCCTTTGTATGTTGTCTTCTTCTATTAAAACATATGCTTCTTGAAGGTAGGGACTGTCTTTTTTGTTTGTTTGTTTGTATTTGTATCTGAATACTTAGCTCAAGGCCTGGCCCTTGGTGCCTAATAAATGTGTGCTGCCTGCCTGTCTCTTATCAATGAGATGACCAAATCTTCTATAACTCAGAATATTAGAGAATTGCCCTGTGGTCATGTGTCAAAGGCAGGATTAGAACACAATCAATTACTATATCACTTTTGCTGCTCATATTTGGTACTTATTAAATGTTCATGGCATCATAGAATCTATAGACCTGAGAGGAACCTTTGCGGTTATCTGTCCCAACCCCTTTGTTTTACATTTGAGGAAACTGAGGCCCAGAGTAAGAATTGATTTACCCAAGGTCACACAGATTGTAAGTGACAAGGCTGGGATTTGAACCCAGGCTTTGTGATGACAAATCTAATGTTGTTTCCAATACACTATGAATATCTCTGTCTTTCTCTCTTTATCTTTCTGTCTTTCTGTATGTGTCTCTCTTTGTCTCTGTCTCTCTCCCTTACTTCCCTCCCCCTCCCTTCTGCCTGTCTGCTTATCTCTGTGTTTCTGTGTCTGTCTGTCTCCTCTCTGTGGCCTTGTTTTAATAATTTCACTCAATTACTGTTATAATAAACCACTTTTTTTTTTTAAACCACTTATTTTTATGAAAAAGGAGAGATCAATTACGACATAAAAATAACTTAAGTGCAATACCACACACTTCTAAAAGCCATCTTTTTTGGGGGGTAATTCCAAGTATTTTCTCCTCTCCTCAAAACAACCCCAATCCACACTTCATTATTTTCATGACTTTGGCTGTTTTCCTAGGGAAAATCCCGAGGGTGGTCAGACTACCGTCTGATTGTTATCAGGTTCACATGGATAGAAAGAAGTTTGACTCTCTCTTGTTCAACCACTATTGTTCAAGACCATTTTTTGTGTGCGGAATTCAAGAAACACTTATTAAATCTCTGCGGCTTGAAGGGCATATTGTCAGGTATTGAGGGAGAGAGGAAGATTAGACAGGAGATGGCCCTTGTCTTTAGGGAAGTTAGTGGAAGAATAGAGCCTCTAGTGGGAGTTGAAATCAGACCTGCTATTTCACTGGTCCAGGGAACTCCCAGGTGAAGGTCCTCAAAGTATCAACGGCTGTGAAACCTAGTTATAGAGACTCGGCTGGGGCAATAACAAGAGGCCAAATGAGTTACCCAGAATGCCACAGCCAGTTTGTGTGTGAGACAGCGCTCGCACCCCAGTGTCCCTGACTTGGACAGCTTTCTAACCGCACTGACGGGCTGCCTGTGGCTCATGACCTACGTGTCAATATCCATAATAAAAGATAATCCGTGAAAACAGCCTGAGAAGCAACAGAGAGGTAAGTCCTGCAGCAAGGACAGGTGGGAAGGTCAGTTCAGGCAGGGGATGGGGGGTGGGGAAGGCTTGTGGACGACCTGAGAATTGAATTAAAAAAATTCAGACCACGTTTATTAAATGTCTAGTTGATAAGTACACCTGGTAGAATTCTTTGTTTCTTTAGAAACTCAGTTCAAGTATTCCCTTCTACTTGAAACTTTTCCTTCCTGATTAACCCAGCTTCAAGGACCTCTTCTGCTCAAAATCACCTTGGATTTATTCTGTATACATGAATATACACACCCATATACAGACATGCACATCTATGTACAAACACACACGTGTCTATGTACAGATATGATCACGTATATGTATACATACGTGTATTATCTCCCTCAGTAGAATATGAGCTTCTCAGGAGCAGGGAGGGACTGTAGGTCACCTTTTTTGTCTCTGTATTCTCAGTACCCAACATGGTTCCCAGCACACAGTAGGTGTTTAACAAACACTTGCTAATTGACTAAAAACCCTGCCCAAGACATGAGTTCTCTCTATAACATCCTTGATAGACGCCTGTCCAGCTGTTTAGGTACGGCACATGATGAAACTCATATCAGAAAGGAAATTCTCAGGGAGCTATAGTTTGTAATAACACATGATATGTGTTGTTATTGTGGTTCAGCTGTGTCCAACTCTTTGTGACCCCATTTGGGGCTTTCTTGGCAAAGGTACTGGAGTGATTTGCGATTTCCTTCTCCAGCTCATTTTACAGATGAGAAAACTGAGGCAAACAGGGTTAAATGACTTGTCTGGGGTTACACAGCTAGTGAGTGTCTGAGGCTGGATTTGAACTCAGGTGCCAAGCGCTTTATAGTTATTTCATTTGCTCCTCACAACAATCCTGGGGGTGGTAGGTGCTACTATCACCCCCATTTTACAGATGAGGAAACTGAGGCAGATAGCAGTTAAGTGCCCAAGATTACACAGCTAGAAATTGTCTGAAGCTAGATTTGAGTGTGGCACTCTATCCACTGGATACCTAGTGAGATACCCTCTAACAATTGTAGCAATCCATAAGCTAGGCAGCCTTTGGAAGAAAGTGGGATTTCTCTCACTGGAAAACTTCACATAGAGGCTGGAGAATTTCTTGTGAGGGGTTTTGCAAGGATTTTTGTTCAGGCCCAGATTGGACAACAGGGTTTCTTAGGGGCAGCTAAGTGGTGCAGTGAGTAGAATTCTGGGCCCAAAGTCAGGAATACCTGAATTCAAATCCAGACTCAGCCACTTACTAGCTGTGTCAGTCACTTAACCTCTGTCTGCCTCAGTTTCTTCCCTTATAAAATGGGAATAATAATAGCACCTACCTCAGGTTTGTTGTGAGGATCAAAATATGTAGCACAGTGCCTATTTCATATTTGGGATAATATAAATGCTAATTATAATCACCATCACCCCCCCCCCCCCATCATCATCATTCAGGTGCCTTTCAACTCGGATCCTGTCATTTTGTGAGTTTAGGAGGGCGGGCTCCTAGCATAAGTGGTTGGGAGCTGGAAGGGAGGATGAAATTGAAATGGCAACTTCTTCTGATATCTTCCCTCAAACCAGTAGAATACCCATCTGATCAATTTCTTTTCCAGGAATGATTTGTCCTCTAACATTTCCTCCTTCCTTTGGATGTTCTGATTGCTCTCCAGAAGTATTAAAATCATCTCATGTCTCAAAGATTAGTTTGGAGAGGTAGAGACAGTTCGGTGACTAGGAGGTTGAAAAATAACATTTTTTTTTCAGGTGAGAATTACACTTTCAGCATTTTCTTTCCACCCGAACACTGTCCAACTTTTTTTTTTTTAAAGAATTAGTGTCAGAGGATCCCAAGACAAAGGTGGTGAAGAAGGGACTAATCCATCAGAAACAGACTACTCAGCATCAATGAATGCGTGCCTCCCACATGAGGTCATTGGATCAGAGCTTTAGAGTTGGACAGACCTCCAGAATCCCATCTTGTTTAGCCTCCTCATATTTTCTTTCTTAAAAATAGAAGCCTTTTGTTTTTATCTCATGTTCATTTCTGAATATACCTCTCTTCTTTCTCCATTAAGCCTTCTTTTGAAACAAAGACTAAAAAAAGAAAAAAAGCCAAACCATCCAACCCACTGACCTTATCTCAACTGATCAGTGAGTCAATAAACATTGATTCCATGCCTTCTTTCTGCCAGCCATGGTCCTAAACACTGAAGATTCACAGGCAAAACACAGTCCTGTCCTCATGGAGTTTCCAGTCTAATGAAGGAGACAACGTGCCAACAGCTATGTACAAACAAGATATAAGACAGGCAAAGCTGAAAATAATCAACAGAGGGGAGGCACTTGCAAATACAAAACTCTACACCTTCAGCCCCCCACTTCTGCAAGGAACACAGGGAGGTGCATTTTCTCATCTCCTCTCCTGGGCCAAACTTGTTCGTTATAATACTACAGCATCCAGTTAAATGTCATAATTCCCTCCATTTACATTGCTGTCAACAACGTGCATTCTATTTTCCTTGTTTCATTTACTTCACTTTGCTTTTGTTCATATAAGTCTTCCCATGTTTCTTTGAATTCCATATATTCATAATTTTTTGTGGCAACCTCCTTTTCTGTTCCAGATAAGTAAACCAAGTCACAAAAAATGAATGAACGAATGAGAAAGTATTTATTAAACACAATATGTGCAAAGCACTCTGCTGAATGCTGGGGATACAAATGCAAAAGTAAATTCAATGGAAATCCCATCTTCTGCAGGAGACATTCCCCAGTTTCCTCAGCAGCTAATGGCCTCTCTTCCTATATCACCTGCCACCTATTCTGTACATACCTCGTATATACCTAGTTATTTACATGTATATTTTGCATGGTGTCTCCTCATTATAGCATAATCTTCTTGATGGACATGGTGTGTGCTTTTGCCTTTTCTTGTTTCTCCAGGGCTTAGCAAAGTGACTTGAACATATTAAGCACTTAATACATGCATGCTGACTGACCAAGACATTCTCTATTATCAAGGAGTTCATGTTCTAGTAGGGGATTTCAGCTGCAGGTTAAGTAACTTGCCAAGGTCACACAGGGAATGAGTGGCAGAGTGAATTTGATTCCAAGTCATCAGACTCCAAATATAGTTCTCTTTCTACTCTGACTTTTCCAGAATGAATCTGACAAAGTGCTGGGTGCTACCCAATCCAATAGACTCCATCCTTCTCCCTCCTTACTCCTATTTGCTAGCTCTCCCTAGACTATGTAACTCTACCTCAACCCTAGAACTTTGCCTTTTGGTTTCTTCCTTGGATCTAGTAACTTTTATATATGGTTTGTCTGCTGAGGTGACCTTCTGCCTATTTAGGATAGTAGGATCATATATTTAGAACTGTAAGGGGAGCAGCTAGGTGGCACAGGGGGTAAAGCATCAGCCCTGGATTCAGGAGTACTTGAGTTCAAATCTGGCATCAAGCACTTGACACTTAACTAGCTGTGTCACCCTGGGCAAGTCACTTAACCCTCATTGCCCTGTCCCCCAAAAGAACTGTAAGGGAGTTTCTAGGTCACTTAGGTTCAACGCTTTCATTTTATAGCTGAGGAAATGACTTGGCATTTCTCTTTGTCATACACGTTGTGAGAAGAAGAGCTGAGATTGGAATTCAGGCCCTTTGATGCCAGCTCAAGCAGTCCATCCAAAGCCTCTCTTTTGGACTTGGCTTTGACCCTTGCTAAGATGAGATCACCAGGGCTAATTGCTCATTTCCAAGAACACAGCCCCTTTAATAACTTGACTCTGCTTGTTCCCTTGATGTGTCTCTACTATATATAACAAGCTGCCCCAGTGGCAGTGCTTGGAATCATAGAGAAGGGGGAGAAAGCACTGGCCCTGGATTCAGGAGGACCTGAGTTCAAATCTGGCCTCAGACACTTGACACTTACTAGCTGTATGATCCTGGGCAAGTCACTTAACCCTCATTGACCCACCCCCCCCCACAGTCCCTGGCACATCTCTAGGCACTTAATAAATACTTGTTAATTGATAGTTTGATTCATACTCCTTTGACAGCATAGACACAACTGAGTACCTAATTGGCAAGAATAGGGATAGTTATTTAAATCTTTATATAAAATATTTTAACTCTTTAAAATGTAAAATTTAAACTATTTAAATAATTATTTAAAATAAACATTTACAACATTTAAAATGGCTAGACATTTAAAATATTTAAAATAGTTAAACACTTAAAGTATTTAAAATAATTGAAGAGGGATAGAGAGAAGGAAAGGAGAGGGGGCCGGGGGAGAGAAAAGAGAGAGGGGAAAGGAGAGACAAAGAGGGAGGGAGAGAGAACATTCTTGATGGGGGACTATCCCAATCTATCTCCCTTAAAATTGATGGGATTGAGATGGATCCTGTTTCTATAACCAATACTAACATGGTTATCTTTAGCACTAGACTCTTTGCAGTTTTCTCTGGGGCATAGCAGAACCATCATTTATCATTTAGAGATAGGGACTGGTCCTGGTTGATATAGGGAGATCCTGGATAAGGGAACACCCTCAACATATTTGGGTTGGCAGCTTCTGCAACTTATCATCTCAGAGATGTTGCCTAGTACACAGAGAAGGGTCACATAGACCAAAGATTCTTAAACTGTGGATTGCGATCCCATATGGAGTCACATAACTGAATGTGGGGGTCACAAAATTGGCAAAGTTAAAAGGTTACGTCTACCTATTTTATATACTTATATACCTAGGGTCACATAAAAATTTCTCCGGCAAAACAGCTTCACGAGTGGAAAAAATTAAAAAAGCCCTGACATAGACAATACTTTCAGATGGACAACCTTAATGAAAATCTTCCTGGCTTCAAGGCCAGCTCTCTACCACTCCGCATCGTTCCTCAGTCTGAGCACATCTATCACTTTGTTGACAAAAAAAGGAGAAAACTTTGAGTTCAAACGATGGTAAATTTGAACATCAGCCATAAAAAGACAGAATCATTAAGCTCTTGTAATATAGCTAATAACGGCTATTTAGCTTTAAGTAATGAAGCAAATAAAAATACAGGAGGCACACCAATGCTTGTGTTTAATGAACCAATTGCAGTGACTCGCAAATGTGGGCCCGATCCTTAATCTAAACATTTTCTGTTTGGATCTTAATAACCGTCTCTATGAGTTGCAATTTGTTCTCTACAATGTGATGAATGAAAAAGCACAATTAAGTTTTTAGCAGCTTACATTGGAGAAAGAGAGGGGGGAAAAGAGGTTTTTTTTTCAGACAGGATGCTAGGAAACTGGCAAATATCCTAAGAAATAAGCCCGTGACTTAGCTCAAGGATAGACAATCATATGGTTCAGTGGAGAGTGCTGGGTTTTCATTCAGAGGATCTGGTTTTGAATCCAAGACCTGATACTAACTGCCTGTGTGACCTTGGACTTGGAACACCCAATCCCCTCATTTTTTTTTTTTTTTTGGTGAGGCAGTTGGGGTTAAGTGACTTGCCCAGGGTCACACAGCTAGAACATGTTAAGTGTCTGAGGCCGGATTTGAACTCAGGTACTCCTGAATCCAGGGCCGGTGCTTTATCTGCTATGCCATGTAGCTGTCCCAATCCCTCTCATTTTACAGATGAGAAAAACTGAGGCAGGTAGATCATACATGTTATCTCTGTCAGAAGTCAGATTTAAACCAATGTCTTTTTAACTTGACAGCCTACGTTCTTCTTACTATACCTTGCTGTATTTCTCATATACTACTGTTTGACAGTTTCCACGTATTCTCTTTTTAGTCTCTAAGCTCCATGAGGGGTGAGAGTGTGTCTTACCTGTTTCCCTAAACTTTCAGGCCTTAGTTCCTCAGCTATAAAATGAAGGAATGGAATGAGATGGATGGCCTCCAACATCTCTTTCAGCTTTATATCTATGCTTTGGAGTTGGGGCATTTCCTCTAGCCATTTGGTCTTACTATTCAGTCTTTCTAGGGCACTTGAAAAAAGAAGAAATTAATAAAACAGTTTCTCTTCCCCTCTTGTGATGAGGAGCAAAATGGCAGAGTGCATTGCCAACCCACAAGCATTTATTAGGCACCTACTATATGCTTGGCACTGGCTAAGTTCTGGGGATACAAAAGCAATGAGTAAAATAATTCCTCCTCTCAAGGATCTTACATCCTAATGAGGGAAACAACAAGGACATATACAGAAGAAAAATAACCATATGTATTTATATTTGTTCTCTTTAGGTGTGTACAGAACATATGCAAAAAGAACAAATACAAATATATACAAGGTTGTTAAATACAAGGTAGTTTGGGAGGGAGGGTACTGTCAGCTGTGAGGAAGGGATTAGGAAAGGCTTCATGAAGAAGATGGTATTTGAGGTGATTCTTTTAAAATTTTTTTTGGCAGGGCAATGAGGGTTAAGTGACTTGCCCAGGGTCACACAGTTACTAAGTGTCAAGTGTCTGAGGCTGGATTTGAACTCAGGTCCTCCTGAATCCAGGGCCGGCGCTTTATCCACTGTGCCACCTAGCTGCCCTCACAAAGCTTTTCTTGATTCCCCCAAGAGAAGGTTTTGATGAAGTAGAGCCAAGAAGGGGCTTGGGTGGGGGAATAGCCAGTGTAAAGGCATGGAGAAATCATTGGACTCAGAGTCAGGAAGATCTAGATTAAAATCCTGCCATGGACACTAGCTGTGAGATTATGGACACCATCACACTTTACTGATCTGAGCCTCAAGTGACTTGCCTAGAGTCCTATGACTAGTATGGGACAAATGACTTGACCCCTGTTCTTCAAGCCTCCTACTCCATCCACTCCACTATGTTAAAATGGAAGAGAAAGAATTTAACTTCACTTGATTCTGTAACCAAGCAATTCACTTTTAATTTCTTGTCAATGCCAAGAACAAATGATTTGAAACATACTTTTTTATTTTGGTGGGGCAATGAGATTTAAGTGACTTGCCCAGGGTCACAAAGCTAGTAAGTGTTAAGTGTCTGAGGTTGGATTTGAACTCAGGTCCTCTTGAATCCAGGGTCAGTGCTTTGTCCACTGCGCCACCTAGCTGTCCCCTGAAATATACTTTTAAAAACAACTGCCATTACTTATTGATTCAGGAAGGGTCTTTGTAAAGCAAAATCTTATGGCCAGATTTATCAAAGGAGGTCATGCCAACCAACCCTCATTGAATGATTAAAAAAGCATTTAAGTGCTTCCAAAGTCCCAAGTGCTGTGCCAAGTGGCAGGGTACCTATAGAAAAGTCAAGACAATCCCTGCTCTCAAAGAATTCACACTCTAATTGGGGGAGACAACCAGAAAGTTCAGCTGCAGGGCAGATGGCAAGGTCGGGAAATCCTACGATAGGAATGAGTCAAGGCCTGGGTATACTCTGGCATTGTAGTTACCCCTCTTGCTCTCTTGGATCAATATTATTAATTTCAAGTCTATTTGAGTCTGTTTTTTTTAAAAACTTACAGTGGGAAGAGATCAATGGAAATAAAATGATTCCACTTGCATCTGAAAGATGATATACTTCCTATATTATTTTTACTATCTTATAGGAAAATGAAGTGATATTCACTTCCATACAGAATGATCTCATTTAAGCCTCACAACTTATGGTTCATCAGAAAGTTAGCAAAATCTTGAATTCCATTTATTCCTCTTTATAGATTTTAGTGGATTTAAAATCACACTGATGTGGGTATTCCATCTGTTGGTGCAGATTGCATCCCATCTATCCCTTCTCATCCTTTTGCTTCTTTATTATGTTCTCCAGTGGATCCTCTATAGAGAAGCCACCCAAATCAATCAGTAATTCAATCAATCACTCAACCAATCTATCAGTGTTTATCAATTGCCTCTACTGTACTAGACTCTTTGTAACTTTATATCTTCCTTTTTTCCTGTCTTCTTACACATTACTGTTCTCCATTCACTTTATGGTTCAACCAAACTGGCTTACTCGCTGTTATTTACAGATAATACTCAATTCAAGGCCAAAGTTCTTCCAAGGTCCTTTCTCTGGGCCCTCCAGGTGCTATGCCCTCCCCTGACAGAAAAATTATCTTGTATCCTGCATGTGTTTATTTGTGAACATGTTATCTCCCCCAGTATAATGTAAGCTCCTTGAGGGGACAGATTGTGTTTTTTCCCCTTTTCTTTGTATTCTCATTGTTCAGTGTAGTTCCTGACACATAGTAAGTACTTAATAAAGATTTATGAATTGACTCGGGGTAGAAAGATAAAAATGAAATGGTCCCAGCCTTTAAGGAGCTTATAGATTAGCTAAAATTGTGCAGGATTTCCTCCAGGTCTTTTTCTATTCCATGGGTACCATTGATACTCTCAGCCTGTCCATTTGCTATTCTGCTTTCTTGCTACATGCCAGGCCCACTTTCTTCCCTGATCAGATCCTTCCACCATGATATTCTATAAGCTACTTCTTGTGAGTAGAATATTGTTGGAAATGGATTGCCCATGACTTGCACCCAGGTGTCTTTCCATTGACCAGATTGATTCTTAGGATTTCACAGACAATTTCACAGATTAGAAAAATGAAAACAGGGGCTAGCTAGGTGGTGCAGTGGATAAAGCACCGGCCCTGGATTCAGGATGACCTGAGTTCAAATCTGGCCTTGGACACTTGACACTTACTAGCTGTGTGAGTCTGGGCAAGTCACTTAACCCTCAATGCCCCGCAAACAAACAAAAAACCAAAATGAAAACAAGTTGTAGATTTAGGACTGGTTGGATAACATGGAGGGATGACTAGTGGAAAGCAGAGAGCCCTGTCCAAGGTCCTGCCCCTTTTTGTCAGTGACTCTTAGATGAAGACATAGAAAACATACTTTCCCAGTGTAAGATGCCACGAAGCTGGAGGTGGAGTGGGAAGCAAAGATCAGAGGACAGAGTTGAGTTGCAAAAAGAATTTGACAAGTGAGAACAATGGACTAAATATGCTAAAATGAAGTTTAATAAGAATAAATATAAAGTTCCAGACTTGGTTTCAAGAAATCAATTTTGCCAGTTTAAGATAATTGAGGCAAGAACTGGCTACAATTCATGACAAAAAGGACCTGGAGGTTTAAGTGGGCAACAAGCTCTGTATGAATCAACAATGTTATATGGTTCTAGCAGTATGCATAAAGAGAAGCTTGGTGTCTGAGACCAGGGAAATGATGGTTTTGTTCTACTCTGCCCTTGTCAGTCTATATCTGGAGAACTATGAACTTTGAGAAACTAGAATGCTTCCAGAGGTCTCTGACTAGGTTAGTGAGAGGGCTGAAAACTATTCCCTATGAGGATTATATCATGGAAACTGGCAAAAAAAGTCTTGGGAGAAAGTGAGAGTGGCCTTTGTCTTTGAAGAGCTGCCATGTGGAAAGAAGATAAATTTTGTTTTTCAACATTACAGGAGCAATGGGCAGAAGTTGGCTTGATATAAGGAAAACACTTACTAAACAGTAGAATTTCTCAAAAGTGAAAGGGGCTATCTTTTTTTTTTTTTTTTTTTTTTTTGGGCAGGGTGATGAGGGTTAAGTGACTTGCCCACAGTCACACAGCTAGTAAGTGTCAATTGAACTCAGGTCCTCCTGAATCTAGGGCCAGTGCTTTATCCACTGTGCCACCTAGCTGCCTCCTGATTTCCAATTCTTAGCCATTGCAAAAAGAGCTACTGGAAATATTTCTGTATCAATACATCTTTTTCTCTCTCTTTTTTTGGGAATTCCAGAAGTTACTTCTTTCTTACCTCTGCCTCTTAGAATCCTTCTCTTCCTTTAAGATGCTCAAGCACCATCTTCTATACGAAATCTTTTCTGAGCCTCTCAATTTCTAGTGCCCTGCCTTCTAAACTGTCTTGGATTGAACTAATTTGTTTATGTTTGGATTTATTCCCTTGATAGTTGTGCTGTATGTATTTGTAAATAAGGAATGCTTCATTCTTTGTACTCGAATTCTTAGTGCTTAGTATAGTTTCTGACACATAACAGTTGCTTAATCAATGTTCGCTGATTGTAAAACAAAGAGAGATAGCACATCCAGAAGACTGGGATACAGGAAAGTGAGTTGTGGTCTCAGGGATGGTGAGTGGAACTCTGGGCCAGTTGATCATCATCCTATTTTTGGAAGTGATGATTGTCTTGATTTTTTTTTTTTCTCAGAGAAAGCAGGGGTGGTGGTGGGATGGGGGGGGTGGTGACTGGAAGACCAGAAGTAATGGTATGCACCTGAGAAGCGGTCCCCACAATCATAAAATCATAGATCTAGAGTTGACCATTGAGCTCAACCCCTCCTTGGCAGATGATAAGATGTCTGAATGGGCCTAGCTTCTGACAGATGGATGGAATGGGAGTTCAATAGTCAAAGAGGAAGAAGGAGATTATTGATGAAGGACAAAGCATGACTAAAGTTCTAGAGGCAGAGTCCATCCCATCCTTGGAAGGTAGAGATTTATATAGTTTGACTGGAACTAGGTCCATGGAGAGGAATTCAATTCTATCCAGTAAACTTTTTTTTTTTTTGGTGAGGCAATTGGGGTTAAGTGACTTGCCCAGGGTCACACAGCTAGTAAGAGTCAAGTGTCTGAGGCTAGATTTGAACTCAGGTCCTCCTGACTCCAGGACTGGTGCTCTATCCCCTAGCTGCCCCTATCCAGTAAACTTTTATTTTTTATTTTTTATTTTTTTTTGGTGGGGCAATGAGGGTTAAGTGACTTGCCCAGGGTCACACAACTAGTAAGTGTCAAGTGTCTGAGGCCAGATTTGAACTCAGGTTCTCCTGAATCCAGGGCCGGTGCTTTATCCACTGTGCCACCTAGCTGCCCCCTCCAGTAAACTTTTATTAAGTCCTTATGATATGCCAGGTTCTGTGCTTGATGTTGGGGATTCAAAAGCAAAATCCAAACATTCCCTGCCTCAGGGAGCTTACATTATACTGGGTACCCCAAATGTACACAGATAAGTACAAAATATGTGCAAAGTGAATATGAAATAATTTTGGGGGTAGGGAGAGCACTAATGACTAGGGAGATCAGGAAAAGCCTCTTGTGGTGGGGGACTCTTGACCTGAGCCTTGAAGCCAAAGCTGGAAAGATAGGGAAGCACCACAGACTATAGCGCCTTGAGAGGCAGGCAAAGGAGTCTGAATTGTATTTAGTGGGCAGTGGGAAGCCACTGATGTAGTTTCTTGTTTGTCTTTTACCAAAGGAATGATACCTATTGTAACACACTCTTGATGTTCAGTGTCAGGATCAAGGGGAAGGGGACTGTGCATGAGAGGAAGTATACATATCTGGGTTTAGGCTGGGTAAGAATGGAAAAAGGAGCTGGTAACATAGTTAAGGTTTGTATAGTTTGGAAAAATACATGACTTTGGCCTTCTTCCTTGGTTAATGACAGCAAATAAACAAATAGTATTGTTATTGATTATTACATTAAGTAAATATCAGCAAAGGTATTGCTATTGATTTTTACATTAGATAAATGTGGGGGAATGGTATAGCTATTGATTATCATATTAAAGAAATGTGGGAGGATACAAAAATATTTTCCCCCTCTAAAATGACTTAGGCTCATGAACATGAATTCTGCAATGGTCTGGGATGAGGGATGACTTTAAGGAGAAATTAATGGCAAAATAAAGTCTGTTCTTAATCAAAGTTGCATTAAAAAAAGAAAGCAATTAGGGAGACAAGAGAAATCTGAATCTAAACCAGCCACGAAGTTGTCAGCTACAAAGACTCACAGGATCCATCAAAAATCAAATGTTCAATGCAGCCCCTTTAAGATGAGGGGGCAATTAAAATACCAGGACAAAACTGCAAAGAGCTGGAAAGTTTAATTATGTGTAAAAATTCAAGAAAGGTTATCTATAACTAAAAGATGATAATGGGACATTTCTGAAGTTGTGCATGGTTGGGATCTGTATGTGATATAAGTCAAGGCCGCCATGCAAAGTGGGAGAGCAAAGAATTTTCAGATAATGTGTGAATTCAAGGAGAAGACATCCAGGTCAGAAGTTGCTAGCTGCTATTTGAATGTATTATTTTAGAAGAAATCAAACTGCAGAACAGAATTCTTCACTGGGATCCATACTGCCTTATCTGGAATGCTCATGGTAGATCATGGTAGAGAAAAGAGAAGAGGAGGAAAAAGCAATGAGAAAGGGAGGGCAGGACTTAAGAAGAACAGCAGGATGCCGGGAGGTTGGGGGGCAGAGGCCAGGAGAAGAATCTAAGGAGAAGAGGAGTGGGGAGGAGGGCTGAAATCGATGGGTGAGAAAGTAAAGCCCTAAAGAGAAATAATATCTTTCCTTCCAGCAGAAAGGGATCAGAGAGACCATTTTTGTCCAACCTCCGCACTTCACTCTGGTGAAGTGCTCTGAGTAAGTTTGATCTGTTCCAGGTTATATAAGACCCTATGTCTAGAGCTAGAAGAGTCCTCCTAGGATATGTAGTCCAACCCCATCATTTTTTTCAGAGGAGGAAATTCAGATTTTGAAAGGTTTAGTGACTTGCTTGAGGTTGCACAAATAACACAAGTGACAGAATGAGAAACCCAGGTTAGGTCATCCAGCTCCAAATCCAGTGTTCTTTTTACTTCAAGAGATTATTTCGGGGCAGCTAGGTGGTGCAGTGGATAGAGCACCCGCCCTGGAGTCAGGAGGACCTGAGTTCAAATCCGGCCTCAGACACTTGACACTTATTGCCGTGTGACCCTGGGCAAGTCACTTAACCCCAATTGTCTCACTAAAAAAAAAAAAAAGAGAGAGAGAGATTATTTCCAGTTGGAGAATCCAGGAAGTCTTCATGGAGGAAATGGCATTTGAGATGGGCCTTGTCAGAGCTGACCTGGAGCCAACTCTAACTGGCTTGCCAGAGTCAGTTGTTAAATCTTCACCATGAACATTTTGTTGTTGAGTTGTTTGCATGGTGGTTGTTTTCTTTATCAACAACACTGTTGTAGTACATTGTTTTTAAAAATGGACCTTTGTGTCTAGGTGATACTTGGAGTGATTAAAGGAGTTTTGCATTTCCTGAAGGTAATCTTGCCTACTCTCCTCCTGCTCAATTATGGACCCAATGTGCTTATAGACTGATGGACAAATGCCATAGCTTGGCCACCTAACATCTTGCCTAGGTGGTTAGTCAGGCTGAACTATTGAGTGTTTCCACATTTCTTTTTTTTTTTTTTTTTTGTTGTTGTTGTTTTGCAGGGCAGTGAGGGTTAAGTGACTTGCCCAGGGTCACACAGCTAGTAAGTATCAAGTGTCTGATGCCGGATTTGAACTCAGGTCCTCCTGAATCCAGGGCTGGTGCTCTTTCCACTGCACCATCTAGCTGCCCCCTCTAAATTTTTTCTATAAAGATTTGTAGTGTCCAAATCATGTTGGGAGAAAGAAAGGAAGGCTTAGGCCACTGATCAGAGTAGCAGTGGTGGATCAGAGTAATATTGATAAGAGTAGCACAGATTGACCAGATATCTGAATCACTGAAAGGAACATCCACATTTCAGAGACTGTAGGTCAGTGTGAGTATATGAATATGTCTAGACCAAGGAAGAAAATCTACAGACTTAGAAAGAAGCAAGAGGCAGGTAGGTGGCACAGTGGATAAAAGCATTGTCCCTGGATTCAGGAGGACCTGAGTTCAAATACGGCCTCAGACACTTGACACTTACTAGCTGTGTGACCCTGGGCAAGTCACTTAAGCCTCATTGCCCAGCAAAAAAAAAAAAGAACCAAACAAAACTGGTTGATGGGAGATGAATCCCAAGGCAAGGGAGATCTTAAGAAGAAACCTTGCTGCCCCTGCTGAGTTAAAATCATCAGTTTAAGATAAATGAGATCTCAAGGTACTGAAAGGGATTAGAGATATAATTGCTTAGTTCCTACTAGTGATTTAGAAAAATCAGGGAGAAAGGAGAGGTGCCCCAGGATTAAAGATTCAATTCAATAACAAATATTTATTATATACCAGCTAAGTAACTTTTATGTGCCAAGTGTTGGGGATATAGCAACAAAAAGAAAAAAATTGTCCTCCTCCTCAATTAGTTTTTATTCTACTGAGGGGTAATAATATGATCATAGATAAACAAAAATATACAACTTGAGAAGGGGGGGAGCATTAACTAATAAGGGATCAGAATATTGGTTGAATCTGTCTTTCTAGACTTTTTGGATATAACTCCCTGTCTTATACTCTCTGATTCATCCAAAATAACCTTCTCTCTGTTCCTCACATATGGTATACACTTCTCCCATATGCCTGTCACATGGTAGGTGTTTAATAAATACTTGTTGGAGAGCTAGCATGGTGGACAGAGATCTGGCTTTGAAGTGTCTGATACTTAACTGACTGTGTGATGCTGGACAAGTCATTTAACATCTCAGTGTGCTAGGCTAGAGATGTCAAACACATGTTGAGTGTAGCCCAAATGAGATTAAAATGTAATTGGGAAATATTTAACAAAATAAACAAAATACAATAGAACATAAATAATGTTAATATATGCTTTTCTAAGTCAATGAGTAGATGCAGGGATTTTTATGTAAGGTTTAGTGTTTCTATTTGAGTTTGATACCACTCTCCCAGGCAATTTCCTCAAGACCAAAAATTACAGAAGTGCCAATCTGTATTAGTAGAGGGAGTTTCTTCATCTGGGAGTTCTTAAAAAAAAACCCAATGAAATCACAGGTGTAAAAAAGATTTGATTGATTGAATAGGGTTACTGTAGAAAATGACATGAGCCCAACAAGCTAAAAGGGAATACATATCCTAGTCTTCAAAAAAGGGAAAGAAATTCTTCAAACAGGCTGGTAAAATCAACTTTGATTGCTAGTAAGTTGTAGTCTAGTTTTTTTTTTTTTTTTTGCAGGGCAATGAGGGTTAAGTGAATTGCCCAGGGTCACACAGCTAATTGTGTCAAGTGTCTGAGGCTGGATTTGAACTCAGGTCCTCCTGACTCCAGGGCCAGTGCTCTATCCACTGCGCCACCTAGTTGCCCTCAGATTGTTTTTAAGGAGCTGTTTTGTGAACATCTAGAAAGGGAAGGAGTGAACACTAACAACTATGAAAACGAACCTAATTTTCTTTTTTGACAGGCTTACAAGACTAGTAGACAAAGAGAATGCTGTGGACACAGTGAGCTTGGATTTCAGTGAGCTGTTTGAAATAAAAACCTAAAGTATCCCTACGGAGATGACAAAATGCAGGTCTATATTTGGGTGGATCCAGCCTAATTGAACAACTCAACTCCAAGGTGAGTGATTGGTGCATCAAAGTCATTATGGAAAGTTTTGTTAGTGGAGAGCCTCAAAGATTTGTCCTAATAAATAGTCATGTTCTAATCAACATTTTTGGTAGTGATTTGGATAATGGTATATACATAATATGATTCTAAATGTAGGGATTGCATCAAGCTTGGGGAATTTTTAACATATTGGATGGAGAAATAGACTGGGGATCTCCAAAAGACTCCAAAAGGCTAAAAATAGAGGACAGATTATATGCAACTAATTTTAAGAGGGTCCAATAATGAATCCCATGTTAAGAATCCTTTCACTTTCACTTTAAAAAAAGTGACAGGAAAAGTACAGGATGGGTTGGGGAGTGGTCTTCGAACAGTTCATGTGGAAAAATACGTGGAGGGTATCAGTGGACAGCAAATTCAATCTGAGTTTATGGTGTGATGACAGCAAAAAAAAGCTAATGAGAAAATTCTTAATAGAAACTTAAGGCCCAGTGTGAGGAATGTGAGATTCCTTGTCTACTCTATACTCTGGTTAGACTGCCATTGGTCCTTTCTTCTAGCATAGCACAATGTTCTGTACATAGCCGGCAATGAGTGCTTGTTTCTTCTTGTTTTTGTTCTTGTTCTTATTCCTGTTCTTTTTCTTATTCTTTTTCATGTACTTGTTCTTCTTGTTCTTGTTTTTATGGTTCTTGTTCTTCCTTTTCTTCTTCTTCTAAACTGATTTTTAATTTGGAATTTAATAGACATCAAGTAAAATGAACATTTCTATATTCATAGTAGAACAGAAAAAGATTGTATGAAAATGTCTCTAATTATGTACAACTTGCTTTTCTTTTTAAAAAATAACAAATTCACCATGTAACTTTCCAAGTTGTCTTGCTTATCTGTGATTCTTTCTGGCTTTTCTTCTGTTCTCTGATGTGAATAAAAACTGCTTTCATTTCTCTCTCTCTCTCTCTCTCTCTCTCTCTCTCTCTTTCTTTTGGGAGGGAGACCCTGTCCATAAACCCTCTCTTCCCCCCACCTCCTCCTCAATGAAAAAAAGAGAAAAACCCAACCCATATAACAAATATGCATAGCCAAACAAAACAAATTCCCACGTTATCACTGTCCAGAAATGAATGTTGAGTCTATCACCTCTCTGGTACAAAATGGGTAGCCTTATGTCCCTCTAGCACCATGGTTGCTAACTGTCTTTATTCAGAGTTCTTAAGTTTTTCAAGTTTGTTAAAATGTGGTTATTGATAGTGGGGATGTTCAGACTAGGGGGTGAGCCATGATGAGTACTCCTTCTTAATGGAAGAGATGGCTTCCATATCTGGAAGACAGTGCAAAGGAAACTTACATGTATAATACTTTTTTTTTTTTTTGCGGGGCAATTGGGGTTAAGTGACTTGCCCAGGGTCACACAGCTAGTAAGTGTTAAGTGTCTGAGGCCACATTTGAACTCAGCTCCTCCTGACTCCAGGGCCGGTGCTCTATCCACTGCGCCACCTAGCTGCCCCCATGTATAATACTTTGATGAAGTTTTCCCCCCATGTGTGAATAAGGAGAGGATCAAAATCTTTCATCAAATAACCACTTAATCTATAGGTGAATCTGAATAAACCAAACAACCCATGTTAAAAAGTAGCCATTTGTGAAGCTACAGAGGGGTTGCTATCCTAGTCAATGAAGGGAATCCCCACCAACAATGTCCCATATCCTTGAGATTTTGCTTCCAGCTATTAATTCTTCATGGACTATTAGTTAATTAGAAGTTAAAGAATTTACAATTAAAAGCTGTTTTAAATTTTTTTCTATCAGAGCCATTTCCATATATCCCTCCCTCTACCTACCAAGTCAGTCATCCCAGCTCACACCGAACAAATAAGCCAAATTGACCAACAGAGTCACAGTATAGGATAGAGTAGATAGTGTTCTACACTCACAGACCCTCATCTTTCCAAAGAAAGGAGGAAGGCTCATTTCCTCATTGTCTCTCTAGAGTCAAGAGCTATATAATCTCAGAGATGGAAGGAGGAGTCTCAGGAGTTATGAACCCAACACAAAAGTGAACAGGTATCACTTCTTCAATATCCTCACCAAGAGGGTCTCTATCCTCTGCCTAAAGATGTTTAAAGCCTTAATTTTGGGACAGCTCTAATTATTACAGCAATTTTCCTTACATGAAGCCAAGCCCTGTCTCCTTCAATAATCACGCAGGACTTATGGCTTTACCCAAATCCATGCTGCAGAAATGATTAGAATCCTAGATTTCAAACAGAAGGGGATCTCCGAGGCCATCTAGTTCAACCTCATTTCTTTACAAAGGAGGAAACTGAGACCTAGGGAGATTATATGACATGCCCAAGATCCCACAGGTAGTGAGTATTAGAGATAGGGTTTGAACTCAGGGCCTCTGACATCTACCAAACCACACTTTTGGTTGTTAGAGAGGACAGAACCAGATAGAAGTTAATTAAACCATTCAGTTTGCTACAGTTCCAGCTTTGGGAAAATAAGTGAATTTTGGAAAAAAAATTAAATTACCTTTGTTCTTCTCAATGCCACACATGTCAAGTCAAAGGTGGCTTGACAACATCCACAGGGGACTTCTCCTTTCCCCTCCAATTACTGTCTAAATTAATTCCTTGAAAATTTGACTTTAGGTTAAACAATATTACAGGGGGCCAGTTAATTTCATAGGCTCAATGATATAAATGAGCATCTGGTCAAAGGCCTTTATTGTGGGATTTTCACAGCTTAGATGAAGCTCAGTTATAATATATTAGGGTTCAGGCAGCATTATGCCAAGTATTAATTCAATCCAACAACTGTCAAACATGACAACAGAGTCAAACACGTGCTAGGAGCTAGGGATACAGAGATGAAAAAGACACAATCCCTTTGTGGCAGTGGGCCTCTTAGGCACTTCTCTCAACAGGGGAAAAGAGACATTTCAGAGCCTGAATTATCTTTTTTTTTCATCTTTTATGATTGTCTTTTCTTTTTAATTTATGCATTTTAATTGTTTTCCCAATTACATGTAAAGATACTTTCTCGAGTTCCAGATTTTTCTCCTACCCTCCCTTCCCTCCCCCCTCCCGAGGACAGCAAGCAATTTGATATAGGTTATATATTACAATCATGTTAAACACATTTCCACATTAGTCATGTTGTAAGAGAAGAATCAGAACAAAAGGGAAAAAACCCAAAAAAGAATAAACAAGAACAATAATAAAAAAGTAACAACAAAAGTGAAAATAGTATGCTTTAATCTGCCTTCAGATTGTTCTTTTTCTGAACGTGGAGAGCATTTTCCTTCATGAGACTTTTGGTATTGTCTGGGATCACTGCACTGCTGAGAAGAGTTAAGTCTATCACAGTTGATCATCACACAATGTTGTTGATACAGGCTCTGCAGAGTGAATTATCTACATGATTCCTTCTTTAGCATTATCATTCACAGCAACTTGTCTAAGAAAACATGGGGTAGATATTATTTATTACTTTTGTTGCATTCTCCCTGGACTATCACCCCAACTTGTGCTTGTACCTAGAGGGTGACTTTCTAGGATGGATGACAACTGGCTCCCTTCTTTGCTTCCAGAGGCCCCTCTCCTCAAAGCTGCGTCTTCTCTCAAGTGACCACCCCTCTCTCTTTTGTTACCTGTCTGGAGAGTGTTCCCCTATGGTCTTTGCTGGATGCAACTTCTATTTGTTGAGTAGCTCCCCTTTGAGGCTATTTGGCCAAAGGAGGTGGGAGAAGAGAGATATCTCTTTTTCCCTCATTTCAGCTTTCTCTTCCACAAGAAATTTCTGGATTATATCTACCCCCCTGAAAAAATGCTGTATTTGCCCAGGTTATTAGCTATTTAAAGCCTTGAAAAGGCATGTTCAATTAAAAGATTCTCTCCGCTGTTTTTGGTAGTGATGGGTGTTCACACTTCATAAAGAGATCACTGCTGTTAACACATTGTTAACACTTTAAGAACTCATTATCTCTGTTATCTACTCTTTGATTTCTGTGACTATACCAACCACTGTAGGGGAAGGGGTAGGCAGTATTGGTGGCAAACCAAATCCCTTCTTCCTCACACATTTCTGCAGAGACTTAAGGTTATATCTTACTTCAGCTCTATTATAGGGAGGCAATGTAGCATAGAGGAACCAGCAATGGTTCTGAAGCCAGATGACTGGGATTCAAATCTTACTTCTGATGCTTACTACTTTTAGCAAGTCATCTCCCTGCGACTCATTTATCAAATGAAGGATTGGACTAGTGAGGTAGTACAATAATTAGGGTGCTGAGCCTGGATTCAGGATGAATGGAGTTGAAATGTGGCCTCAGACACTTACTACCTGTATGACCGGGGGCAAGTCACTTTAACCTCCCTTAGCCTCAGTTTCCTCATCTGTAAAATGAGGATAATACCTGCCAGGGTTGTTGTGAGGATAGAATGAGATGATATTTGCAAAGAGCTTTGCAATCTTTAAAGTGCTATGTAAATACTAGTGATAATTAGAACTTGAAGTGTGTATCAGGTACCTAATGTGTACCAAGTCTTTTAGGAGAAAACAAAGTTTTGATAAGAACAAGGCTTCCATGGAACTAGACCAAAGTCAAGTATGGGCATGAGAAACTGGTGCACATAAATACAGTACTATATAATATTGCATGATTAGTGTGCTTCAGTTACAAAACAAAATGGCTACCTAAGGTTTGAAGGGCAAAGTCACTATGCTCAATGGGTATTTTACCTCCATACCCAGTTCTCTTTATGACTTATATGAGTCACAAACTAGAAAAGTCAACTGGCATTTTTTTTTGGTGAGGTAGTTGGGGTTAAGTGACTTGCCTAGGGTCACACAGCTAGTAAGTGTTAAGTGTCTGAGGCCAGATTTGAACTCAGGTCCTCCTGACTCCAGGGCTGGTGCTCTGTCCACTGCACCACCTAGTTCCCTCCCTCCCAACTGGCATTAAAAAAAAGAATATACAAAGGGAATTGTTGATATTGGCATGGAATCTCACCCATTAAGAATTATATATTTTATTTTTTAAAAAACAAATTTTATTGATATTTTTCTTTTTTATCTTTTATTTCTCAGTGTATCCCCCCTCCCCCAGCCTATCTTCATAATAAGGAGTAAAAATGGAGGGAAAAAAGTTCATGAGAAGTAACTAATATATTGAAAAAGTCTGACATTTGCAACATCGAACACCCAAAGGGCCCCACCCCCTTCTAAAGAACTAGGGAAAATGTCTTTTTTATATTTTGTCTTTAGGGTAAATCTTAGATATTATACTTTTAGAGTTGGAACAATGTCTTTTACTATAAAAGAAAAGAAAACAAAAAAATGCTGACTCCCTTTGTCCTGGCTGCCCCATGCTTCAGTATGAAAAACCTCAATATTCTTCCTTTTTCCCTAAGGTGTTTCATCAGACAAAAGAAATCACCTTTACTCCTGAACAAATGTATCTAAGCTTGCACATACCTGTATGGAAATTGGCAGTGGAAGTGGCTTCTCCTTTCATGTAATAAATTAGTGAGCCTTCTATTGTCTCCAGTATAGATGTATAGATTAATAAAGCAAGGCAAGGCATATGGATACAGGGAATCAATGCAAGCCTGGTTAGAGATGACAAAAAGCTCCATGCCTGAGTGGTTCTCGACCTAATTCAATAAAACAAAATGAAAGGCAAATGCCCAAGAAGTAGACGAGTGGCTCTTCATGAAAATATTAAAACCTTTGTTCCACTGAAGGCGTAGTCTTCTTTTCAGCCACTCTTTCTATCAATGAGCTGGTTGGGGATTTTGCAAAATGTGAATTTCTAAGGAATGGAAAGATTTTTCTTTCTTTTCAAAGTAACCTGAAGCCACCTTAACAAGCTTTTGTGGGCTCTATAAACCCCAGCCTCTAACTGGAAAGTAAAAATGCTAAAATGAACGTGAATTGCTCTATCGGTTTACAAAAACCAAACTATTTGATGAAAACTCTAACAGGCCACACTGTGAAAGCTACATACAAGTCAGTGGTTGTCTCAAGTTTCCTCAATATGTTTTTCTGTTGCTGTTGCTGTTTATTATCCCTCATCGCTCTCCTAAAGTGGCTTCTTTGCTCCAGGAGAGAATGGCAGTGGCCCATGATCTTCCCGAATGTGGCAATGATCATCTTTCCCCTATCAGATCTTCTTCTTCCTTTTTAGTAGCTTTTGGTAGTATGACACAAATGATTCAGGTAAGGAAACGTGGAAAATCAGCAAAACATAAGTGTTATATACAGGTATAAGCTTGCCTCCTCTTTGTTATGGTAAGCAAAAAAGATTAAAAATAGTAACCCACCAGCATCTTGGCAGGGATTTCATAAACCTGCAATTACGATCTGTGCTCCTTCCTTCCTCCTTCTCTCCCTCCCTCTCTTCCTTCCTTCCTCCCTCCCTTCCTCCCTTCCCTTTTCTTTCCTCCTTTCCTTTTTTTCTTCCTCTCTCTCCTCCCTCCCTCCCTCCCTCCCTCCCTCCCTCCCTCCCTCCCTTCCTTCCTTCCTTCCTTCCTTCCTTCCTTCCTTCCTTCCTTCCTTCCTTCCTTCCTTCCTTCCTTCCTTCCTTCCTTCCTTCCTTCCTTCCTTCCTTCCTTCCTTCCTTCCTTCCTTCCTTCCTTCCTTCCTTCCTTCCTTCCTTCCTTCCTTCCTTCCTTCCTTCCTTCCTTCCTTCCTTTTAAAGTTGATAACCAGGAAGATTTCCACCTATGCACAATGGCAGATGGGTATCTTCTCTCTCTCTTTTAAATTTAAGCTTTCATCTCAGAACTTTGGTAGGTTCAGATCATTCTAAATGTTTATCTTTAAGGAGAGAGTTTGTGTTTGTGTTTCCTATAGAATATATTTCGTATTGAGTTTCCTAACATAACAGGCTTATCTAGAACTTGCGTATTAAGTCCTAGACTGGGTGTAATCTTCATTGGTAGAGGGAGTTCCCACACTGGAAGTTTTGTAAACTGATAAAAGTTTTTCATCCATTTAATGTATGTTTCTTATTCTGGAAAGAGGCTATGTCAGACCACAGCTGTATAGATTTAGGGCTAGAAGGAATCTTAGAAGCCATCTAGTTCAACTCCCTCATTCTACATATAACTTGGATTTCAAGCGTGTTCATTTGTATACAACAATTCTCCTCTCCCAAGCTCTTGACAACCTTCCCTCTTACACAGGCATCTTTTCCACCAATGAGGAGAATCTGATGTAAATTACCAGGCTTGAAGCTTGGGTTACATACTGTTAATGAACTCTAGCTCAGAGAGGTTAAGAATAATTTGTTAAGACCCCAGTCTTCCTCACCCTAAGTCCAATGTTTTATTCATTTCACATAGAGCTAGCTTAAATATAGATCTACATTCCCCCACCCCACCAGCCTTTGATTTCATCAATGTAAGGAAGGTCTAATGAGGGAACTTCCTTCCCCAATTAAGATTGGAAGACTTTCTACTACTTATAGTCTTGGAGAACTGCCAGGGCATGAGAGGTTAGGTAACCTGCCCAGAGTCACATAGCATTTTATATAAATGAAGCACAAATATTTCTGGTCCAGTTGTGTTTCTTTTTGGAAGCCTTGGTGTGATAGAAAATTAATCAGTTTCATTGACCTAAAAGTTATCATTGAAGGACCAGGTACAGGCCACATCAGCTTTATCTAGCAGGCTAGAAAAATGCCCTTCTTCTAGGCTTTTGAAGACTCGGGGAAGGAACAAGCTGCTGTTAATGGTTAATGGCTTCTGTAGTAAAGATCAAGTTACGGGAAATGTCATCATGAGAGTTATAGTGGCATAGTGGTTAGACAAAAGCCCTATGAGAACAGGGATTGTTTCACTTTTGTCGTTGTTTCTCTACCATGTAGTGCTGGTGACCGATGCATAATAATAGATGCTTAATAAATGTTTATTGACTGATGGAAAGAGTGCTGGGCTTGAAGTCAAGAATCTTGGGTCTAAATGACAGATCTGCCAGTGAGGTGACACAGGAATTAAATTGCTGGACTTGGAGTCAGGAAGGCAAGAATACAAATCCATCCTCAGATACTTACTAGCTTGTAATATCTCAGCCTCAGTTTCATCATCTATAAAATGGGAATAATAATTTCACCTCCTTCACAGAATTGCTGTGAGGATAAAATGAATAAATATTTTAAAGCACTTTGCCAACTTTAAAGTGCTATATAAAAGCTAGCTATTGTCATCATTATGTGATCCTAGACCAGTTATATAACTTCTCAATGCTCCAATAAATCATCTGACCTCTCTTGGCCTCAGTATCCTCATTGATTAGGTGGAGTTGAAATAGAAGATATCTCTGAGAGTCTTTCCACTTTTATATTCTATGATCCTAGGGACTATTTTTATCCACAACATCATGGAATGGGAAAAGGATAGGGGCTAGATTTGTGATTTCATTGACATAAGGAAATCCCTGGTGAGGAAACTCTCTTTCCCAGTAATGGTAGTTACTCTCTCTGCAACTTTTTGTCTTTGCTGCCTCAGTCACTGAGAGTAAGTGACTCGACCAGGGCCACACAGCCAGGATATGTCAGAACTGGGATTATAAAATTAGGTCTTCTTGGGCTTTCTTTCCACTATACCATACTGCTTCCCCTGGAATAGAATCTTTTGATTAATTGAATGGTCTGTTTAGTTGAAAATTATCTATTATATGTACCAAAATTAGACCAATAATTACCATGCAGTAAAATTGACTTTACACATAAATAAAAATGAATAAAAAGAGTAAGGTAGAATTCCCTCCCATCCATAGTTGACATTCTCCATACCAGCCCCATAGCAGGGGTTGGATTTGTATTGAGAAGACCTGATCATTGCGTCTTGTCCTCATCCAAATAAAGGTGAGCTAGCCAGCAAGGGCAACAAATCCTTGCCCAAGTTGCACCTAGGCTACTTGGATAGCAGGTGCAAGGCAAATTTAGGGAAAGATATTAGGGAAGAGCAAGAGATGTTAAAAAAAACCACACAGCAGGAATGACAACACAGCATTTAAGTAGTTAAAATCCCTCTGGTATGCATATTGAGGCCCCTGTGTAGAAATTGGCTCATTTACAAACCAACAGATGGGACCTACCCAAGTACAGACATTCAGGGTTTAAAGAACGAGGTAATTAAAAAGCAAGAAAACAAACAAAAAACCTTTCTTGAGTTAGCTGGCTAAGTTTAGAAAATGAAGTTAACGGGAAAGAATTTTCACTGGGTCTAAAATAGTCACTTTCTTGGAGTTAAAAAGTATGAAATCAGCTGATATGCTAAGGCCTTTGGCCCTATTTGCCAACCAATGGGTTTCCATGATTTTTATTAGTCACTCAATCACTCAACAAGCATTATGAAGTGCTTACTATTTGCCAGACATTCTGCTAAGGTGAAGATACAAAGAAAAGCAAAAAAAAAATGAATTAATCATTTTACAATAAATTAAAAAGGATTTGATTATTCTTTAAGCCCTTCATTCAAGTTTTTCTCAATGCTTGAACAAATCTGCCAGTTTGCAAAGGGGTCATGGCATATATATTATCCAGGGGTTCTTAATCTTTTTTGTGTCTTGGACCCTTATGGCATACTGGTGACATATATAGACCCCTTCTCAGCATAATGTCCCCCCCCTCCCCCAGGGCAATGAGGGTTAAGTGACTTGTCTAGGGTCACACAGCTAGTAACTGTCAAGTGTCTGAGGCTAGGTTTGAACTCAGGTTTTCCTGAATCCAAGGCTGGTGCTTAATCCACTGTGCCACCTACCTGCCCCCAGCATAGTGTTATTGAAAGTATAAAATAAAATAGATGGGATTACAAAGGAAACCAAATTTCAGTAAATATAGCTATTATATATATATATATATATATATATGCATTTGGAAATTTGGCATAATTTTTCACTGAGAAAAGTAAAATGGATGATTTCACATGGGAGGTGTAGCTAGTCAAACCAGACAGTCAAAGGGCCCAAAGTGGATTGTTTACTGTGAATTAAATGAATTGGTTATCCACAGATTCAATGGATCCCTGTTATTTAGCAGCCTTAGGGTGATGGTCCTTTATTAACTCATGAAAAAGGGCCTAGTTGATTTCTTTAGAATCTCAGGGTAGGAATTCAGACATTTCAAGTCCCAAATCTCAATTATTCAAGCAAAAAAAGAAGAATGCTTCCTGTAGGAGTCTAAATAATTAACGTTTTTCTAGATTTCTCTTTGGTTGTAATTACCCTCTGATATATTGCTGAATTGCTGGCATATATGAATTCTCAGAACGAAGACCTAAAGCCTCCCTACTCTGATGTTTCATCATGGTATAGGGATGACCCTTGGGTCTAGATATGGGCTATCCCAGCAGAGTGAGATCTTTAGCAGGCATTAAGAACCTAGAAGGAATTTTTGTATAGACTCAGTGATTGTCCATTGTCTGGACCATACTTGCTAAGTTTGGAGAGTTTCACCAACAGAAGGTTGGCCACCAGATGATCAATTTATTTGGCCCTGAGAACCCATAAAGACTAACTCCTAAGGTATGAAGAACCTACTGATCAGTGGAGGGAGTACTGATAGGGATAAAAACACTTATCTTTTGAAATATGACAATATAAATTTCCAACATTTACAGAAAGGATTCCATTGACTACTCTGGATTGGCAGATGTGTTTTCCTCACATGCCAGTGATTCCCAAGGTCTTTCTCACTGTGCTCAATGAAAAATGTATCCTCAGATTTCAGTGTTTGTGAGACCTTTCCCAATTAGCTAAAATATAATCACCAGGGAACCTGTCAAGTAATAACCTAAACCCAACTAATCATAGGCTTTTGAAAACTTTATTGCTTTCCTTTTTAAATTAAATTTTATTTTTTCCAATTAATAAGCATTTGTTTCCTTTCCCTCCCACCAAACCCCCCCCCCCAAACTGGGAAAAAAAGAAAAAAAACCCCTTGTAATAAATATACTTAGTCAAACAAAGCAAATACTAGCTGTCATGGGGGAATTAGGTGGTGGTGGTCCTTAGGCATTCCTCTTTAAAGAATTACACCTCTTGCACACAATCCAATTAGAACAAAATGGCCTTTATTTGAGAAGGTGACCAAGAGAGGAGGAGATGGCATGGAGGTATACATCTTTTCTCCTACCCGCAATGGAGGGGAGGCCAAAGCTTTTATAGAGGGTGGATGGGGTGACCACCTGACAATGGAGGAGTGGTGGTCCTGACTTCTAAAGTTATCTCTGTCCCCTGGTACCTCTCAGGCAGCAGCTATGCCTAATGGGCTTATCTTCCTTAATTGTTAGGTGTGTCTGTCCTTTAGCTTCTCAAGGAGAGTTACCCCAGACCCATATCACTAGCCACATCCAAAAATGCGTATCTTCTTCTGCATAGGTAGTCCATCACATCTCTATCAGGAAAGGGGTAGCATGCTTCATCATCCATCCTCTTGAATCATGGCTGATCATTGCATTGATCAGAGTACTTAAATCTTTCAAGATTGATTTATACGAGAACAATAAAATTGTAAAAGTATTCTCCTGGATCTACTCACTTCCCTCTGGATTGGTTCATATAAATCTTCCTAGATTTCTCAGAAACTGTTCCTTTACTTATTTCTTATGGCAAAATAATATTATATTACATTCATATGCTATGCTTTGTTCAGACATTCCCCAACTGATAGGCATCCCCTCAGTTTCCAGTTCTTTGCCACCACAAAAAGATCTATTAATATTTTTTTGCACATATACGACAACCTTGTTCCTATCCCAAGCTTTAGGCCTAGGGGATTATTTTTATTTCATATCTTTTTCTGAATGAGCTTCCCATTAATCTTTTTCCTTGGGGTCTCTAGCCTATTACTTGTCTTAGCATTCTTTAAATGTCCTTTACTTCCACACAGTCTTTCCATTTTCCTCAGTAATTTTGGATGCATTTAGCTATTGGTTGCATTTAAAGTTCTTTCACCATTTCTTGATTTCTTTTTCAATCGCAAAAAGTGTACCCAGCAGTTTTTCTCATGAATCTCATTTTGTTGGGTTGCCATTCTTTCTTCATCTTGTCTTGTAAGGGAATAAACTCATAGGTATGAACCAGTATGTTATAGATTCTTAATTCTTGTTTTTGTTTTTTTTTAGTGAGGCAATTGGGGTTAAGTGACTTGCCCAGGGTCACACAGCTAATAAGTGTCAAGTGTCTGAGGCCAGATTTGAACTCAGGTACTCCTGACTCCAGGGCTGGTGCTCTATCCACTGAGCCACCTAGCTGCCCCGATTCTTAATTCTTGTATGTTTTGGGCAATGGAAGATCCAGTCTTAATTTATAACCCTTATTCCCCTACTGTAATTATGAGTCACGTGGCCAGTATTTGTCTCTTTTGCAAGGTTGGAATCAGAATCTCCTTCTCTCACTCCTCCCTCCCTCCCAGCCCTCTAGATGTAAAAGTTGCTAGGATCCAGCAGATAACCTACAAAATGGTTAATTGAGTGGTAGATAATGGGGAATAAGCTGAATTGGGGGCATTTTAAATGGAAAATTCCCTTATTTTAAATAGCCAACTGTAGGATGAGCTCTTGGATTATTGATTATAAGATTTAATGAGCAAAATTTGGTTGCCAGCAGCAATGTACCCAGCTAGGCAAGGTGCTCATAGAAATAGAATGATAGGATCATTAATTTAGGGCTGGAGGGACCTCAAAGTCCATCTAACTAGTGGTTCTTAACTTTAGTTCCATGAATTTATTTTAAAAAATATATTTGGATAACTGTATCTCAGTATCATTGGTTCATTTGTATCCTGTGTATTTTGTGCATTTAAAAACATTTTCCTGAGAATGGGTATATAGGTTTTTACTAGACTAGCAGAGGAAGATTTAGAAAAAGATTTAGAAGGGGCAGCTAGGTGGCTCAATGGATAGGGCACTGACCCTGGATTCAGGAGGACCTGAGTTCAAATCTGGCCTCAGACACTTGATACTTACTAGCTGTGTGACCCTGGGCAAGTTACTTAACCCTCAAGGCCCTACCAAAAAAAATGATCAGTATTTTGATACTTTAAGGATTAGTGATTTTATTAGTACTTCCTTGAGACAATGACTGCCTTATTTTGTCTTAGTATCCCTGTCCATGGGTCCTTTCACACCGGACAGAGATCTCTGCCATCCCATGCTTTAACAAGATGGTCTCTATTAAGGTGCTGACAAATTATCACCCGTGGCTAAAATTGTGGAACAAGCTAGCTTTGTCTTTGTTCTGTCACAGGCCCCTACTCAAAGCCTTTCAAATTTGGAGACCAGCCAGAAAGCATAGCCTTTAACACTAGATGGATTGGGTTCAGCAATTGACCCCCAAATTTTCTCTGTCCTTTGAGATATTCTTAAATTCTATTCCATCTAGTTCTCAAAAAACAAGAGTTATTTCCACACTCCAAAAAGATGTCAGAAGAGGTTTTAGGAGAGGCTCATGAACAATAAGGGAGACAAATATTGTAGGTAGATGAAAAAAAATTGAAAATCTGAACTTCATGTATTCACAGAATTTCAGAGTCTGAGGGGATCTCAATAGCCATCTAATTTAACCCTCACCTGACCAAGAATCCCTTGTACAATGTACCCAACCAATAGTCATCTAGCCTTTGCTTCAAGACCTCCAGAAAGGGGGAACTCATCACTTCCTGAAGTAACTTATTTCTTTTTTGTGTAGTTCTAATTATTAGATAGGTTTTCTTGACATGAAGCCTCCATTTGTCTCTTTTCCACTTGTTGCTCTCCTAGTATTGCACATGAGAGTGGAGCAGAATAAGGGAAACTCCTCTCTCTTCCATATGGTATGTAGTGCAGTGGGAAGAAAAATACATTTGGAGCCAGAGAACAAGGCTTTGACCTTTACTACCTGTGTGACCTTGGGTAAGTCTCTTAAGTCTTGGAAAAGTCCAAGGGCTTCAGTTTCTTCATCTGTAAAATAAAGAGATCAGACAATATGGCTTTTGAGAACTCTTCCTATTTTTATTTTATATTCTTATGGTGCGATTTGAAGACAACCATTATTTCTACCTGACCCTTCCATTCTCCAGGATGAACATTCTGAGTATGTCACTTAATCTGTCAGAACCTCACTTTCCTTATTTGTAAAATGATTGGGTTGGACTCAATGACCTCTAAGTCCTTTTACAGCTTTAAATCTATGACCCCCAGATCCTTCAAACAATTCTCATATGGTGTTGATATGGTGGGAAATGGGGTATGGGTTTGGTTAGGGGTTGGGGTTCTTAGGAATTCCTCTTTAAAGAATTACACCCTCTTGCACACAAAAGTGTGCAAGGTGGTAGTTTATTGAGAGGCAAGGGAAGGGTGGGGGGAGGGAAACCATGAAAGAAATCCTTGGACTTTTCATGGGGAGACAGGCACAAAGCACATGGCTCAGAGGTACCAAATCTCCTTGAACAGGAGACTGGAAGGTACTTTTATAGAGGACTGATGGGGGTGGACCATCTGCCCTTGAAAAGTTCCTTTAGTGAGAGAGGACCATCCCCCACTGGTGGTAGCTGGGGGAATTGAGTGAAGAGTGGAGGACCATCCCCCACTGGTAGTGACTAGAGGAATTGGGTGAGGGGTGGCTACAGATCCCTCTTCAGCACACAAAGGCCGCAGCCACACCCAAATTTATCTCTCCAGGGTAAGGGAGACCAGAATGAAGGGTAGGAATCCCAAGTTAGCTTAGTCCAATTTGGTTCAGTTTATCTCTCTAGGTGTTATCTGTCCTCTGGTTTAGTTTCTCAAGGAGAAGGTTCCTTGATATGCCCCAGAGAACTTCTGGGGTGCTCTGCACCCCATAACATTGTGATCTCCAAGCCCAGACTGGTTACCCCCTGCTGGATAATCTCCAGGTCATCAGTATTCTTCCTAAACTGTGGCACTCAAACTGAACACAATATTACAGATGTATTTTGAGAAAGGCACGGTTCAATAGCACCATTGCTCCTTGATTCCTGTAATCCATGCTTCTCTTAGTGAATCTCAATTTTGCATTAGATTTTTTTTTGGCTGCCACTTTACACTGTTATTGAACTTACAATACACATTTTTCACACATGCTGAAGTCTATGCATTTCTCTCCTCATTTGTACTTTGGAAGTTGACTTTTTGAACCCAAGCACAAAACTTTACATTTTTTCCAGGTCCTTGGGGCTAGCGGTCATCTCATGATTGACGTTCTAATTGTCAAGTCTTTTAGAAAATAAGGGTGCATCTCAGGTGATGGTAGTTGAATTCCTTATCCCTTTGTTTCTGGCCTATAATAGCTTCTGGATGTGTTTTTCAAAAAGGCTGCCTGTTTTCCAATTCTCTTTGAGCAGACAACCTAGAGTGTAGCAAATTGTAGTGTGTGTAGAAATTAGTGTAAACTGATAAATACAGGTGAGCTTTGTTCTCTGCTCCATGGCATGGCACCTTTAAACACACTCAATTTATTTCAAAGGGAACTCCACAAGAAGAGGAGAGCTGTGAGGGGCCCAGCTGCATGGTAATTTTGAGACTGCATATTTAATAGGATATGCTAGTTTGCAAAGCTGTCGAGGGAGCCCTGGAAACCTTTTGATCCTTTAAAAAAGAAAGAAAGAAAGAAAACGAAACCCCAGACTGACCCACTGCTTGAATTTTTAAAATCTGCCCCTACAACTTTGAATAGTCAACTAAAGTTGAAAAAAATTATAGCTATCAGTGAGATGGCCAGAGATGCATGGTCAAGGTTAAATCATACCAATAAGAAAAAGAATGAATGGAAACAGCAGATTTTCATGCTCATTGGGCCCTTGTTTGGGTGTCTCTCCAAAGGAGCTCACGTTGGCTTTCTTTTTTCTTTTTCTTTTTTGTTGTTGGTTTTTTTCTCTCTCAAGACAAAAGATAGTCTCTTCCCTCAAGGATTTCCCAATCTAAAGGGGGAAACAATGTGAGAAGAGCTATATATGAACAAGGTATATACAGGATAAATAGGAGAGATGACTCCCAATAAATCAGTCAGTTAATCAATGAGTATTTCAAGTATAATCAATCAATGAATATTAAGCACTTATTTTGTGCCAAGCAATGTTGGTTCTGTGTGTCAGTCATTGGGCTGAGTGCTGAGGATACAAAGAAAAGCAAAAAAAAAAAATAGGCTAAAACTCTCCTTCTCTAAAACTCAAGGAGTTCTATTGTTTTTGAGGCAATTGGGGTTAAGTGACTTGCCCAGGGTCACACAGCTAGTAAGTATCAAGTGTCTGAGACTGGATTTGAACTCAGGTCCTTCTGACTCCAGGGCTGGTGCTCTATCCACTGCACCACTTAGCTGCCCCAAGGAGTTATATTCTAAGGGGAGATAATACACATATGTGCACTGATGTACATGTCTTAGTGTAAAGTAGTATGAACTGATAAATACAGGTGAGCTTTTTCTCTGCTACATGGCATGGTGCCTTTAAACACACTCAGTTGATTTTAAAGGGAAACCACAAGAAGAGGAGGTGTGTGTGTGTGTGTGTGTGTGTGTGTGTGCGCGCGCGCGCGCTCGAGTGAGTGAACATGCTCGCTTGCACAGAGACATGACTAGGTAGAATGGCTGCAAAGTAACCTTAGTTTGGGGAACCAGGAGAGACCTCCTGCAGAGGTTTGGCCTTGAACTGGGTTTTGAAGGAAGTCAATGATTCTAAGAAGTGAACATGAGGAGAAAGACCATTATAGGCAGGGGTAGAGGGGCCAGTCAGTACAAAGGCAGAGAGGTGGGAGACAGAATGCTGTATGTGAGGAATGGCTAAACTATAAGGTGCATAGAGGTGACTCTACTAATGTGTAATAAGACCGCAAAGAGAGGCAGAGCCATGTTGGGAAGGCTTTAAATGCCCAAGGAGCTTCTTTCTGGTTCTTGAGGTAATAAGGAGCCAAACTAAGTTTATTGAATTGGGAGGAAGGGTGGAAGGTGACTTGGTCAGATCTACACCTTTAGAAAATCACTTTGGCGGCTGTGTGGAGGAAAGATTGGAAAGGAGACTTGTGTCAGGGACACCAGTTAACTCCAGGCTAGAGGTAATGGGGGCCCTTGAACCTGAATGGGGATTTCTCTGGGCATTGTGAACGTAGAAAAAGAGCAGAGTAAGTTCATCGAGCAGCTGTTGAAAAACTGGTATGAACTGGAAGAGAGCAGGAAGACAACAGTCACATGTCTCGAGAATCGGAGCAGAGAAGTGCAGTAGCTATGGGTAACAGCTGAAGGGAGAAGGGGCAGTAGGGTCAGCAGGATTGGATAACATGGGATGATAGCTGCCTGTATGTCCTGGTGGTGGAGATTAGCCACAATGTCAGAGATTTTAGCATTTAGTAGTGTTTCTAAGGTGTTATCTTTCTCTAGCCTGCCTCCCTGACCATAGAAGAAAAGAAATGCAAGAAGCAGGAGGGATTAAAAACAAATGTGGTTGTCACTCCTCTGGAGGTGTGGGAGATGGCTACCATTTTGGTATGGGCATGAAGAATGTCTGCCATTATTTTCTATTTGTTCAGTTGTGTCCAACTCCTTCTCCCTCTCCCTTCTTCCCAACATGAGCACTGATTTCATCAAGGATGATAGAGAGAGATGGGGCAGGTAGAAGGGACTATGGTAAGGCATGCTGAGATCATTAGAAGTGGGAAAATAATGACTTAAAGAGGGGGTCAGCTAGGTGGTGTAGTGGATAAAGCACTGGCCCTGGATTCAGGAGGACCTGAGTTTAAATCCGGCCTTAGACACTTGACATTTACTAGCTTTGTGACCCTGGGCAAGTCACTGCCCTGCGAGGTTGTATGAATAGAATGTCCCTTTAAGTACATGTTGTTGTTCAGTCATTTCAGTCATGTCTTACTCTTCATGACCCCATTTGGGGTTTTCTTGGCAAAGATACTGGAGCGGTTTGTCATTTCCTTCTCCAGCTCATCTCACAGATGAGGAACTGAGGCAAAAGGGTTAAGTGACTTGCCCAGGGTCATACAGCTAGTAAATGTTTGAGGCTGGATTTGAACTCAGGAAGATGAGTCTTCCTGATTCCAAACCCAGTGCTCTATCCACTGCACCACCTAGCTGCTTGCCATCTGATTCACTTCCCTGTTATTTAATTTGCTATTCTGTAATAATTAAATGGCATTTGTTATTGCATTTATGTTTCTTTTGTATGGTCTGGCATAGAGATGCTATTGGTTGGAGTTCAGACTGAGGTTGGGATATTTATGACTCTGAACAACACACTGAACCTGGGAAGTAGTGAGGATAGTAGATTTGAATTCAGGTCTTCTTGACTCTAGGTCCAGTGCTCTCTTCACTACACCACCTGTCTGCCATTTTATAAATGTAGCCAGGACATGGTAAGGAAAACCCTGAGTTCAAATCTGGTCTCACATGCTTAGTAGCTGTGTGACCCTGGGCAAGCCAACATTTCCCTGTTGGTCTCAGTTTCCTTATCTGGTAAATGAGCAGGAGAAAGAAATAGCAAACCACTCCAGCATCTCTGCCAAGAAAACCCCCAATGGGGTCATGAATAGTCAGACAGGACTGAACAACAACAACAATCAGACAGGACCACCTCCAGAATCAAGCTTTCTCACCAGTCAGAGCTGTTTCATGTCATGCAAATGAACTTCTCCTTTCCAAGGAGGGAGCCAAGCGTGTGTCAGAAGGTGAGCCTGACTTGGCCTTAGCCAGCAACTTGAGAAGATGTCACTTTCTTAAGCTAAAGCTGTAGGGGAAAATTGACTTTCAATCAGCTAAGATGTCTAGGGGAAATTCTCTGCCCCCAGGACTAGCTAGCTTTTCCCTTGCCATGTTTCTGTCTGTAGGAAAATAAAGAAAGGAGAAGATGGTGAGTCCAAGCCTGTGGCTGGATGCCAGAGGCTGTCTGGGGGTGAGAGAAAATAAGAGAGGAAGAGAGATGCTAAAATCTACAGGCATTTGGTTGGAGAGGTGTTTATACAGTTTCTGCAGTGATAAATGTCAGCTGAAAGGCTAATGATATAGCCAAGTTTTTATGCATTCAGCATCAAGCTGAGATAGGACACCAGGAAAAGCAGACTGCTGCTATCTGGGTAAGACTGAGAGCTCATTCATCATAAACAAAGCCTCCCAGGCTTTGCACTTGTTGAGAGTGAAAGCCTCTTCCAGGTTCTAGAAACTCAGGTGCTCGATAGCACTAGGGGTTTGGAGACGGGACCAGGCAGGTGCAGCTGCTTCTGGCCGATGGGGAACCGGGGAGATGAATACCTCCCTCTTTTGACCACTAGATGGGAGAAAGCCAAGGGGTAGTTTAAAGTGTGAGAGAAAGCAGAAGTCGCCCCCAACCTGGAATACTCATAGCCAACATTTATTGGTTATGTTAAGGTTGGCAAAGCTTTCCCATCCATTCTCTCATGTGAACTTCACAACAACTCTGTGTGTTATTATTCTCATATACCTTGCATTCAGAGATTCAGAAAGGTGAGTCGCCTTGCCCAAGTTCCCAGAGCTAGTAAGTGTCAAGAGGTCAAGTTAACAAGCATTTTTTTTTAAAGTCTAATTTATTCTGAACTTCATAAAAATAAGCATTTCCATAACATGGTAGAATGGAAAAAAGATGATTATACATGAAACTACAAATCTATTATGTAAAAATTGCTATTCCTTTTATATATAATAAAGTTATATATGATATATAACAATATATACATATATAATATATAATAATATCCCATGACTTTCTTTTTTTCCCTTTTCCTCCCCGCCAACTCACACCCTAGCAATGGTTACTATTAGTCACAAATATGTGTGTAAGTATATAAAAAAAAAATATATATATATGTTTGTGTGCCTATGTAAAACCATTCCATACATACTTCTGTCTACCAGTTCTTTCTCTCGATGCAGATAGTGTCTTCTTAGGTCTTTTGTAATTAATTTGGGTATTTATAGTAATCAAAATTACTTATTCACTCAAAGCTGTTCTTAAAACAATATTTCTGTTATCACATACAATATTCTCTTGGTTCTGCTCACTTTGCTCTTCATTATTCCACTCAAGTGTATCCATCCATGTTTTTCTAAGATTACCGAACTCATCATTTCTTATAATACAGTAGTATACCATCATAAGCTTATACCACAAGTTGTTCAGCCATTCCCCAATTGATGGGCATGCCTACAATGTCTAGTTCTTTGCCACCACAAAGGGAGCTGCTATAAATATTTTAGGACATATATGTTCTTTTCCTTTTTCCCTAATCATCTTGGACTTCAGAGGCCATTTAGTCCAGCCCTCTCATTTTACAGTTGAGGAAACTGAGATCCAGGGGGTTTAAGTTACTTGTCCAAAGTCACACAAGTAGTACATGTCAGAGCTCTCTCCACTTATCTCAATGCTTTTTTTTTTTTTTGGTGGGGCAAGGAGGGTTAAGTGACTTGCCCAGGGTCACACAGCTAGTAAGTGTCAAGTGTCTGAGCCCGAATTTGAACTCAGGTCCTCCTGAATCCAGGGCCAGTGCTTTATTGGATGCGCCACCTAGCTGTCCCTACCTCAATGCTTTTCTTCTTCCCTTTTTTTTTTTGCAGGGCAATGAGGGTTAAGTGACTTGCCCAGGGTCACACACAGCTAGTAAGTGTCAAGTGTCCGATGTTGGATTTGAACTCAGGTCTTCCTGAATCCAGGGCCAGTGCTTTATCCACTGCGTCTCCTAGCTGCCCCACCTCAATGCTTTTCAAAGAATTTTTAAGACATACAAATAGGTTTCCTCAACAATTTTGTATTTGTATCCCTAATGATTCCTATAATGTTTGACAAATAACTGAATTTTCTTTTATTCTCCTTTAGGTTTGCTAAGGACTTTACACATACTATCTCTTTTGGTCTTTACAATAACCCTGTGAAATAGATGCCATTGTCTTCTCCATTTTACCTATTGAGAAAGGGAGATTGAGATTAAGTGATTTGTCCAGCTGCATAGAGTTATTAATTACCTGAGGCAATATTCAAAATTCTTGTAAATATACAGGCTAAATTCCCCCATTTTGGAGATAAGAAAGCTGAGTCTCAGGAAAATGAAGTGACTTTCTCATGATCACACAGTAACTGAATCCAGGTCTTTTGGACTCCCAAGTCTAGCACTCCATCCATTCATCTTACATCTATCTGGAGCTTCATGGTATGCAAAGTACTTTCATCAACAACTCTGGAAGGTAGGTTTTGTGAGTAGTATTATCTCCATTTTGCTGATAAAGAAACTGGCTCAAGAGAGGTGAATTGTCCACAGTCACAGGGCCAGTAAGTGGCAGGGGTAGGATTCAGTCCCAGGGCTCTCCTGGTTCAAAGGTCAAGTCCTACATTTTCCCCATAATACTATGCTGCTTTCTGGATGAAAGGAGAGCTGTTGCCTAGATCAGCCCAATATGTGTGTACACATGGACATCCCTCCTCCTGGGTAATCTGAGCCTCTCTTATTAGATAGAAGGACTGAGACAAATAAGTTAACATTATTTTAAAATACTTGCTCCCTTTCACAGGAGAGTTAGGAAGCTTATAGTTAGATTTCATGAGGTGCCTTCAGCTCCTAGGAAAGGATTTTAAATGTCACATCATCCATCATTTCCATAATGCACTCAAATAGCTACAGGCAACCATCAATTAGGCATGGAGAAGAGACTGGTAACCTCACCAGTGGATTCAGCTAGCTGGGCAGCAGCAACTGGGACCATCAAAGATGGGGCCACACCATTGGGACAAAAAGTATATTGTAGAGAGGCAGGCAGAATAGGAGAGGACCACTTGGCAAGTGGTAATCATGGATGCCAGCCAAAGCTCTTCTGTCAGCCAGAAATGTGACCATGGGAAAGTCAGTCAGAGACTCAGTTTCCTTATCTGTTAGATGAGGGGCTGTCAGATTGAATCTCTTCAAGCTCTAACATGATGAATCTATGAGTCCTTAATCAAAGGAGCATGGGGCTAGAGGTGGAAGGGACGCTAGCTATCTTCACTCTTCAGTTTTGGAGAAAATGAGACTGAAAGGAATGACTTGACTTGATTGAGGATACATAGGTTGTAAATGGCTGAGCTAAGACTTGAACCAAATTTAAGTCACGAGGCCATAGGCTCATAGATCCCAAGCTGGAAAGGACCTCAGAGGCCATCTAGTCTAACCCCATTCATCTTCTAGATGGGGAAACTGAGGCCCAGGGAGGTTGTGATTTGTCCCAGGTCTCCCTGGTATTCAGTCATCAACCATTTACTAAATTCCAAGCACTATGGCAAGGTCTGGGAATACAAAGAAAAATAAAAAAATTAAATTAAACTAAAAAACCCTATCCCCCAATTACCTTCTCTCAAAGTGGTTACATCAAATGGGGGAAACAACATGTAAATAACTAGCTATTTAAAAAGATGCACAGAGGAGATAGAATTTCTTCATTTCAGAGGGGAAGGCACTAGAAGTTACAGGTGGATGAGAACCAAAAGAGGCCCCCAGCAGAAGGCAGGCCTGAGTCTTGAAGGAAGCCAGAGAAGGGAGGAGACATAAGTGAAGAGGAAGAGCATCCCAGGCCTGGATGGAATCAGGTGAGACTGAGTGGTGGGTGTGTGTGTGTGTGTGTGTGTGTGTGTGTGTGTGTGTGTGAGAGAGAGAGAGAGAGAGAGAGAGAGAGAACAATAAATCAGCCAATTTAGCTAGATCCTAGAGTGTATAGAGAGAGCAGGAAAGTAAAAGAACACTGGAAAGGAAGAAGGGAGACTGTTTGTGAAGGGTATTAAATGCCAGAGTATTTTATATTTCATTGGAGTTCATTGGGTAAAGGGTTTGGGCATTGTGTGATATGGTCATACCTGCACTTTAGGAAAATTATTTTGGCAGCTGAGTGGAGGAGGGAGAGAGACTGAAGGCCATAGTATTTGAACCTAGGTCCTGCGATTCTAGAGTTCATGATGCTTGTATTGTATTTCTCTGGTCCTTTGACTCCCAATTTAAAGCTTTCTACCTTGCTATAAGGTGGTATCATAGTGCACAGAGTACTTGGCCTGGAGTCAGAAAGCCTCATCTTCCTGAGTTCAAATCTGGCCTCAGATACTTGTTAGCTGTGTGACCCTGGGCAAGTCACTTAACTCTGTTTGCCTTAGTTTCCTGGGGAAGGAAATGGCAAACCACTCCAGTATCTCTGCCAAGAAAACCCCAAATGGGGTCACAGAGTTGGACATGACTGGAAAAGGACTAAACAACAACAAACTACCCTGTTCTGCTGCCTGTACATTCAGTGTTGAAGGAATCACAGGTCACAGAATAATGTCTTCAGCTCCATCCATTCAGAGCAGCCAACATCATAAGGCACAATATCTCTGCATATGAAAATGTTGTCAGACGCACACAATTTTAAGTTCTTGTTATTTGTGGACATTAGTAGTGCTTCCCATCAGTCACAAATAATGAAGCTTCACTTGGGGATGCAGTCTATTATTTTTTGGTGGGATAGGCTACTGTATAAACTGTAGCTGGATCATCCGAGAGCAAAAGGAAATAAAGAGAATAAGCGCATTTATAGCACCTACTATGTGCCAGACACTGTACTACATACTTTGTACAACTATTTTCTCATTTGATCCTCACAACAACCCTGTGGGGTAGATGCTATTTTTACCCCATTTTACAGATGAAGAAACTGAGGCAAACAGATTGAATAACTTGCTCATAGTTGAACATCTCATAGGAGTTTGAAACCGGATTTGAACTCAGGTCTTTCTGACTCCAGTCCCAGTGATCTAGCCACTGTACCACCAGCCACCTCTGTAGCTGGCCTTGGGCTCTCAAAGGCTGGACCACAAGGTATGGCAGGTCCTACAAAGGCTTGGAATGTGGGTTGGATGACGGATTATGTCTGTTGTCTAAGAAGTAGCCTAGCTTAGCAAGGAAAGGCTCTTTGCTGCTCCATTGGCTGGCCTCCAGACGATGAGTTCTTTGGTTGTGGCACCCTCTTAAACAAAGGACAATGGCTCTGATTCTCATGTTGCTCACTTCTGCTTTTGTTGTGATACTGGGGGGATGGTGGAAGTGGGTGCAGAGCATGTCAGTAATCCCATAGTTTTTAGACAGTTTGTAAACTTTCAATTACATTCCATTCAGAAAGCATTTCTTAAGCTTCTCCTAAATGCAAAACATTGTGACAAAACAAAGCAAAGCAACTACAAGGAGGTTGCATTCTACTGAGGATCATGTTTATACAGATAAATTAAAACACAATATAATTTTTGGAAGGTATATATCAAAGCTGAGGGAATCAAGCAAGGATTTTCCCCACCTTCTCTCTCCCTCATCCCTTTCTTTCTCTTGTTCCCTCTCTCTCTACCCCTCCCTTTCTTCTTCCCTCCTTCTCTGTCACTGTCTCTTGTCTCAGTGTCTCCCTCTATCCCCTTTTCATCCCTCTCTTTCTTTGCCCTTCTCTCTCTTCTCCTCCCCACTCTCCCTCCTTTTCCCCTCTCAGTCACTCTCTCTTTCTCTCATTCCCCCCTCCCTCTTTCCTGCCCCTCTTTCCCTTCTCCTCCTTCTTTCCCTCCTCTCCACCCCTCTCCTGTCCCTCTCTCTCCCCCCACTTCTGCAAAGGGAAAAGAGTGTAAGGGCATTAGCAAGAGACTTCCAACATGTTAATGCTTCAAGAAAAGAGGGAGATTAAATGGGAGTGAAGAAAGAGGAGGGTGAGGACTGAAAATAGCTTTTTTTTACAATAGAGAAAAAGTGATACAAGTAGAGCAAAATAGGGAGAAAACACAAAGAGCTCCAAAGCCAAGAAAACAGGGGAGAGTCACACAAGAAAAGAAATCTCCTCCATCGAGAAAACAGATTTGCCAAATATATTATACTCATTAAGATTTTCTTTGCTTATCGCTTGTGCTTTCTAAGGCTTTTCTTAGCATTAACGGGCTCTGGAAGGGCAGAAAGTTGGCAGGAAATACCTCACAAATATATAAATCAGTTTTAGAGGCTTCCAAAGTTTCATTTCCCACAAACGGATGTTTTACAGTTTGGGTAAACTTTAAAAGAAATTTCAACAAATGCTTTGCAAGCCAAAGATTTCATATCATTAGTAGAACAGTCAGACTTATAATTACCTCTGTTCTTACTCCCTCAAAGCCTCACCAGTCAGCCAATTTATGATTCACTTTCAGGAATAAGCTGCCTTCAAATGAATATCACTTTCTCTGACTGCAAATTGAGGTTAGGCAATTATAGAGAGATCGAATTCTTTAGCAGGAACAAAGTTTTCTTTGTATATATTTATTATTTGATTAGACTGTATCTTTTCCCATGTTGTTTTTGAGACACTATTTGTTGTAGTGGAAAGAATATTGAATGTGGTGGCACTGGATTTGAGTTCTAGTTCCAGCTCTTATTGCTCATGTGGCCATAGTTACTTAACTTGTCTTTGGCCCCAGTTTTCTCATCTGTAAAATGAAGAGGTTGGATTAGATCGTCTTTAAAGTTCCTTCCAGTTCTAAGTCTGCCATATAATGATTCCATAATCAGTCAACACAGGTAGCAGTCCATTTGGAAACTTAAAAAATTTGCTACTTTTTTCCTGGACACATTCACAGTTTGTACTGATTCATGGAAATGTTCAGATGGATCCCTGAGTAACCATTTGACCCTTGTTAAGGTTCTATGATGGACATGGACCAGGGTTAGAGATTCTTTGTATCATCTGGAGCTTATGGCTCAGAATTAGGATCTGGAACATGAATTGTAAGTTCCCTAATAAATCCATAAGTATTTTCTTTTTTTTTAGTGAGGCAATTGGGGTTAAGTGACTTGCCCAGGGTCACACAGCTAGTAAGTGTTAAGTGTCTGAGGCTGGATTTGAACTCAGGTCCTCCTGACTCCAGGGCCGGTGCTCTATCCACTGAGCCATCTAGCTGCCCCCCCCATAAGTATTTACTAAACAGCTACTTTGTTAACAGTGCTAGGCTAGGCTCATGACTGGGGAGGGGGAGAGGCATTATAGAGAAACATTTAGCCACTGCCCTCAAAGAGCTCACAACATAATTGGAGTAGGCAATGTTTTTCAGTGATAGGGCATTTTGAGCTCAGTTGTGAAGGTTTGGAATAGCAGGATATGCCATCACTGATTAGGTGTGCTCTTGGCTATCCTCTGTATCTGTGTTTCTAACAGGAAGGACACTGAAAACACGTAGTGACTAAGGACCACTGTCATCCACTGGCATCTACGAGGTGTAATGGGTAGAGAGCCTGACTTGGAATCAAGAGGATCTGAATTCAAATCCTGCCTCAGACACTCACTAGTTTTATGACAGTGGGTTAGTCACATAATCTCTCTCAACCCTTGTTTCTTGACATGTAAAACTGGGATTGGAATAGCTCGACTAGGTTGTTGTGAAGAGCAAATGAGGAAGAATAGGTAATGTGTTTTGCAAACCTTAAAGCCCTCATCTGAATGTTAAGTATTATCCTTGTTATAGCTGTGTTGTCTCTCTCTGTTACAATGTGAGCTACTTAGAGCTGGGGGTCATCTTGCTTTTTTGTTTTTATTTTTAACTTATGTATTTCCAGTGCTTAGTATATGGTAAGAACTTAATACATGCTCATTAATTCATTTATCTGTCCATCCATCATCCATCCATCCATCCATCCATCCATCCATCCATCCATCCATCCACCCACTGTTTTGTTGGTTCATTCATTCATTAATTAATGCCAAGTAGTACAGATCCTGACTGTGGACCACACAAGATGCCCAGGAAAATGTAAATCCAACCAGAGCTCCTGTCTTACTGTCCTTTTTAAAGAAAGTCATATATAACAACACTGGAGAGGACAGGAGAAAAAAAATCCTGGACTACCACAGCTAATCTGCTTCAAATTTCTTGATTTGAATCTTACTCACTGTAAACTCTCCCATTCTCTTATACACTGAATTCTAACTATCACAAGGGCTAGGTTGCTCTGATCAGAGTATACCAGTATTAAGTTAATGCAGAGGTAACCTAAGTTTCTACTCCTGCCCTTCAGGGTAAGGGTGGCATCTCCATTGCTCACCTCTAGTTTCCATTTGGAACTGCAACCCCTCTCCCCATCAATTCCTGATGTTTTTCTCTGCTGCAGAGACTCAACTGAGCACTTCCACCCAATAAGCTTGAGCCTAAAAGTTCAGGAGACAAGAGTAACACATATGAAACCATGGTAGTGTAATATCACCATCTGTAAGGGGCTAAAATTCTAGCTATGATGTCTAAAATCTAATGAGTGGTTGCCCCAAATTAGAAGTTTTAGCAAGGGTTTAGACTTTTAAGGATTTACTAAAGAGCAATCAGAAGTAGGTGAGGAGAGAGAGGTAACAATCTAACTATTTCTAAGAGACCCCATCATCCCACCTCTCCAAACCGAGGTCAGGAACCCCAAGGCCCCAATGCTTCCTTCCTCCTCTCAGAATCCTCTTCTTTAACAGGAAACAGGGTTGTCCACACACACACAGCTCCAAGCTAATTGGTTGGCAGCCCTGATTGACAGAACTAAGAGGCAGATCTACAAATGCCAAGTTATGGATGCCAACCAGCTTCTCCTCATGGTGGACCTTCCCTATGGTATCTCTCCAGCAGGGGTGCCATTCCAACTCTCACAGTAGACGATACGAGATGGTATAAAATAAAAGTGTAACATTACATGGTATAGACAACAAGTACTTGAACTGTTAGAATTTCCTGAAGAACCCAGCCTTTGGTTGATGTTGCACCTATCTAGTCCTGATATCCTTAAGAGAGTGGCACTCACTTTGTAGTACTTGTCTGGCTTCAGAAAGCTGATTGGGAGCAGGGCAGAGGGCCTCTGTTTTAGGATCAAAATGATCAGGTTAGATCGTTGTATGTACCAGGAAAATGTACGCTCCTTCAGATCAGGGGCCATTTTTCATCTCATCTTTGTATCCTTAGTATCTAGCATATAGTAAATGCTTATTTAATAAGCAATCAAATTTAATACATTGAATTGAATTGTGTGGATCTGTCTGCCTATACCAGGCTTTGAGATATTGACCCCCCATCTTCCTACCCTGCCATGCACTTGGCTTCTTTGAGCTTCACATACTGACTTCTGCATGTAAACTTGGACTATAGCCCTGTTCTTACAAGGCAGGGCCTTCATTTTTGGTTCATCTTTACATTCTAGAACATCCTAGAACAAAGCCTAATGTCTTACACATAGTAGGTGCTTAAGAAATTCCTAATAAAGTGAATTAAATTGAATTAGATGGAGTCTGCCTGTTTGGTATGTATCTCTGGATGATGACCCCAGGTTTACCTACTTGATCTCTGTTTGCTTTCCCTGGTTTGATTGGATATTCTAGGAAATGACCTCAGTTTTCCATTTTTGATGAATGGTCCCTGCATGTCCTCCATCCCTTTCTACACTAAATGGATCTTCCCAGATTGAGGCTTCTTATTGGTAAGCTATTTTGTCTTTCTTCTCGACTGCTTCTGCTGGACTTTGCCTCCCTGCTGTCCACACCTTGGTGCTGAAAAATAGAGGAAAAAAAATCTCTGTCAGGGGTTGGGTAGCACACTTAATTCTGGGTATTCTCAGAAAACAATTGGTCTTTGCATTGATTGTTATAGTACACTCTTAGTTTTGCTCACTCCCCTTTATATCTGTTCATACAACTCTTTCCCAGTTTCTTTGAAATAATCCTCTTTGTCATTTCTTATATAGTAAAATAGTCTTTCATTAAATCATATACCACAATTTGTTCAGCTGTTCTTCATTTGGTGGGTGCCCCTTAGTTTCCAGGTTTTTTTTGTCACCAGAAAAAGAGGTTCTATAAATATTTTTGTCCATCTGGGTATTTTTCCCTTTTCTTTGATCACTTGGGCTCTAGGCCAAGTGATTTTTTTCCTGAGCAAAAGGTAGGAGGAAGAAATATAATTTTTAATTGAAACAATTAATTAAAAAAGAAAAGCACAGGAAAAACCCCACAGAAAATAGAGGTAATAGGGCTTGAATAGGAAGAGAAATCTTTATGTAGAAGACATGCAGGTAGGCAGTTCAAAGTATAGTAGACTTTCTACCAGGTGGCTAGGAGAGGGGAAGGCATTCAAGGTGAGGAGAAAATCATGAACAAAGGCATATGGGTTGAAATGAGAGTAGTGCATTTATGGGGAAATCAGGAAGCTAGCTTGATAGTTTGACAAGAGAAATGTGTAAATTGGGGCTTAGTGAAAAATACGGTTGGATACTAGGGTGGGGAACAGATGAAAGAATTCCTTTAGAGCCTGACCAGGTTTAGACTTGATAAAGTAGGCATGCCTTAATGGAAAGAGGGCTGAAGCAGGAGACAGGAGGCTTGGGTTTTGCTGTTGCCAAGCTAGGTGGGTTACTTTGGGCAGAGTGCTTCACCTTTCTGGGTCTTAGGTTCTTCATCTCTAAAATGAGAGAAACTTGATGAAATCAGATGATTTGTAAGTTTTCTTCATCCTCTGGAGTTCTATTATTAAAAAAAAATAGGGATTCCCTGCATCCCCCTCTTGTAGGGTTTTACACATGATGGGATGCAAATGTTTAAGGAAGATTACTTTTGCAGAGGCATGTAGAATGCATTGAATGTGAAAATGGGAAGTAATGCAGTTGTGGCAGAGATCATATAAGGGAGTAGTAGTAGTAGTAGTAGTAGTAGTAGTAGTAGTAATAGCAGTAGCAGCAGTAGTAGTAATTTTTAAAAAGTTAGCATTTACATAGTGCTTTAAGATTTATGAACCACTTTGCATATTTTATCCTCATGACAATCTGTGGGGTAAATGCTATCATTATGCCTATTTTCAGGTGAGGAAACTGAGGCTTTGAGATTTAATGACTTTCTATGGTCCACACAGCTATGAGTGGCTGAGTCCTGGATTTGAACTCAGGTCTTTCTGACTACAAGTCTAATGCTCTATCTACTGTGCCATATAGTTGCCTACTGAGGCAGTATTACCAGTGCAAGATGATGGCTGCTTGAACTAAATTGATAGTTGTGAGGGAGGTGACAGAGAGAGGGAGATGAGATCTTTTTGAAGGAAAAACTCCAAATGATTTGGTGACTGACTAGACATAAGACATGAGAGAGAACAGTGAGCCATCGATGCCTCCAAGGTTATCTAGTTTTCTTGAACTTGGACCCTGTGTATCCAAAATAAGGTGGCCAAAATGTAGAGTTAGGGGTCTAAGATGTATAAGCATATATCTTAGAGATATTGGTATAGACCTCCAGAATTTTAGAAGAACTAACGTAGATAAGACCTAGAAGAAATATGTAAAGCCAGTCTGTACTTGACAGGCTAGAATTTGGCATAACTCATCCCACAGATAATCCCCACAGGGTGCCCCTCTCTCTTTTCCAAAATAAATTCTGATCCTTGATTAAGATACACAGTGGCTGTATCCTGGCCCTATGCACAGCTAGCTAACATGCTTATGCAGAACAGAAGAAAATATTTACAAGGATGGGGAGAGGGGGAGGAACAGAGAGAAGAAGAGCACCAGAAAAATAAAGAATGCTTACCAAATTCTTGCCCTGGGGAAGCAGGCATGTCATTTTGTTATGTAATTGATTTGTCTGTTGTAGCATTAGAAAAGATGGAATGCTAGCAGTCTTTGACCATTGCTCATTCTGATGCCAAAATTAACACTCTCTCCTCACCTCTACCTTTTAGAATTCCCAGTTTCCATCAAACCTCAATTTAGGTGTCACCTCCTTGGACCTCCATTTGCTGCTAATGCTTCTCCCAGGTCCCAAATTACTTTATTATCTTGCCTGGCACTGGAATATAAGCCTCTTGAAAGTAAGGATTGTCTCATTCTTTGTATATGTATAGATTTTCTAGGGGAGAATTTTGATTGATTTTTGTATTTCTCTTAGTGTCCATCATTTTAGTTGTTTAGTTGTTTTAGTTGTGTCTGACTCTTCATGACCCCATATAGGGTTTTTTCAGCAAAGATATTGTAATGGTTTGCCATTTCCTTCTCCAGCTCATTTTACAAATAAGGAAACCGAGGCAAACAAGGTTAAGTGACTTGCCCAAGGTCACAGAGCTAGTAAATGTCTGAGGCCAGATTTGAATCCAGAAAGATGAGTTTTACTAACTTCACTCTATGCACTATGGTGCCACCTAGCTTCTCTAGTGTCCATCATAGTGCTCTGTATATAGTAGGAACTTAATAAACGTTGAAACTTTGCCTGGAGAAGGGCTTATGTTGAAGCTATACAAGATAATCCAGGAGGTTTCTGTGAGATTGCCAAGGAATGGGGGTTGATGAAAACAGTTTCCTGATCTGCTTTGGCTTTAAGGAAGGCCTAGAAAACATAAAAACTACAACAAGAAAGGTGGGGTTGGCTATCCACTGGTCTACCCATGTTACTTTGTTAAAGAGCTAGCTCTTGGTGTGTAGAACATTTCTTTTTTCTCTTTGGGACCAGGTCTTTGATTTCACTGGTATGGGAAACACTCCTGGGGGGAATTCCCTCTACCAAAGGAGAAACACACCTTATTCTGTTGCTTTTGGTCATTATGACCTCTTCTTCCCAGGCTGCCATCATGCTACCAACCTTTACTGGTCCAGATTGATTCCTCCTGTCTTGGGTTTTTCCTGAGCTAATCCTTTTCCCTTCTTGGTCCCCAAATCCCAGAAGACCTCAACAGCAAGTAGCTATAGCAGCCTACACTTTCTGGCACTTGATTCCAAAGACAATAGGAATCAGGGGCAGGATTTGAAACCAGGTGTTTATAACTCTGGAGCTGACTCTTTCTCCACTTTACCAGGCTTCCTCTTTTCTTTCTTCTTAATGGCATCCGAATGCTATCAAAGAGTCTTTTAGACTCTTCAGTTAAGATGCTAGATGTCCCACAACAATTTTCCAACACTCTAGCTTCTGCCAATACCTTCTAACAAATACTAAGGTCAGAGCAGGTCTTTTAAGGAGGATGGCTGTCTGCTTGTTAATGAGAACATGACTGCTTCTCCATGCTAGGGGAGAATTTTCTTGAAGTAAAGACTAAGGAAGTCTGTGTTCTTTAAATCAAAAGGTCTGACATCTCTGAGGTGACAATAATAAAATACTGAACCATAATAATAGTGTTGTTCAGTTGTGTCCGGGTTTTTGTGACCCCATTTAGGATTTTCTTGACAATGATACTGGAGTAGTTTGCCATTTGCTTCTCCAGCTCATTTTATAGATGAGGAAACTGAGGCAAATAGGGTTGAGTGACTTGCTCAGGGTCCCACAACTAGTAAGCATTTGAGGACAGATTTGAACTCAGGAAGATGAGTCTTTCTGATTCTAGGTCTAGCACTCTATTAAATCTGCCACTTAGCTGCCCCAGTAATTAATAATAATAATAATAATAATCAGTTGACATTTATGTAGTGCTTCAAGGTTTTCCCCACTAATTCCCAACCACCTGCCACACACGGAGCAGACAATCCAGCCCTGTCTAACCAACAAGACACCATGAGAGAGAGATAAGAGGCAGCATTCGAAAGGCAAGTCAGAACTTCATCTTCATCCTGACCACCACTTCCCTTCAGACCACATAGGACCCTGAACTCAAGAACCTTCAGAATAACAATGCTTCTAGCCCAGAGTCCTCAGCCATCATCTTGGGAAACAGCCACTGTGGAGACTCAGGCTAGTCAGGGCTCTTGCAGGTGCCAAAGTCACAGCCCCTGAAGACCTCCAAAGAAAATTCTTGCCACTGGACTCCTTGGCACTGTCATATGGTTCAACTTTAGAAATGGATATGATTTTATCAGTGGAAATGACATTAGAGAAGAGGCATCACCATCTGCTTTGCTTCTGAACTCTAAGCATCATGGGACTCTTCCATCTGACTTGCAACTGAAACCTTCCATCTGTGTTGTTTCCTCCCTTAGATGTGAGCTCCTTGACAGCTGGGGCTGTCTTATTTTTCTATTTATATATCTTCAGGGCTTAACTTAGTGCTTTGTACATTATAAGCACTTAATAATGGCTTCATTCATTCATTCTTTATCTGGGGATCATACACTTGCATTTTTAAACAATTTTTTGATAACTATGTTGTTCAGTCATTTTCTGTCACGTCCAACTCTTTGTGACCCAGTTTGGGGTTTTCTTGGCAAAGATGCTAGAATGATTGGCCATTTCCTTTGCCAGGTCATTTTACAGATGAGGAATTGAGGCAAATAGGGTTAAGTGACTTGCCTAGGGTCACACTGCTAGTAAATGTCTTGAGGACAGATTTGAACTCGGGTCTTTTTGATTCCAGGCCATAAATTCTATTTACTATGCTACCTAGTTGCTGAAATAACTATATTTCAATATTTTTGGTTTCTTTTATAATCTTATGTATTTTATTTGTGCATTTAAAAGCATTATTCTAAGGAAGGGTCCATAGACTGCAAGACTGCTGAAGTGGTTCATGACATTAAAAAAGTCACAAAACTTTAGATTTTTAAGACTAGAAGGACTTTTAAGATTATTACCCTTTGCTGCCATCTCTATATGTCAATCTCCACTGTACCTTTAACATTTGACCAACTTCAGAGAGAAGAGAATCTTTCCTGCTCCTTCAAGACCTTCAAAGGCTTTACTCATTCTTACTGAAATACAAAAGACTTTTAAAACTATGTTGGAGACAAGGGGAAGATCAAAGAAGAGACAGGAACCTTGCTGGTGTGTGGGGATAGGAAGATAATAATAGGTGATAGAGAGAAGACAGAACTACTCAACCTCTTTTTTTTCTCTTTCCTCTTCCTAATAAATGGATCTAAGACAGGTAAGGATAGAGCAAATTGGCTAAAAGGAAATTGAAAGGAAAGATACAGGAGGAGGTGGTGGTAGACCACCTAGTTACTCCCCATTGCTTCAAGTGATTAGGTGGTTAGGTAGTGTGTTGCAGTGGAAAGGTCACTGAATTTGGGATCAGATAACCTGGGTTCAAATTCCAGCTCTGCTACTTATTGATTGCGTGATAATGGACATATGACATTATCTCTTTGTTTCTTCATCTATAAAATGAGGGTGTTGGATTAGATAACCTGTAAGGTTCACTGGGGGCAGATAAATAACATCCCAGAGTACCACACAGCCTTATGAATGGTATTGCTGGGACATTGCTGGTGACATTTTCAGAACCATGGAGAGTGGGAATTGTTGTGATTTTCACAAAAAGGGAAGAATAAAATCTATGAATTATAGGCCAGTGAACTTGATTTGGATTTTACTTGGACTTGGATCTCATTCAGCAGCACTTAAAAAAATCACTAAGATTTTATGTATATCTTTTGTTTTTTATCACCATAGTTTTCCCCAGTACCCCTCCTCTTCCCCTTCCCCTTCCTAGAGAGCTATCTCTATAACAAATTACATTTTTAAAGACCCCAAAAGAGAGGGGAAACCCCTCCAACACAAATGAGCAAATACATTGAAATTGTCCCAAAATGTGAAATGTGCAACACCTGTGGATCTACCACCTCCATGAAGGGGTGGGTTGGGATCATCCTCTCATATTTCTTCTTTCAAACCTTGCTTATTCTTTTTAATTTCAGTAGTACTTTTGGATTTGTTGTTGTCATTCCATTTGTACCCGACTCTTTGTGACCCCATTTGAAGTTTTCTTGGCAAAGATACTGGAGTGCTTTGCCATTTCTGTCTCCAGCTTATTTTACATATGAGGAAACTGAGGCAAACAGGGTTAAGTGACTTGCCCAGGGTTCACACATCTAGTGTCTGAGGCCAGATTTGATCTCAGGAAGGTGAGTCTTCCTGACTCCAGGCCCAGTATTCTATCCACCTGGCTAAAAAAATCTGTCCTTGGTAGGCAGAGAGTAGGCTCCATTTCTTCATTCCATATCTTTAGAGCCCTAATCACCATAATGGTAATATTTACAAAATGTCTCAGTGGGAGAAAGGCAAATGTCCTAGGAGCCATGCTGAGAATTTCAGAACAAAGAGATGGCATTTTTTGTGCAGATATGTTTTATAACCTGTGTTCTACCTACCCTGTTGGAGATAGCATTTCAGAAGAAGGAAGGAAGGAAGGAGGCTATTCTAGGACATATACTTATAGACCTCCAAAACCATCAGTGACCACATGATTTAAGCCCAAAATACTTAGGGAATTATTAAGCCAAATATTTTTATTTCCCTTTGTGATGCTGGTTATGTAGTAGGGTGGAAAGAACATTGGATTTAGGATTAGAGATGGGGGTGTTCCTTCCTAGTCTTGCTATTTACTATCTTTGTGATACTGCACTAGTCACTTTTGAGTTCTACATTTCAGGATTGTTAATCATTTTGAAAATAAGTAGGTAGGTGTGCTGTAGTTGGCATTATTGGATTGTTATTTCCATTTCAGAGCACTGGGCTCATGACCAGGAAGACCTATGTTCCAGGAACTGTGAAACCAAGTTGCTGAGACAATTGGTGATTTGCTCATGATCTTAATTTAGGGGATGACTAAGGGGGAGATTTGAACCTAGGTCTTTGGTCTCTAGGCTTTTACAGATGAAACACTCTAAAACAGTATGTGATTTGTGCATGATAATAATGCTAGGGGAAGGTGGAATTCAAACTCAGATCTTATATTTCCAGGCCCAGTGGTCTACTTCAGTATATTGATAAATATCTAAGGAGTGAAAGAATGAATGGTCTCAGAGCTAGAAAAATGATACCCTCAGCAATATCTCTGAGCAGAGCCAAAAAACAAATAACTCCCAAACAATTTTCCAGAGAACAAAGAGACAGCTAAAGATTGTTTACACAGTTCTCACCCCAGGCATCAGCTTCCAAAGCTAGCTTGCTTTTTAGATAAGCAGGGGTTTTCTAGCCCTGAAGGTCCTGGAACTTTACATACATACATGCACACGTACACACACATACATACATACATGCATACACACACGTGTGAACACACACTCTTTCTGGAAGTATGGCTTTTAATGCAATGGGTATTGGGGTGGGCAGGTCCTCTCCTCTCCCATTTCTGTGTCAAATCTCATTTTATTTGGTTCTGCAGTTCACATGGTAATGACTGCCTTCGGTCTCATCATTTTGGAATTATCTCTAATGCCCCCTGAGTTTCTTACTGAGTTAGTTTCTATGTCCCTGTCCCTGTGAGGGTCTCAATGCAATGCAGATCCCATTTCCATATAAAGAACATTAGACACTACTTAACCACTCCACACAGTGCTGCCAAGCAATGGGGGAAATGAAGCTGGAGGGGTACCTGCAAAACAAGAGGACAACAGAGGGCAGAAGAAATGGGTCAAACAAGAAAAAAAAAGACTTTCTGGTGACTGCAGAGAAGGTACAGGCAGGCCAAGGCTTGTTATTCAAAAGCTGAGGTATGAGGGGCAGCTAGGTGGCGCAGTGGATAGAGCACTGGCACTGAAGTTGGGAGGACCTGAGTTCAAATCTCATCTCAGATACTTACAAGCTGTGTGACCCTGGGCAAGTCACCTAACTCCAATTGCCTTAAACATCCAGGGCCATCTCCAGTCATCCTGATATATCTTGCCATGGGACCTAGATGGCTCAGGAGGAGAGAGTGAGGTTGGTCACTTGCAAGCCATTTTTCACTTAAATCCAGTTCACTGCAAGTCATGACATCACCTCCCGATGTCATAGTCCTCTTGGAGAATGAAGGACAAATGACAACCACAGCACAGTGCGTGGCACACAGTACTAGCCATTATTATTGTGTTTTAATCTATTTGGGCTTCAGTTTTCTTGAGCAGGCTTTTAATAAATGTTTGCTGATTGGATTGATTAATTTGAAAGATGGGCTTTGAGGTCCCTTTTGCTTCCAGATTTGGTATCATCCTTTCAGAGACATAACTCATCCATCTGGAAAATTTAGTTATTCTACATAACAAACTTTATGCAAATAAATCAACAAAGTCTGCTGGAGAAGTCAATCCATTGTGAGAGTTCAAAAGTCCTCTCTCCTTTTTCTTATGGCCTCTTTGAGATGTCTAACACTTATCTGTCATGGGCTGCCCCTGCTCTGGACCCTGCCTCATAGCCCTACCCTGACCTTTTCCAGAAACTTCCATGCCCCAAAGTGCCCTGTGCCATGCTTGCTGCGCAGGCACCCCTGGCTAATCACTCTCCTCTCTCTGCCTGTGACATCGGAGGTGGGAAACCAATCACAGGTGCCCGAGAGAGAACAGTCCTTGCCCTTCACTGACAAGAGACTTTCTTTTCAAAGGTGACTAAGGATCCAGGGGTCCAGCCTATCAACTAGAAATCATGATCAGAGCTTGATGAAACCTGGGGCAGGGCAAGTTTGAGGGCAGTTGTGGTGGGATCACAATTGATCTTACTTTTATTGCTGTGTCTTAAGTTCCAGCAACACTGGGATTCCAGTGATCTCCTTGGCTTTAACCATGATTGTTTCCACCCATGAAAGTTTGGCTTTAACCTTCCCTTGTGTGAGTTGATTCTTTTTTTTTTTTTTTTTTTTGGCTGGGAGGACTGTGTATAGACCTGTGATTTCAATGATGGAAATAACTGTTGTGGAAACTCTTTCTACCAATGTAAATTAGCACCCGTTTTTAAAAACCTATAGTCTTAGAAATCTCGGGGTGGGCTACTGGGGTTAAATTACTTGTTCAGGGTCACCCAGAGACCATTCTCTTCCAGAGTCTAGACTTTAATCCAGGTTTCCCAAGGCTAAGGTAGGCTCCCTATCCACCATGTCACACTGCCTTTCTTGAGTCAATAGTCACTAAGAGAATAGTTTTAGAGCAAGCAAGAAGGGACTTTAGAGTCCAATGAATCCAGCTCCCTTATTTTCACAAATGAGGAAGATCAAACAATTTACTTAGGGTCATATAGCTAGTAAATGTCTGAGGTGGGATTGGAACCCAGATCTCCCTGACTACCCAGTTCTCTGCCTTCTTGCACTTTCTCTAATAAAGGCCTATTGCCTTAAGCATTAATGACCTGTCAGACACTTTTCCAAAAATTCCACTAAACCCTCAAACTGCAAAATGCGCAAATACATGAGGACCTTGACTATTTATATAATCTTCTTTCACAACACTTAATAATGTACTGTCATCATAAGAAGGAAGCAAACTAAGCACCTACTATGTGCCAGGAAATGTGCTAAGCACTTTACAAATATTACGTCATTTGACCCCTTCAACAATCCTGGAAAGTAGATCCTGTTATTATCCCCACTTTGTAAGTGAGGAAACTGAGACAAACAGAGGTTAAGTGACTTGCCTGGGGGTAACACAGCTACTCTATGTCAGAAGAGGGATTTGAACTCAGTTCTTCTTGACTTGAGGCTCAGTGTTGCCTCATAGTACTTGACTTTCCACTTCTCTGGTGCATTTACCACATAATACTGGGCATTGTAGTCATCCTTGTTTGAGTACCATCATCCTACTAAACTGGAAGCTCTGTAAAGGCAGGAACTAGATCTTTAAAAAATATTCTTTGGGGTATATCTTCTGTTTTTTCCATCGACTACATTCCCCTCTATTCCTCTGCCTCCCCACTTCCAGGGAGGTATCCCTTATAACTAAAAAATTTTTGTTAAAAGAAAGGAAGAATAGGAAAAAAAACCTTGACAAAACCAATCAACACATAGAAATATCTCATGATAGAACCAATGTTTCATAACCATAGACCCACATCTCTGCAAGGGGAGGGGGCGTATCTTCTAGACATTGTGTCATGTGGAGTTTAGGTGAACTGTATAGGCCTGTGCTAGACCTAGAATCAGAAAGACCTAAGTTCAAATATGGCTTCAGACCTTTACTAGCTTTGTGACCCTGGGCAAGTTACTTAGCCTCTATTTGCTTTAGTTTCCTCAAATGGAAAATGGGGATAGTAACATCATCTTCCACGGGGTTACTGTGAGGATCAGATGAGATAATATTTGTAAGGTGTTTAGCACAATGCCTGGTATTTACCAGGTGCCTAATAAATGCTTATCCCTTTGCCTTCCTTCCATATCCAAACTTTTGATATTGACTATTGCTTTGCGTGGGGTTCTGAACCCTGTGGTGTTTAATAAATGTTTGCTGAAGGAAGGAAGGAAAGGAGGAAGGAATAGCTGCATGATGCCTGTTTTTCAGTGCTCCAGACTCTATTATGTGTAGTTTTTGTGCATTTTGGCTTTTGATGTAGTGCATATAACAGAATCCTAAGCAGGTCCTTGAGGGTTCCCAAGCCCTTTTGCATCTGGCAGAATCATCAAAGATTGACTTTCAGGTTTGGCTTTAACATTCCATGCTGCCGTGACTGAGGGAGACTTAGAGGTACAGATGATGGGAAGAGCCAGATGCAGGAATATGCTTTCCTTTGCAAATACTTAACTATCCTTTCAGTGCTTCCAATAAAAGCAAAATTAAACACAGCAGATGAATCAGACTGTGTTCAGCATATTATAGTATAAGCATAACTACTGCTCAGGGTTGTTGTGAGGATAAAAATGAGATCGATAATGGATGCGAAAGTGCTTTGGAAAGGTATTAGGTGCTAGGCAAAGGCACTGGGGTGGTATTGTTTATTATTGCTGCCATATTTATTTTTTATTTCTTAGATGTTTATTGGATGTATCTGCCAAGAGCAAAGGTTCTTAACTTTTTTGTGTGTGTCATGGACATTTTGGCAGTGTGGTAAAGCATATGGATCTTTTCTCAGAATAATATTTTTAAATGCATAAAGTAAAAGACATAGTGTGAAAAAGGAAATCAATTACATTGAAATGCAGTTGCAAAGATATTTTTTCAAAGTTAACAAACCCCAGGTTAAAAACCCCTGCTCTAGATGCAGAGTGAATGGACTTCAATTTTCTTATGCACTGACACCGAAAGGCAGATAGATCCTCCCCTATCCCTATTCTACCCTAACTATCTCGACCAGCATCTTTTAGTTTCTACAGTGAAATTTGTCCATGTTGTTCCATTCCCTTGGGGCTTCTGATTAATTTCTCAGCACGATGCAGTTTTAACCTTTAGTAATTAGCACAAATTCTTTAAGTTCAGCATATTAATTATTCTTGCAGTAATTGAGTTTTGCCTTAGACCAGCTATAAATCATTAAAGAAAAAAAAAGATTCATATGGCAAGTGAGGGAAGTGGACAGCCCAGAGCAAATGATGAGAGTCTGGGTATGGGTTTCACAAGAGGGACCAGAGGATGCATTCTCACTATTTGGGACCCCTAATCCATTACAGTCAAGGAAACTTCTTTTCATAGGCCAACTGCCACTGACAGGGAGGGTAAGCTAGCCTAGTTGCAGCAGGGAAAGAGGAGACAGAATGTATCAGGAAGTCAAACCATCACCACCATCTTCCCCCAGCTCCCAATGCAGATATCCCAGGATTCTGAACCAAGAAACTTAGAAATAGAAGTACCTTACCCAATACCAGTTCTGCTTTCAGCCTGGGCCCTGCTATCATTATTGATGGGTAGAAATCACTATGGAGATCGATTCTACTTTTCTTAGGCACTACCACTACTAATACCAACTGCTGACCAACTGCCCCCTATGGTCAAATAAACCCAAGACCCCTGAGGATGGCAGCAACCTATAGAGTGTTGATCTTGCTTCCAGCCCTGCCCTCATCATCTTAATTCCGGGAAGCATTTCTGTGGACATGCTGCCTAACAGTTGTTTCTATGGATGCTGCAACCATAGCTGCTGAAGACCAAGAAAAGAAAATTCTCCCTGGCCCTGTCAAATGGTCTAATACCAGAAATTAATAAGACTCTGTAAGTGGTAATGACACTAAAGATGATGCATTAATATCTGCTTTGCTGTAGCACCTTAAGGACTATGGAAAATTTCCATCTGACTTGTAAAAGAAACATTTATTGTTTCTCATTAGAATTCAAGTTCCTTCAGAACAGAGACTGTCTTATTTTCTGTAAGGATGGATCCCTAGTCTTTAACATGGTGCTTTGCCTATGGAAAGCACTTAAATGCTTTTTAATTAATAGTCTATCATGTTTCTCAACATTCTATCTATCTCTTAAAGCCCCAGGACAATGTTTGCCATCTTTTCTCAAATGAGAGATCATTTGAAATGTTACAACAGGATTCTAGATTGTGAGCTGAAAGGGACCTTAGAAGCTCTCTGGTCAATTCACATATAAAGAAACAGAGGTTCAAAAAAAAGTGAAGAGATATGCTCAAGGTCTCACAGATTATAAGTAACAGAGTTGGAATTTGAAGGCAGGCTGTTTCACACCAAAGCAAGGGTTCTTCCCCCTATATTTCACTACTTCCATCTTATATTATTCCCAGAATTCCTTACTTCTTGTCGGTAGGCAGGGTATAGTTGAAAGCACAAGGCACTGTGAGTCTATAGTCTTCCCACTCGTCAGATCTAGTCTCTAGACTTAACATTTAGTTCTGACTCATCTGATAAAAAGCTGGGTGATTGTGGCCAGGTCACTTGATCTCTCTAGATCTCAGTTTCTTCCTCTCTAAAATGCTCTTTTTGATCCCTTCCACTTGTAATCTTGTGTGACTTAGATGCAAATGGAGTAGCCAATGTAAGAGGCAGTTTGTTATAATGGGTAGCAAGCCAGCCTTAGGGTCAGGAAGACCTCAATTCATGGACTGCTTCTGACACATACTGGGTATGTAACAAGGGTTGGTTTAATTAACAACAACCCCAAATATCTCAGTACCCCCAGACTGCTATCTAAGATTGTAAGTCACAGAAGAGTTGGACATCTGTATTGGTAGAGGAAATTTCCTCACTGACAATTCCCTACATCAATGACATCAAAGATCTAGGCACCAAAAATACGATAGCTTTATGTATAGAGATCATCATTTAAAAATAGTTATTTAGATGAATATCAAAACATTTATTTTTCAATTAGCAAGCATTTATTTTCATTCCTTCCTACCCATTGGTAAAAAGGAAGAATGAAAGGGAAAACAAAATCATTGCAACAAATACATGTAGTTAAGCAAGACAAATTCCCACATTGACTAGGTCCAAAAATATATGACTTAGATGTTTCAGAGAAGGTGCTGACATGCATTGGTTGAAGGAGTTTCCTCACCTGGGAGTTTCCTAGACCAACAGGTCTGGTCACTATCCTTAAATAAGATTTTTTTTCTTTTGCAGGGCAATGAGAGTAAAGTGACTTGCCCAGGGTCACACAGCTAGTGTTAAGTGTCTGAGGCTGGATTTGAATTCAGGTCCTCCTGAATCCAGGGCCAGTGCTTTATCTACTGCACCACCTCGCTGCCCCCTGGTCCCTATCCTTAATTAGAATTGTTAGGAGGAAGCAGTGACTGCATTGTATGATCATAGATTTAGATAGGGAAAGGATCTTAGAGTTCATTGAGGCCGCTCCCCTTAATTTTCACATAAGGAAGCTGAAACACAGAGTTTCCCAGGTATAGTCAATGGTAGATTCTGTGTGCCAAATTCTGACTTAAATGTTAGTTTGATTCCTGTGTGTTTTGCTGCAGTTGGGGCATCAGGGCATCAAGACTCTGATCCCATGGTTCGAAGTATTCATAATGGCTGTTTGCCTGTGATCTCTCAGTGCCCAGAATCCCAGAGAGCTGAGCGTAAACAAGAGACAGAATTTGTGTCTTTGTCTGCCCAACTGTCCCTGAGGTGCCAGTGGGGACATTGAGAACTCACATAGTTCCAGATTTCCCAGAGCAACACACATACTATTCCAAAGATAAATCTTAAGTATTCTAAAGGTATTCCAGCCCTTTAAAAGCCCAGTTTGTTATTTCCCAAGGAAGGCCTTGGCTGGCTGTGATTAAGGAAATAAATCTGCACTTCATTTTTAGCCCAATGGCCCATTACAGCTTGTTTCGGATCCTAAGCTCCCAAGAATAACGAGAGTCATTTTATGGGAATGAGAGACAATAAATCACTGACTTTGTCAGTTGAGTGTTTTCCTCCAGTTTTCTTTTTTTCTGAGAGTTGTAGAGACAGCTGGCCCCAGAGGACCACTGCTTCAGGACTGTCACCTGTTTTTTGTTTTGCTTATCTATTTGATGTTTGAAGCCAGCCTGCTTGCTTTCTAGTGCCACTTGCTATTCTCCAACACATAGGAGATCAAAAAGATTTATTTCAACCACAAACATGGCAGCAGCAGACCTACCTGACTCCCTTTGTTTTCTTTTTGGTGGCTTTTACCTCTACCTACATGTCTGCTCATCAGGATTCACTATATGAAAATCATACATAAAAATGGTAGTCTGTAGAGCTGGAAGGGCTTTTAGTGATCATTATTGGCAACCCACTTGCTTTATGAATGAAAGAATGGAAGTCCACCCCCCCCCCAAAAGTGAAATGACTTGTCCACAGTCACATAGCTTGAGTCAGAGCTGGAATCATGAGGTCTAGGGCCAGAGGAGGGAGTGATCTTGAATGGGGGGGCAGGGAATGGAGCCAACTTGTACTGCTTCTTGGGAGGCACTTTTTAAATTTACTGGGTGAGCCTTTACACCTTGGAAGTTGTCAAATGCTACAAATTAGGGCTTTGACTTATTATTTTTTGATAGTCTAGACTTAAGAAAGTGATGGAGAAAATGTTAAAAATGCAGATTAAATCTGTGTATTGGGAACATGTTCTTTCCCCCTGGAGAACCAGTTGTTAAACAGTTACCAGCTTCCACCTCCCTTGAACCTTCTAATCCATCTGCCTTTACCAGAGGACCTCACTATTGCTCTGCCTGGACTCCTTTTCACATGAACAGCATACTCCTGCTTCCTCCTTGTCTCCTCATCCTCGTCATACTGAACCCCTAAGTCCCACAGAGTACACTCAAATCCATGATGTCCATTCTCTCATCTCCATCCACCTCAATCGTACTCCACAATGTTCCAGATTTTCCCATCCCTTCCCCTCTGCCCTCTGGAACTTTTGGTCTATGATGAACAGATTTCCTTTCATTTTCTACTTCTTCCTCTGAATTTTCTTTAGCTGCACTTTCTTTTTAAGCTCCCCTCAACTCGTTGGTTCTAATGGGGGAGTCAGAATACTCTTCACTCACCATTGCTACTTCCCCACTTGGATCATTTAGGGATCTCTCTTTCCACTTCATTGTCCCTAATCCAGATTCTGCTGACCATTATCAACTGACACTTACGACATGCTCCCACATTTCTCAACTAGATCAATAAATGGCTCATAGTCTTTCTCAACTCCTGCTCTCACTGGAGTAGACTTCAGCAAATATGTTAATGTTTCCTCAAATACCCTAAACTGGCTAGTTGTTTAATCAGTGGATTCAAGATTGAAGAGCAGAGTACTGCTCTCATGATCTGTTCTTTCATTCTGCCTCAATTACACATAGTAGTAGCCATACCCTGGCTCTTGTCCTCATCTATATTCCTCTTCCATGTTCAGGATCTCTGAATTTGCTTCATCTGATTATAATCATTTATCTTTATATTTCTACCCGTGCCTCACTCCTATAGGAAATGAGGTAAAGTAGACACAGAACTGGAGTAGGAGTCAAGAAGACCCAAGTTTTAATTTGGTCTTAAATACTAGCCATGTGATCCTTGGCAAGTCACTTATTCTGTTTGTCTTAGTTTCCTTAATTATAAAATGGGGATAATAATAGTGACTACCTGCCCCAGGGTTGTTATGAGATCAAATGAGATAAAATTTGTAAAAGCATTTAGGACAAAAGGAGGTGCTTAGTAAATGTTTCCATTCTTCTCTTCCTTTCTTTCTTCCTAACCTACCATTTGTCCTCCAATGAAGCATGATCTCTCATCCCTCTGTTCTTCAGTATTATCCCAGGCCATTGGCTATACTCTTTTCCTCTCCCAATCCTGACCCCTTAGTTAACCAGTGAAACTCTTCACTATTCTTTACTTATGGATTCCTGACTCTCTTGTCCTTTGCTACTCATACGGTGCCAAACCCCAACCCTGGATTACTTTTACCATCTACATCCTTTTCTCCTGCTTATGTGTTGCTGAATGGAACCAGAAGTAGTCATGACACTGGGTCCATGATAAATTAATATTCTATAATTTCATCTGGGCCCTCACTGTAGCAAGGTAATCATCTTCCCCCCTAATTTAATCTCTGGCACTAACCACAATGGCTTTGCCAGACCTTCTCTTCTCAAGTCTCCAACAGTACACCCTCCTTTCCCTTTTCTTGCCTTATAATTCTATTTTTTAGGGCAATGAGGGTTAAGTGACTTGCCCAGGGTCACACAGCTAGTAAGTGTTAAGTGTCTGAGGCTGGATTTGAACTCAGGTACTCCTGAATCTAGGGCCAGTGCTTTATCCACTGTGCCACCTAGCTGCCCCACTTGCCTTATAATTCACTTGAAAAAATCAAGGCTAAGCTATTATCATCATCTCTCTTCATCATATTCCCTTGACATCATCCCCTTTCCATCTCCTCTTATACTCTAATTTCTGATGGAAAGCTATTCCTTCTCCTTTCCAAGGCTAATCCCTATACACATACCTTTGATTCTATCCCCTCTTAACCCTTCCAGAAGATTATCTCTACTATCAGCCAGTCTTTCTCTTATCTTCATTATACTAGTTCCTTCTTTGCTGCCTAGAGATATACCTGAATCGTCTCTATCTTTGAAAAACCCTTAGTGGTTTCTACCATCCCATTCTTACTGTCCTATATCTTTACTCTTCTCAGTTAAACGAATTGAAAAAAATCATTGCACTTTGTTTCTCCATTTCCTCCCCTCTCTTCTAAATCCTTCATAATCTGGTTTTCAATCTCATCATTCAATTGAAACTGCTCTTTGCAGAGCAGTGATCACTTGATTGTCAGTTCTGATGGTCTCTTTCCTTGTTGACCTCTCTGTAGCCTTTGGCCCTTTGGATTACTCTTTGCTTTTGGAGATGCTCCCCTCTCTAGATTTTCTTCTTTCTCTCTTCTCTCTTTCCTCTCTCTTCTCATCTGCCTGAATGAAAACTTCTTTTCAGGCTCCTTTGCTGGATCTTCATTCATATCATACCCAATAATGCTTTATCCTGCATTTTTTCTTTTCAATCTATATTCTTGCACTTAATGATCTCATCATGTCCCATAAGTTCATTTATCATCTCTATACAGATCATTCTCAGATATGTCCAACACCAGTGTTTCTCCTGAGCTTCTGTCCCACATCAACAACTGCCTATTAGACATTTCAAAAAGCATTTCCTGTAGACATTTTCAACTTAAATTGTCCAAAAGAGAACTTATTCTCCTTTCCCCCCAAACCACCCCTCTACTGAACTTCCCTTTTACCGTTAAGGGCACCACTATTCTTCAAGGCACCCAGATTGGAAACTAGTAGTCATTATTGACACAGATCCTACATATCTAAGCAGTTGTCAAACCTCATCATTTCTGCCTCTGAAACTTTTCTAATACACTTCTCCTCTCCACTCAGGTAAGCACCAGATAAGGCTCACGTCATCTCTCACCTAGGCTATTGCAATAGCCTAAGTGTTTTCCCTTGCTTCAAATCTTTCCCCACTTCAGTATATCTTCCCCCAGCAGCCAAATCAATTTTCTGAATGCACAGGTCACAATGTTTATCCTTTTCATTCCCAAATATATTCCCTCCCTTCCTCTATCCACTGAGTAACAAGAAAGCAGAGAAAATCGGTTCAGCAAATCCAGTCAACACATCAGCTGAGACTGATGATGTATGCAGTATTTTATATCCATAGTTTCTCACCCTCACAAAAAAGAAGGCTGTACTTGTTCTCAATGATTTGTAGCCTTCACTGTTGATCTCTTCTTCCATAGGAACTTTAACCAGAGCTGCCAATCAATGGCAAACACTAATCAACCTATCCTACTTTCCCTCTTCACAATGAGCTAGAGGCACTGAGCTGGCAAATGGGCACCTGGGACTGGATAGCCTAAAGGTAAATTGAGTGGCATAGGAACAAAGAATCTAGATAACATGCAGAGTACATGATTATATTGGTACTTCTCACCTGTCTCCACTCCTTATTTTCTAATATGACACTTTCCCACCTCAACCAAGGCCATTCCTCTGATGACTTCCTCAGAAGAAGCTCAGGGACTGCCATGAGGAACCCAGGACATGTGCACTCATTTCTCTCCCAGTCCCACTCATGACTCTTCTGGGTTTCCACATTGATGACAACAGCCTTCCCAATCTAAAGATGCCTCTGCCCTTGAGACCCCTCCTGGGCTGAAGAAGATGCCAGGACCACCATTTCCTGAATATCCCAGACTATTGCTGTCTCACTTTATATCAGCTCCTATGTCTCTTGATGATTCTCAGGGTTCATTGTTTCCTACAGTAATATTCCATTGTATTCAGGTACCACAATTTGTGTAGCTATTGCCCAAGTCCCTAGATTATGTATTTAATAGATAGTCTTTGTGAGATTTTATTGTTGGATTTGGAGTTAGAAGATTCAAATATTGGCTCTCCCACCTTGGTGGAGTGGGTGGGTATTGCTGTTACCTTCTCTGAATCCTAGTTTCCTCATGGGAAAATGAGGGACCTGTAATAAGTGGTTTCTAAAACCCCTTCCAGCTCTAAATTTAGGACACTACGATCATCTTTGGCCAACCTGGTGATAAACCTCTCCCACCTTAGTGAGGCCAGTCCTTATACAAGAGATAGATGCCATCACTGGGCTTCAATCCCAAACCATTCAGCTTGGTAGGACTTGCCAGGGCTGGCATTCTGCTGGCATGCACTTTGAGAACCTAAGCTCACCGCTCTGCCCTGATGAGACTTTGGAGGAGAACTCGAGTGGGCATCTGCCTCATTAGCCCTTGAGAAATTGAGAGCTGGCACTAAAGCAATGAACGAGGACAATCATGAACAAACAAGCATTTAATCTAAGTGAAAACCCCTGAGTGATTACCCCCTCTTGCAGCTGGGTTCAAAACCAGCCCATTCATTCAGACTCCCATTAGGCAGACTGCAAAATTCTCCTGATGCTTTCCCACTCTCCATCCCATGGTTGGTCCATGTCCAGGGCAGGTCACTGAACCTCTCAGGGCTTCTTTTATTTCATCTGCCAAGAAACAGGGTCAATAAACATTTTCAATCTCTAAGCTTCAGAGCAGTAGCATGAGTTAATTTCTGCCCTGCTTTATTGTTGTTAGGCTATTTTGCATGCTGATTTACATACTGAACACAAATGACACTGTGTTGAGACTTGAAATTAACATTCTTCTATGGTAACCAAGAAGAAGCAAATGTTGGATCACTTATTTCAAAGATATGAACATATATTAATGTGGCAGGACTAGGGAATAACAGTATTATACAAGTGGGACAGCCTGACAATTCATTTATCACCATTTATGAACTATGGGTGCATCCACTGTCACAAATGAAGATCGATGAATTTATCTCTTGAGGCCCCCCTGACACATGGCTAATGAGTGAAGTCTTTCCCCGCCTCCCCCTTAAATTTTGGTCTGGACCTGTAATCTAATCAGTGGATGGAAGTCCTGGTGAGGAAAGTCCCTTTGTCAATGCAATAAGCCACTGTGGTTTCTGCAATTTGTAATCTGAGAGACTTACCGGGGCCAGTGACTGGTTAAGTGATTTTCTGAAGGTCACACAGCTAGTATATATCAGGGACAAGACTCTCAGGTTTGCTCGAATCTGTGTCCAGATCTTTCTTTAAGGTATATGTGGATATATATGATTTTAAAATGTATGAACTCTCAATAAATCAATTAATCAACATTTATTAGGTACTTGCTATGTGCCAGGTACCACTGTGCTAAGACCTGGGGAAACAAAAAGAGGTAAAAGATAGTCCCTTCATGGAACTATATTAAGCATATGCTTTTGTTGGTCAGTAGTAGATGTCTGAGGCCAAATTTGAACTCAGGAAAAGGAGTATTCCTGACTCTAGGTCCCATGCCTTTTCTTTTCTCTCCTCTCCTCTCCTCTCCTTTTCTTTTTTTCTTTGTGGGGCAATGAGGGTTAAGTGACCTGCCCAGGGTCACAGAGGTAGTAAGTGTCAAGTGTCTGAGTTTGAACTCCTGAATCCAGGGCACTTCACCACCTAGCTGCCCCCCCTCCCATGCTCTTTCCACTGTGCCACCTAGCTACTCCTAAGCATATAAGCCATTACCCATAACAGACTGAGGGAAAAGGGGTGATGATACATGTATTTATTAGTAAATATGCAACTTATAATCAAGACATCCCCATGCTATACATGTTGATTGGTCAAGGAGATGCTTTTCAGGGATGTCCTCTAATGCTTGAAATGTACTTCCCCCTCCCATTGTGAGTCTCTAGCTTCCTTGAAAGCACAGCTTAGGGTTCTTTAAACCTACCTCCTTAGGGTAGCTAGGTAGTGTGTAGTGGGTAGATCACTGGCACTGGAGGCAAGAGGACCTGAATTTAAATCCAGCCTCAGACCCTTATTATTAGCTGTGTGACCCTGATGAAGTAACTTAAACTCTGCTTGTCTCAGTTTCCTCATCTATAGAAAGAGCTGGAGAAGGAAATGGCAAGCCACTCTGGGATCTTTGCCAAGAAAACCCCAAATGGCATCATAGAGAATCAGACACAAATGAAACAACTCAGCAAAAACAGGTGGTTTTTCCTCACTGATCCCTACCTCCAGTAGAATGTAAGCTCCTTGAGGGGAGCAAGGACTACTTCATTTTTGTTTTTGTATTCCCAGTGCCTAGCACAGTGGCTTGCACATGAGGAAAAAGGCACAGAGAATTTAAATGACGTGTGTGTGTGTGTGTGTGTGTGTGTGTGTGTGTGTGTGAGAGAGAGAGAGAGAGAGAGAGAGAGAGTGAGAGGGGAGAGAGTGAGAGTGAGAGAGTTAGGGAAAGGGGGGAGGTGGGAGGAGAGAGGGGGGGGGAGGAGGGGAGGGAGGGAGAGGATTTGAACCCATTTTCCTGGTTCCACTCTACCATGCAGTCTCTTGTTTTCATGTTGTAGACACTTGAATTGCTAGCCAGTATGTTACATGATTCTATTAAGCTTTGGAAACAAAAACCATTGTGTTTCTGATGGTACAAAACACTGAGGACTAAGGAAAATCTCTGTAGAGTGGCCCCAGCTGTAGAAATAAGCTGTTCTGTGATCATAATTTAGCCCAGAGAAGCAAAGACTGGAGGAGAGTGAGGAAGAGGAAGGGATGAGCTGTTAAGGAAGGGGAGGAAAGGGAGGTCACGCTAATTGTCTGCAGGGCTATTACTTGCAAAAGAATTTCAGCTTCTTCTGCCCTGCCCCAGAGGGCAGAACTTGAAGCAGGTGAAAGCTGAAAAGTGCCCAATCTCAGCTTGATGCCGGGACAAACTTCCTAGGAAACAGGACCAAGTCAAGTTGGACCGAGCTGTCTTGGGAGGTTTTGGTTTCCCCATCTTCAGAGATCCTCAAGCTTGCTGGGGATGCTTAGGGGAGGGGTCAGATCAGATGGCTGCTGAGATTCTGGGAGTCTCTTTAATTCTATCATTGGAAACTTGAGCTTCCAAGAAAAAAAAGACTCTTGCCTGGAGCAAACAGATCCAGTATTTTCCACTACGCTTGCAGAAAACCCTGGCCAAGGAAGAGACTGAAGAGAGGCAACTACTTCTCATTTCTCCTGAGCCCTGCTCCACTTTCTCAGAGGTTGGTCCTGTCTGTGTCTATTGGCCTCAGGGTGGTTTATCTTGAATTGTGTGGCCTTAGTGGGCAGAGATGGATTACATGTCTTGTGATGAACCTTCTTGGACTGCTTGTTCGTAGCCACCCCCTACACCCCCCAAACCAGAGATGTGATTTCACTGGGAGCAAGGAATTCCTTTGTCAAAATACGCAGAGCAGGGTCCCAGATGTTAGAGAAGGGAGAGTTAGCTTTTTATATTTATAGCTCTTAAGCAATAAAGATCTTTGGTAGTAACTTTTATCTAGGGGAAAATTTTTGGTGGTTTAGAAACACCGGACTAGAGTAATGGACTGCCTGAGTTTTGAAGCAGTTTTCCTTCATTAGGGACAAGTTTCACAGCAAGCCATATTCTCACCATCCTAGACACTCGGCTAAATGAAGTCTTCAGTAGGAATGCATTATAGGAATTCTGTCATCTTAGCTGATCTTAACACCAACCCGATCTGTCTCAGCTTTCTGAAAGTGAGGACAATTGTGACAAAATAATAAACTAGCATCGCTACTTCTGATATAGAAAATATTCAGAGCGACAAGGCACCTGGAACACTAGCTTTGCAATTTGAGGCACAAATATCTTTATAGTCAATCAACAAGCAATTTTTAAGTATCTACTGTATGTCAGACACTCTATTGAAACAGTTCCTGCCTTCAAGGTGCTTAAATTCTTTTGGGGGAGAGAAAGATTCACAAAGAAGTATATATATAAACTATAAAATCAACACAGGAGAACACACAAAAAATTCACAAAGCATATGTAAACTATGAAATCAACACAAGATACATTTTTTGGGTACTAGAGGAGGACACAAGAAGTTGGGAGGATGAAGAAAGGCCTGATGTATAAGGTAGAAATTGAGCAGAATCTTGAAGGAAACAAGAGATGGGCTTGCACTCAAAGGTAACCACTCTTTTTTTTCTTTCATAAAAGTATTTTACTATTTTCCAGTTACATGTAGAGATAGTTTTCAACATTTGTTTTTATAAGATTTCTAGTTTCAAATTTTTCTCCCTCCCTCCCCTCCCTCCCCCTTCCCCAAGACAGGAAGCAATCTGATATAGGTTATATATGTACAATCACATTAAACATATTTCTGCATTAGTCATGCTATGAAAGAAGAATCAGAACAAAAAGGAAAAACCTCGAAAAAAGAAAAACAAAAAATAAAAATAGTATGGTTCAATCTGCATCTAGATTCCATAGTTCTTTTTTTTTCTGGATTTGGAGAGCATTTTTCATCACGATTCCTTTGGAACTGTCTCAGACCATTGTATTGTTGAGAAGAGAAAAGTCTATCACAGTTGATCAACACACAATGTTGTTGATACTGTGTACAATGTTCTCCTGGTTCTGCTCATCTCATTCAGCATCAGTTCATGTAACCATTAAAAGGTAACCACTTTTAAGAAGCTATAGACTTGATCTTATTTTTCAGTAGACCCAATTCATTCCTTTTTCCTCTTTAATTTCAGGCAGGAAAATTTCCTATTAACTCAAGATGCAGAATGAGCCAAACATTTTTTGGACCCAGCCAATGGGGGAATTTGTTTTGTTTGACTATGAATATGCATATTTGTTACGAGGATTTTCTTTTCATTTTCAATGGGCAGAGTGACTTGGGAAGGAGAGAAAATAAATGCTTGTTAATTGAAAAAATTAAATTAAATTACAAAAGAAATTCTTCCATTACATTAGAATGTCAGCTCCTTGACAGCATAGACTCCCTCCTCCCTTCTTTGTATCCCCAGGACTTAGCAGAGGGCTTTGGCACATAGTAGGAGCCTAATAAATGTTTATTCACTGACTGTCTGACTTTGATTGAATTGAGTTCCACTCACAGTCATTGTGCTGAGCTCCCAAAGAACTTGAATCTCTTCAGTTCCATGTACAATCTTTAAACAACTGATGACTAGAAAGAACACCGAGTTTGGAGCCACAAGGTCTGGGTTTGAATGCTGCCTCTTTCATTTACTACCCATGTGACCTTGGCAAGTTGCTTCAGCTCTTTGGGCCCTGGATTTCTCATCTGTAAGATGAGGGAGTTGGACTAAAAGACCTCTTATATCCTTTCCAGTTGAAATATATGCCCCTCTGATCCTAACTTGGCATTGAAGCCCCCCCCTCAAGTTTCAAATGCAAATATAGGCCCCTGTTAATTCTGTTAATTTCTAGGGACATCTCTAAGCCCCCATTTGTAGTCTTGTTTTATAAATGAGCTTGAACACACACACACACACACACACACAAATCAATCTTTCAAAAATATCTCTGCTCAGTTGTTCTAGTTATACAATCCATTAGCATTCATCTCACACTGCTTTGCCTATATAAATTTAACATGATGAAAGGTTGATGCTGAAGAAGAATCTTTGGACATATTTGTTACCTTAGCAACCTTGTCCTAGACTTCAATGGCCCTGACCTAGCTACAAAGCCCTTCACTGGCTAACGAGACACTCCTAATGACAGCTGGTTGAAATTGAGGGCTGCTGAGAAAATGGCTTCTCATCTGGACAATAACCTTTGGAGGAAGATTATCTTTATCAAATTTCCAAAAGAATACAAACACTGAACACTGTCCCCCTTATAATTACATTCATAAGGCCATCATGTTTTAAGTGCTTCTGGGAAAGCATTAGTAACAGGAAATTAAGTGTTACAGAATAATTGCTAACCTAGCTACATAAAACCAAAAAGGGCTGCTTGCTGACACCGTGTCAGAGGCACTCATTAGGTACCTTGGTCCTGTATAATTGAAAAATTGTTTGTGGAGAAGAAATACTCTAACTGCCTCGTTAGTCACAATATGTGTATTTATATTTGGAGAATAAGAGAACTGACCATTTAAAGTTCAAATTATACAGGGAAGAGAGATGTCTAGACAATAGAGATGGTGAAAAATCAATGTGTATTTGGAGTTCAGAAAATGTTTAAAAGTAACTTATGAATGCTTTGAGTATGTAAAAAAACCAGGATATATGTATCACAAACATTATTTCTCCCTTCATTTTCTTTTTTTTTCTTTTTCTTTTATTCCCCCATTAGCCAATAAATGTTTATTAAGCACCTACTATGTGCCAAGAACTGTGCTAAGTGCTGGGAATACAAGCAAGGACAAAAGACTCTCTTTATTTTATTTATTTATTTATTTATTTAGCTCTCTATCTATTTATTTATTTATTTTGGTGAGGCACTTGGGGTTAAGTGACTTGCCCAGGGTCACATAGCGAGTAAGTGTCAAGTGTCTGAGGCTGGATTTGAACCCAAGTCCTCCTGACACCAGGGCCAGTGCTCTATCCACTGCATCACCTAGCTGCCCTTCTCCCTTTATTTTTTAAAAATGTATGCATCTCAAGAGAAATTGCATCTTATTAGTTCATACATACATTGTGAGAGGGCACTGAACTTGGAATCACAAAGACCTGGGTTCAAGTCCCACCTTAGACGTTAACTAGCTGTGTGTAACTGGGTAAGTAATCTAAACTCTATTAACTTCAGTCTCCCATCTATAAAATGAGGGGAATTGAACTGGATAGCCTCTAAGATCCACTTCTAAATCCATGAGCCTATAAATATTGAGGCTATTCCCATCATTTGACATTTAGAACAACGTCTTAATGATTTTTCTTGCCTTTAGTCTAGGCCATTTTGCAAAGAAAGGACTCTAGTAGAGCCCTCCTCTGAACCTTTTATCAAGGCAGGGAGCTAAGACAGGTTTCTTCAAACAAACTCTGGCAGGTCTTTTCTGATCTGGAAAGGTTTCAAGGTTGGGTCCAGCAATAGTTTTTCTTATATCTGCAGACCAACCTTGATTATCTTTGGAGAGGCTACCAAGTGAGGAATTTTCTCAGCCATGGCAATTCAGGAATGCCATCCATTATAGCACTTAGACACAGCTAGTAAATGTTTAAGGTAGAATTTGAACCCGGGTCTTTGTGATTGTAAGTTCAGTGCCCTCTCACACTGTATGTTTTAAATAATCAGAGCCCTGAGATACAACTTTCTTTGAAATGCATATATATATATATATATATATATATATTTTCTGAAATGCATTTTTTTTTGCAGGGCAATGAGGGTTAAGTGACTTGCCCAGGGTCACACAGCTAGTAAGTGTCAAGTGTCTGAGGCTGGATTTGAACTCAGGTACGCCTGAATCCAGGGCCGGTGCTTTATCTACTGCGCCACCTAGCCCCCCGAAATGCATATATTTTTTAAATATAAAGGGAGAGGGGCAGCTAGGGGGCACAGTGGATAAAGCACCAGCCCTGGATTCAGGCGTACCTGAGTTCAAATCCAGCCTCAGACACTTGACACTTACTAGCTGTGTGACCCTGGGCAAGTCACTTAACCCTCATTGCCCCACAAAAAATAAAGATAAAAAATAAAGGGAGAATCCTTTGTCCTTATTTGTATTCCCAGCACTTAGCACAGTGCCTGACACATAGTAGGTGCTTAATAAGTGTTTATTGACTAAGGGGCAGGGGAGAAAGAAAAAAAACCAAATAAAAATGAAGGGAGAAATATTGTTTGTGATACATGTATCCTGTTTTGTTTTTTTTTTTTACATTCTCCACCATCGTGGAGGGTATATCCATACAAACATGACCAGAGAGCCTTGCTATATTAAAGTAAATCAATGAGTTTAAATTCCATGGGGAATCGTTCTAGGAATGAAATAAGCCTAGTATTCCTAATAAAAATCACAATAGTTTACCTTTACATAACTTTTAAAGATTTGCAGTGTAGTTTAATATATTATTTCATCCCCCCTCTCTGAGGCAAGTACTAACAATGTTATTATCCCATTTAACAAATGAGGAAACTGAGGCTCAGAGACCTTATGTAATATGCCCGTAGCCAGTCAGTGTCTCAGGTAGGATTCCAACACAGGTCTCTTGATTCCAAGTCCATGTCTGACAGTTAAGAAGTAACTTTTCTCAATTATCTAGATAAGAAATCTAGAAAGCAAACACTTCTTTGCTATGTGTCATCTAATCAGAAGCCTGAAAAGGAAGCCAACCATCAGCCCTCTTTTGCCTTTTTTCCTTTTCAGATGCATCACTGTAGTCATTCTATATGTTGTTTCTCCTGTTTCTGCTTTCTTTGCTCTGGATTAAGTCAAACATTCCCATTTGTCTCTGCATTTCTTATATTCATTGTTTCTAATGGCACAATGATATTCACAGGATCATAGCTTCACAGCTGGAAGGGACCTCATTTTAAAGAGAATTTAAGTGACATGTCCAAGCTCACACAGATAGAAAGGCATCTGAAGCAGAATTTGTATCCAGATCCCCTAAATTCAGAGCCAGTTGTCTTTCCACTGCACCAAGATACCTTTCCATCATGTTCTCATTCATTCATTCATTCATTCATTCATTCATTCATTCATTCATTCAGCATTTATACAGTCATCCCTCAACTGACGGACATCCACTTTCAAGTTTTTTTTGCCAGTTTAGTAACTTCTAGCCTAACTCCCTGTTGTTCTCAAGATTGCTCTTGTCAATTCATAGCTCAAGCAACAGAACATTAATGAACCTGTTTACCTACTGCACCTCCAGTGTTGCCTATTTCTGTCTAAATGTTTTTAGAGTGATTAGCACCTATCTTATTTTTAAAAGCTTTCTTGCTTGAATATGCCCCTCCTTTCCCCCAGTATTTCACAGCACTTCCCTTGGGATATTTTTCTTTAAAACTAACCTAAATTCCTCTTACTATAGCCCAAGTTCATTTAACTTCTTTTTATTTCTCCATAGCAACTTGAGAGATATCATTGGTTAGCACTATCATGCATTTGCTAAAGGCTTATCTCAAGTTTAGACCCCTTTCCTTTATAGATGTAGATAAAAGATTGTCCTCATTTAGAAAGTTTGCAAAGGAGACCAAATATTTCATCAGATGAAAGCAGCAATAAAAAGATATGCATTTCAAACTGGCACATAGTCTCCTTCAAATAAACCCCTAATTCCAATACTCCTGACAAGATTTAGAAATATTAATTTGATTTTTGAAGGAATTCAGGAAAATAAAAATGGTTGGCTTCAACTCCTCCAAGAATTTTATTATGGTTTTGTTTACTGGAAATGCTTAATCTAATTTGTATTATTAGATCATTTGTTACTGTTCTATAAGATTCCAATAAACTCTTTAATAAACATCAAAACTTGAGAACTCATCATCCCCCCATTATATTTCTCTAAGAATGTGTTAACCCCATCCGCTCATCACTTTTGAGCAAAGTGGATCAGAGCGATGGTAATTTATGAGGTTTTTTTTTCCTCTAGTGGGTGGGAGGCATTATTGGAAGAAACCAGTCCTAATGCAATTCAACGCAGAGCCAACTAATCAAATCAACACGACCCCAGTCAGCAGCTGGGAATATTTACTATGAAAATATCTGTCTTTAGAATGGTTTTAATATCAGATTGATGTAAACATAGCTGGGGATTATAAGGACTCTCTCTGTCGGAAGCATTCAGATGGGGAGGAAAAGAGAAGCCTCTGCCAATTATCCAAATAACAATGGGATTGCAGTTTGCTTGTTACCTGAGGCCAAATTAAAGAGACAGCTCCACTTCTAGAATGATGGTGTGTGTGTGTGTGTGTGTGTGTGTGTGTGTGTGTGTGTGTGTGTGTGTGTGTGATTCGAAGAGTGAAGTGGTGGATACAGCTCTGACCCTAGAGTCAGGTCACAGATTCAAGTCTGACCTCTGACACATACTGACTGGGTGACCCTGGTTAAGCCATTTACCTTTTTGGTACCCTAACCCTGGGCTTCTTAAACTTTTTCCACTTATGACCCCTTTTCATCAGATAAGTTTTTACTAGACCCCGGGTATTTAGGTGTATAAAATCGGTAGATGTAACCTTTGACTGTTGCCAATTTTTTTCTGTTTAGTTATGTGACCCTGTATAGGGTCACGATCCACAGTTTAAGAAGCAAGGCCCTAACCAACTCTCTAAGACTCTAACCACTAGGTAAATTTTTGCCCAGATTAGACAAAAGAAATTTTCTCCCTGGGAATTCCCACAAGCAACAGCTGGCATGGCAGGAAGGTCCAGAAAAATCAAAGTGTTGGTTAAGTGAGAGGCTGTGGAGTCAGGAAGAGCTGGGTTCAAGTTCTGCTTCTGACCCATACTCACTATGAGCCCATGGCCAAGTTACTAGGTAACTATCCAATAACAAAAAGCATAGCTTTCGAGATCTAAACAAAGGCTACCAACCAGATGGTCTGTCTGAAGACACTCTGATACCCTCAGGTGACATGACTTCCCATTCCCTTTGGCTCTCTACCTGTGCAGAAATAGAATTTTACACATATGGGCTCGTAGATATAGGGCTAGAAGGGATCTTATAGGTCATTGAGTCTAATTCTCTCAATTTAAGGTGAGGAAATTGAGGCACAGAAAGGCATTAAGTGACTTGCCCAATGCCACACAGTAAGCACTATGGAATTATTATATATATAATTATATATACTATATGTATAGTATATAAAATCTTATATACAATATGTTATAGTATAGTATACTATATTATTAAATTATAATATATCAATAATACATAAGATAGTAATAAAATATATTAATATAATAAAATAGTTAATATAATAATATAATATGTGTATATATGTGCATGTATATATAACTGGAATGGACCTGAGAGGCCATCTAGTACAACCTTATTTTACAGATTGAGGAAACTGAGGCTCAGAAAGATCAAGTGATATTTACCCAGAGTCACACAGGTACTAAGTGTATGAAAAGGGATTTGAACCCATGTTCACATTCCATTATTCTCCCAGTCCTGTCTTTGACTTTCTGGACTTCAAAATCATCCTTTTTCTTCTTCTGGCTCATCTTGGAACTTTCCTCAGCACCTGGGGAGTCCTTTCTCTGGAAGTTGCTTCCTTCCCTTCCCTTTCCTTGCCTTCCCTTGCCTTCCCTTGCCTTCCCTTGCCTTCCCTTGCCTTCCCTTGCCTTCCCTTGCCTTCCCTTGCCTTCCCTTGCCTTCCCTTGCCTTCCCTTGCCTTCCCTTGCCTTCCCTTTCCCTTCCCCTTCCCCTTTTCCTTCCCCTTTCCTTCCACCCATGCCAAGTCTAAGTGCAGCACCCTAAATATGCACTTACCAAGTTTAGCGCTAGACCATCTTGCCTAACCCTACCCCCACTCTCGTTTTATAGAGGGGAAACATGAATCTCGGAGAAGGGAAGTCACTGAATTATATTTGGAGAGTTTCAGAATCAGAAGGGAAAGCTGTGGTCATTCTGTCCAACTCGCACCCTCAGATGAATCCCCTCTACAACCTCACTGACAAGTTTTCATCCAGCTTCTTCTTGAAGCCTTCCCTTGAAGGGACACCCATAACCTTCCAAGCCAGGGAAGCCAGGAGGCAAAGGTGTAAAGACATTATTACAGTCATAAGGGGCTCTAAATCTTTGCCTTTCTCTGCTCCATTAAGCCATTCAGAGGAATGGGAGACAGGGAAGAAAGGAGAGAGACTTTTTCTACTTGGCTGCACTGTAGGCCCAATATGGAAAGGAAAGCACACTATGGACAATATCTCCCTAGACGAAACTGGGCCACACGAAGCAACAGAAGAAGCCAAGCAGATGGGAGAATTAAGAGCAGGTGCAAATTATTTAAAAGCAATCAAATTAATCCAGTAGAAATGCAAAGGAAATTCAGTGACTTAAGGACATGACATTTAGACAAATTAAACTAAACAAAATAGAAAAGCATCTAAGGATAAGGAAAATGAGGTTGGAAGTTAGAAGAATAGGAAAACAAAAGGAACAGGGGAGACTGGAATGCATGAGGACAAATGCTTCTTTTTTTCTATGTGTCTGTGGCAAAGGAAAATTCAACTGATTATCCATTTGTTTCTTGGCTTGCTGAAAGCTGGCACGATGTAGACTAGGGTTCTTAACCTTTTCTGGGTCCAGTACCTATTTGGTTATTCTGAGGGGAGCTCATGGAGCCTAGTTCAGAATAATATTTTAAAATGCAAAACAGAAAATACATAGGTTTGCAAAGGAAATAAATTCTATTGAAATATAGTTGTATATATTAAAAATAAGGTTCACAAACCTGATATCAAGAAACCCTGGAAGATGGGATCCCTCCAGTGGTCTTTTCACCCTGGAATATTCCTCCATACATTCCTTCACCTTCTCCCATTGTTGAATTTCTTTTGTAGTCTCCATTTTGTGGAAGGACCCAAGCCACCTGGCTTTCATTCTCTTCCCCACCTTCTCCCTAACTTTTTAGACTTTGTCTTTTTCCAAACCCTTTAATGGGTAAGACATCTGGAATATTTGATGATTGTTTTCCCTCTGACCTTTACTTTTTAACTACATGTTTTGGCATGTATTGGAGGTCTTCCAGCAGATAATGCCTGAACTTGTTGGATATAATGTGGAGGTGACACTTGCTCATATAAGAGTTTGACTCAGTGGCATCTGGGGTACTTATAACTTTCAGATTCTGGGATTCTTTGTTTTAGAGTCACAAGCTTAGTTGGGTGACCATGTAGGTAAATCACTAGCATTTAAAATTCATAACTAGCATTTACATTATGTTTTAATATTTGCCATGTGCTTTATAATATTATTTTATTTGATCTTTATAGCAACTCTAGGAGGTAAGTGCTGTTACTAGCCCTGTTTTACAGATGAGGAAATTGAAACACTTAGAGGTCAAGTGACTAGGTCAGAGTCAAACAGCTAATAAGTGTTAGATGCCAGATTTGAACCTGGGATTCCAGTATAGCCTCTCTCTTCACTTGTGCCACAAAGCTTCCTAAAGAGTGAAAATGGTTTAAAGTATAAATTATTCACTATTAGGAAAGAGCAAATCGTTCATCTGGAATTTCAGTTTTGATCTATTGTTTCCTGGAGAGATAGAAAAGATGTAATGATAGAGAGAAGGCCAATGATAGAACCAAAAAGATGGTCAGGTGAACTGGTAGATATAAATTTGGGCATATATTTGTATGGATATATGTGTTTATACATATATATTTCATTTATTATGATTTATATATCATAGTTTCAAGGAGAAAAAGGAATCTTTGAGGTTGTCTAGTTGAACCATCTCATTTTATACTCAAGGAAACTGAGGCATAGTGAGGTTAAGAGACTTGCTCAAAGATACCGAGTTAGTAGGAGAGTCAGGATTCAAACTCTAGACCTCTAATTCCAAATCAAGGACTCCTTAATATCAACTTCCTTCTCTGATTTTGACCAGCCTTTATAAACTCTTGAAGTGCAGTATAAATTTATCTCAGCTGTAATTGTTGTTGCCACTGCTGCTGATTTCTAGTAGGCTTGCTTTGGAAATCTTGACAAGAAAGCAACATCATTCAAATCTAACCAAAATCCAGAGTCAGTTCCAAGACGGATCACAGAGTAAAGTCTAATTTTGCCTTTTTGGGAAGGAAGTGATGCCATTCATGTCCCCAAAGTCAACAGTACCGAGTGTACTGGAAACCCAACTCAAGATCCAAATTCAAATATCTTACATTCCAGATATTACCACTTTCTACAAGTCCTATTGGGTATACCAGTTGCTTAGTAAATGACATTATTCCCTTCTTCAAAGATGTGGTGTTTCAGAAATGGAGAGGAAACGTCAGGTCTGAAAGCTACATTTTCTTTTCAAATAGTTTTCTTCCTTTTTGTTGCAGTGTGGCCAACAGCTCTTTGTCTTCTCTTTCTCTTTAGTGTTGGGTCATCTGGTAGAGCATGAACCTAAAAATAAAAGAAGTGAGGACAATAATGGTTCCCAGGCGCAAAAAACAAAGGGGACAGCACATGAAAGGGAATGGGAAAGAAAAAGGCTAGCGCAGTATCGCTCACAAAGGAGGCAAGAGTTGAAAAGATTATAGAATTAAGAAAAAGTGTGTTAATGTGATCTTAGAAAAAGAGAAAAATAATTTAAATGAATAAAAAAGCCATCAAAAAGTAGATGAAAAGGAAGAACATTAAAAAAAGAAGGTATGGGTTTTTTTCCCCCCCAAGAGACCTTAAACCTTCAGGACCCTTCAGGAAGCCCAGATATAATTAACTGAAATTACAGCTTCAATAAAGTTTGTAACAAAACCCAGAGTATCAAAACAGCTGTTTAAACAAAAAACACAGACTACTTTTTGCCTCTTAAAGTCCGAATTTAGAGCTAGTCACAAAATCAGCTCCTTTTCAAGATACAAAGAGAAACTGGGAATATCGTGGGGAGAAATTTCTATTCCTGTAAAGAAATGGGAATTTTCAGATCAGAGTCTTATTTTGTCCTTCGTTTTCGAAGAAGACTATGACGTTGGGAAGCAATGTTATGACTTGCAGTGAATTGGATTTAAGTGAGGGAGGATTGTGCAAGGTCATCAGTCTCAATCCTTTCTTCAGAGCCATCTGGGTCCAGTGGCAAGATAGATCTCAGTATGCCTGGAGATTGTCCTGGATGTTTAAGGCAATTGGGGTTAACTGACTTGTCCAGGATCATACAGCTAGTAAGTGTCTGAGGTGAGATTTGAACTCAGGTCCTCCCAACTTCAGTGTCAGTGCTCTATCCACTGTGCCACCTAGATCAGAGTAAGAAATCAACAGAGAGTAAAGAATGCTTTTCAGTGTCTTCTACTTGTGATTTTCCTCTTAGCTCCCGCAGACTGTCAGAAAGTTCAGTGTCTTGGAAGGACCTAGGAGTAGAGTATCCTAGATATAAAAAGGAACTTAGGACTGATCTGCTTCAACTCTTTGCCCTTGGATAAATAATCCATTGCATACTCTATCAGACAACTGGTAATCCTGTCTGCTTGAATGTTTTTGGTTGATAACTCACTGAAAATTTTTTTTAAAAAGTGGTATGTTTTTGTTTATTTTGTCTTATGCAATTCTAAACAGGTTGATGTTTTGATCTTGTTAAACAGTTATTTGGGTGGGGTAGTGTGGACACAATTAAGGTGGTAACAGTAGAGGGGACAATGCGGGCTGGGGGGAGAAAGAGACAGAGACAGAGAGAGACAGAGAGACAGAGAAAGGAGAGAGATAAAAGAGAAGAGAGATAGGAGAGAGACAGAGGAGGAGAGAGATAGATGGAGAAAGAGAGAGAGGGGAGAGAGGAGAGAGAAGGGAGGAGAGGGAGAGGCAGAGACATACAGAGACAGATACACAGAAAGAGACAGATAAGAGATAGAGATAGAGAAACAGAGAGACAAACAGACTCAGAGACAGACTCAGAATCAACAGATCAACAGGATAGGGTAGCTGATTACATATACATCTCTAGTACCCATTCTGGATGTTGGACAAGACAGATTAAAAGACCTCTTATTGCACCAGATCTATGACCTGTCACTCTGTGATTCTATGGCATTGAAGAAAGGGAACCAAGTATTAGGTTGTGTTCAGAATGCTGGGATTCAGCACTAGCGAGGTGCTAGACTGATTATATTTTGCCCTGTTCATAATACACACATCTGGAGCATGTGTAGTTAGTTCTAGGGTCCTCATTTTTAGAAACGATATTGATAAGTTGGAGAGTATCCAGGGGAAGAAAACCAGGATGGTAAAGGGTCTCATGTTCATGCCATATGAGAATCCACCGAAGGGAATGGGTATATTCACTCTGGAGAAGAGAAAGTTTATTGAAATCAGATCTTATGAATGGTTTTCAAGTATTTGAAGAGCTGTCATGTGGAAAAGAGGGAGAGACAGACAGACACACAGAGACACACAGAGAGAGACAGAGAGGGGAGGAGAGGAAAAGAGACCTAGGACCACTGGGTGGATGGTGCAAAGAGGCAAGTTTGATTTGATGATGAAGAAAGACTTCTAAACAATGAGAAGTTCCCCAAAGTTTATTAGATTGCCTTTGGAGGTAGTGGTTTCCCCTTCACAGAATGGTTCAAGCAAAAGCTGGATGTCCATTTATCAGGGCAGTAGAGGGGATCTTTTTCTTCATGTATGGATTGATTATTGGAAGACCTCTAAACTCCTTTCCACCTCTGGAATAGTGGACTTCCTTTCTAACTTATGTTTCTGCAGCTCTGAAGCAAGTTCTAAATTTGGCAAATACTGTTTCCCCTCATCTTTCGTGCACCCTTTCAGCATCTTCGCCTTTGCTCATTATTCATTTGGGTGCCAGCGGCTGAAAGTGCTGAAGTGGGATGGAATTTCCCAAGTTAACATAATTACCACCATATATTATTGCAGCACTCCAATCCTAACATTCTCATTTTCAGAGGCCTATACATATTGCCAAAATAATCTCTGGAGGAGTGATTTCTCATCTTGGTCTTCAGTCCCGGAGTAAATTGTTGCCAAGTTTGGTGAGCGTCTGCTCAGCCATTTTTGAGTGACAAGTGTGTGAATAAATGGGGCATTTTACCTCTTATGAGAACATTTAAGGATCTTATTTGCATCCAGATAACTCAATAACCACTTGAATTCCCAAGCTCTGGGTAGACAGAGTGTGTCTATGTGGTCTGGACTGTGGGATTTTGAAACTTGAAAAAAAATCAGGTTAGGAAATGAAGCTAACGATGGGTGAGAGAAATATCAAGCCATGCTCTTTAAGATGGCATTAGACAGCATCCCAGAGGTCTGATGGCCTTTCCTGCTGAGCTCAGTATTGTAAATTTCAGAGTTTTGTGTGTATGCATATACGAATGGGCATGTAATGATCCAATAACACAGTTCTAAGAGATGCTTATTTGCATCTTGAGAAAAAAACACATGCATGCAATGGGGTTCACCTTCTCTGCAAATGGGACCAATCTCAAGCAAAATAGTGAGGTAGGTGAAGTTTGTCTTTGATCACCTCCCACCTTCTTTTCAGTGCTAGGGGTCTCCTATCCTGGTATCCCAGGCACCCACATTTCTCCTTTAAGTGGTACTTACATCGTTCAACCCAGTGGGCAAATAACTGTTGTTGAGAGGTGAGGTGCGGTGAATGGGACACTGGAATTGGATTCAGAGAGACCTGGGTTCAAATGCCAATGATACTAGCTGTGCAACCTTGGCCAAATCACTTAAGTTCTTTGCCTCAGTTTCCTCATTTGTAAAATGAAGGGGTTGGATTTGATAGATTCTAATGTTACTTTTAGCTCTAAAATTGTGATCCTATGATTTATGATACTTAAAGCTGGTTATGGTGTTATCAGTCACAAGGGGTTATTTTACATACTAATTTATTCAGTTATCATAAAAATACATTTTATTGGTGTCATTTATCTTTATACCATACTGATTCTGGATTCTCCCATCTTCCCAATACCAGAGCCTACTTTTTAACTAAGAAAAACAATTAAGCAAAAGCCTCCAATCCCGTGACTCTCCTCCACAGTGGTGGGAATATTCTGCCTAGAAGCCCCCCACTTCTTGGTACTTAGGAGGAGGGCTGCTTCTTTATCAATTCTCTGGGATCCTCACTGATTTTTTTCAATTACTCAGACTTCAGCATCCTTTTAGTGATCCGTACATCTGCAATGTGGCATTTCACATTTTAATAAATGACTCTGATAGTCAACATTTTCCAGTAGATATTTATTGAGATCTTACTGTATATGCCAGCTGCTTTTTAGAGACCCAAAACCTCAGCATCCAAAGGAATGTATGTCCAATGGCGAGATTTCAGATACTTCACTAAGTAGGAGTGTAGGAATATTGTTGGATAGGAGGAATTGACCATAAGCCATCAAATGATACTTCCTACTCTGTCTACCTAAGTAAATGATGTATTTAATTGACACTAGCCTCGATGATGAGACAGATAACTAGTTAAGTGGTTAGAGTGCCTGGTTTGGAGTCAGGAGGACCTGAGTTCAAAATCTGGCCTCAGACACTTTACTAACTGTGTGACATTGGGCAAGTCACTTAATGCTGTTTGCCTCAGTTTCCTCATCTGTAAAATAAGATGGAGAAGGAAATGGCAAACCACTCCAGCATCTCTGCCAAGAAAACCCCAAATGGGGTTGTGGAGAGTTGAGTCTGCAAGAAATGACTGAATAAGAGCTTACATACGGTTCCTCATACACACACAGACACTCCATCTCTAGATTCCAGACATTTTCACTAGCTGTCTTCCATACCTGGAATACTCTCCCCATCTCCATTTTCTGGCTTCCCTGGAGTCTTACTTTTGCAAGAAGCCTTTCCCGATCCCCTTTAATGTGAGTGACTCTCCTCTGAGATTATCTCCAATTAATTTTGTATCTATCTTGTTTGCACATAATTGTTCATGTGTTATCTCTGTTAAACTGTGAGCTACTTGAGGGCAGGGTCTGTCTTTTGCCTTTCTTTGTGTCCCCAATGTTTAGCATAGTGTCTGGTACATAGCAAGTACTTAATAAATCTTATTGACACAATCTAGAGAAACTTTATCTGCTTAGAAACATTGTTTTGTAGCATCATAATTAGAGCTGGAAATCATATAGTGCAATACATTCATTTTGCAGATGAAGAAAATAAGATATGTTGGGTGGAGAATTGACTTGTCCAACGTCACATAGGTAGTAAGTGATAGAGGTGGGGAATTTGCACCCAGATCCTCTGGCTTCAGATTTAATAGTTGTTTTTTTCACTGCCAAATGTCTCACTGACATTAATTCAATCATAGATGTTCAATGGCTGGCTCTTTTGTTAGAAGACATGAGTTTGAATTCTGATTCTGATATTTGCTATCTATGTGGTAAATAACTTGATCTCCTTGGGCCTCCAGTTTCCTCATCTGTAAAATAGGAGGGTTTGACTAGTTCATCTCCAGCCCAAGGTTTGTAATCCTATGAAATTTAATTCAATTCAATAAATATTTATTATTGAAGGTTATCAGATTTGGCAATGAAGAGATTATTGGTAACTTTGGAAAGAGTAGTTTAAATTGAGTGACAAGGTTGAGAAACAGATTAAGAAATGGTTGAGGACAGAATTCAAGGAGAGAAAGGGAAGATACTAAGTTTAGATTTTTTTTTTGCCCTGCCAAAGGCCTTGGCTAAGAAATGGTAGAGAGCTATGGTAGGTTAGCCAAAGGGGATGGTAAGGTTTAGTAAAAGGTTGTGTTTTTTAATAGAGGGAGATACTGGCAATTATTGAAAGCAGTAGGGAAGGAATCTACAAATTTGAAGGCAAATAGGAAAAACCCAGGTCTTCAAGGCTTTATAGCTGGCTTTTTGTCCAATATACCATGCTGCTTCATAGGGTAAAGAATTGTAATGGAAAACATGATCAACTGAAAGAAAACAAATAACAAAACCTCCTTTATTAATGATCAATAATGACACTTTTAATGCAAGGAATAAATATTTCTTTTTGTCCCTTATGATGTTTATGTAGTCTTCAGTGACTTAATTGGCCTTAGGGGGAGTTTGTAGGCAGAGTTATTTTTATTTGTGTTTAAATATAATAGCTGTCATTTATGTATCATTTTAACATTTGTAAAAAAAATTATATAGATATGCTCCTTGAGGGTAGAATTCAGTCATTAAAAAACCCAACATTTATATTTCCATTGCCTAGCACCATGACTGGTACATAGAAAATGCTTAATAAATGTTTGCTAATTGATTATCTCATTTTATCCTCACGCACCCCTCATCAGAGAAGTACTACATATATTCCCATTTCTCCTATAATGACACTGAGCATCAGAGGGCTGAAGTGACTTAACAAAGGGTCACTGCGAAGGAGGTGGGAAGATGCTGAAGTTAACATGAAATCTAGAGTCATTTGAACAAATTATATTCCTGACTGACCTCTCACCCTCGACTTTTCACCTCCCCATGAACAGTCTTCCCCTTTTGGAATGCCTCCAGCCTGAGTATCTGTCTCTTGGTTGATTAGTCCCTAGACTGAACCACCATGTCAAGAGGGGCCCCAGACACACTTCACTTTTGCCTCAACATTCTCTCTGGAGTGCCTCTCTGTCTCCTTACTAGCAACTCCTCATCCTATATCTCCTAATTTCTCTTTATGTGTTATTTTCCCCTATTAGAATGTAACCTCCTTGAAGATAAGAGAATGCCTTTACTTTTGTTTGTATTTGTATCTCTAGCATTTAGCATGTCTGACATATAGTAAGTGTTTAATAAATCTTTTCTGTATCTCTCTTCTCTGTCTGCTGTCTGTCTACCTACCTACCTATCGATCATCTATGCCTATCATCTATCTCTGTATGCCTCTTTCTTTCTACCTTTATCTACCTATCTTTCTATCATCTATCTATCTATCTCTCTTTCATCTATCTCTACTTCATTATTTCTACCTCTGTCTACCTATTTTTCTGTCATCTATTTAACCTATCCATCCACCCATCCATTCATCTACCTCTTTCTATAACTACCTATCTCTTTCTATCATCTCCATCTCTCCCTCCCTCCCTCCCTCTCTCTCCTCTCTCCTCTCCTCTCTCTCTCTCTCTCTCTCTCTCTCTCTCTCCATCTCTCCATCTCTCCATCTCTCCATCTCTCCATCTCTCCATCTCTATCTTAAATAGCTCAGTTACCACCAACATGGGAGCCATCACTTGAACTTTCCCAACTTTTTCACATGAGATATTTTCACTGCCACATGGTGCATTTGCATTTGAGACTTAACATCTCAGATGAGCATGACATCTTGAGAAAGCCAATCACTCTGGGGACAGGCTGTGAACTTGAGTCAGTATGAGAAGGAAGGAAAGATTGTAAAGTAACAGAAAAAGAAATGAGAGTCACAGGACTAAAGAGAGAAAGAGATCAAGGTTGAGAAAATGATATCAACTATGCCCACTTTGAGGAGGATTGCCCAATTGCTTTGCTCATATGGTCTCCTACTCTGAACCCCAGCCCTCCAGTTCTACTAGTGTGCTGGGAGGTTCCATTTGAATGTCTCATCAGTAATTGAAATAACGTATGTGAAGGTTAAACACATCTGGCCTGCCTAACCTTTCTCTTGTCTGAACTTTCCAAGTAATCCATCAACAAGTATTTTTAAGTGCCAGACATTGTGCTAAGTCCTGGGGATAAAAAGGCAAACTGTGGAATAATCAGTATGTTCACGGAGCTCCATATCTATTAATGGCTTTGGTGAAAGGGAAAGAACTCAGGATTTGGAATTTAGAGGACCTGGGTCCAAATCTTGACTCTGCTACTTTCTTCATGGATAAGCCCCCTTTAAGCCTCAGTTTCTCTTTTTGTAAAATGAAGGGTTTCATTAAGTGACCCTTAAAATCCCTTCTATTTGTAAATTGAGTTTTCTTCTTAGTCACCATTCTCCATGCCATCCATGCCTATAGACTGGGAACCATCTTTGACTCCTTTCCTACTCTTCATATCCCACCAGTTGCTGGGGTTGGTAGGCTTAGCTGTACCTCATTCTTTTACATCTACCTCATTTCTTGCCAACTGCCATCAGTCCAGTTTACTTTTCAAAGTATATTTCACTGATGCATCTTATTTTTACATTATTTTCATTTCACCTCCTCTCCAAACTGAACCCACATGTGAGCAACTCAGTGGATAGCCTGCTGGGCATGGAGGCAGGAAGTCTTGAGTTCAAATCTTGCCTCAAACACTTATCATGTGACCTGGGCAAGTCGCTTAACTTTTGCCTGCTTCAGTTTCCTCGTTTGTAAAATGGGAGTAATGGTGATGATGATAGCACCTACCTTCCAGGGTTATTGAAAGAATTGAGACACCTTTCAAATCTTAGAGTTCTATGTTAATATTAGCAATGATGATGATGACAAAAGAAAAAAACAACTGTGAAAACATCCGATAGTATAAGTGTATCTGAAATTGTATCCAGTATTGGGGCAGCTAGGTGGTGCGATGGATAGAGCCCCAGTCCTGGTGTCAAGAGGACCTGAGTTCAAATTTGGCCTCAGACAGTTACTAGCTGTGTGACCCAGGGCAAGTCACTTCACCCTGATTACCTCCAAAATAATAATAAAAAAAGAAAGAAAAAATGTATACAGTATTCTGTCCTAGTGGCTCCTGACCTCTCTGTCATAGGGAGGGGTTATGTTTTGTGCTCTGTTCTCTGTGACCTGTACTATTTCAAAAATTACTTAGAGATAGACTTCCCATTAATAATTTTAAAATTTCTGCTATAGTCATTGTATATATGGTTGTCACCATTCTAATTTTGCTTTGTATCAGTTCATATGGATATAATGAGTTTTCTCTGCATTTCCCATGTTTTTCTCATATATTACTGTTTGGGACCAATTCACCAATCAAGGACACCCACATTGTTTCTAGTTCTTTGCTACCACAAAAATGTTGCTGTTAATATTTTGTTTTATAGCAGACATTTGTTTCTAAGGTAGGACAATCCATCTGGAACTGAGAGATTGTAGGATCCAGCTCATCCTTTCACTTTAAAGTTGAAGGAACTGAGCAAGGGTCATAAATGTAGTGATAGAAGCAGGAGCTAAATCCAGGTTCTCTGATTATACCATAGTCCCTCAGTCTTTGACTTCATGGGGTGACCACCAAAGTCAGCTGGAGTGACCTAGTAGAGTGTTAGACATGGAGGCAGGAAGACCTGAGTTCAAATCTAGCTGGGTAATCCTAGGCAAGTCACAATCTGTCTAGATTTCAGTTTCCTTCTCATTAAAATAAGGGGATTGAACTAAATGACTTCTGCGAACCTATCTAGCTCCAACTCATTGATGGAATGTTCTGTTGTAGTTTTGTGCCCTCTCTCCCCCTTCCCCCTTATCTCTTGCTTGGATCATGGAAATGTCTCTCTGCCTCTAGTTTCTTTATCTTCCATTAGTTCCAAATTCTGCTGCCAGATTAAGCTGCCTAATATGTAGCTCTGGTTAAAACCCTTCAATCTTAGCTTTAAGTAGTGTTTCCCTAGGGAATCAAGCAAGGGGTGTGTGTGTGTGTCTGTGTGTGTGTGTGTGTGTATGTAATGAGCTAAAGGGTACAGGAAAAGAAGTCTAACCCCTCCCATTAGGGGACCAGGTCCCAAGCATCTGGAATTGCTACTTGGTGGCCCAGAAAATAGTGCCTCAGGCCCATTTATGGTTGTTATTTATTTCCCAAAGGAGTGAGCTACCTTATAAATACCTTCATATATGACTGCTAAAATAGTGGCTAAACCTGCATTTGAACATACTCTCTTCCAGGAGCTGAGAGGGCTGATCTGGATGAATATGGGGAATTTATAGTAAGATAGGAGTTAATTTGGAAAAGATCTGGGAGTTCTAGGTGACTACAAGCTCAATATGAGCCAAGAGTTATACCATGACAGCCCAAAAGGTAATGCAATTTTAGGCTGCATTTAGAGAATCATAGTGTCCGGGATTAGGGAAGTGATAAATCATCTATTAGAGTTAAGAGGGGTTAGAACATGTATCCCCAGAGGAATTATTTACACCAACAAAATTTGAGCTTCTTGATGTGTTGTACTATTTCCCAGTACTACTATTAATAACATTAATATTCATTTCAACATTATGATAGATCTGTGAACTCATCATTGTGAGAAGTCCCTTTGCTTATACAGATCACAACTTATCCATGATTTTTCATCTTGTAGGAAGTTTGGTGTAGCAGAATTTGGAGTCAGAAGTGCTGGGTCTAAAATATTTTTTTGTGAGGCAGTTGGGGTTAAGTGACTTGCCCAGGGTCACACAGCTAGCAAGTGTTAAGGGTCTGAGGCCGAACGTGAACTCAGGTCCTCCTGAATCCAGGGCCAGTGCTCTATCCACTGCACCACCTGGCTGCCCCCTGGGTCTAAAATCTTTCTCAAATCTTGTGCAACCAAGGACAAGTTGTTTAATCTCCTTGATTTTCATTTTCTTCATCTGTGAAATGTTGAATTCTGTGACATCTGAGATCCCTCCTACTTCTATGTCTATTATTCTTGAGTTGGTCATAGGTAGAGAATCTACTCAATGCACTGGAACTCTTTCCTTGAATCTTCTAAATGATATCAGTGTGATGCTTGAACTATCATCTGTTAACTCCTTCTTGCTTCATGACTGACCCAACTAATTTTCTGGTCAATCATGTTATTGATCATGTCTCTTCTTTTATTTAAGTCATCATCTACTATGGCATTCTCTCATGCTCACCAATTTTGTTTCCACTTGGTCATTTTAAATTTCAATGCTCATGATACATAAGTTGAGTTTGAGATGCGTATGTATTATCTAGGTGGGAGATGTCCAACAACCAACTGAAGATGTGGGGGACTAGAGTTCATGAGAGATATGAGGACTGGATACATCAGTTTGGAAGTAATTTGTACATGGAGATTGATGAAATCATTGAGAGAGAGAGACAGAGAGAGACACACAGAGACAGAGAGACACAGAGAAAGACAGACAGAGAAACAGAAATGAAGAGGGAGAGAGAGACAGAGAGACAGAGAGAGAGAGAGAGAGAGAGAGACAGAGAGAGAGAGAGACAGAGAGGAATAAAAAGTACTACTACTGCTACTACTACTGCTGCTACTACTACTACTACTACTACCACCACCACCACCACCACCACCACCACCACCATTTGAAGCATGCCTGTGAATAGAGGGCAGGACATAGATAACAATTATCTAAAGGATACCAAGGATAAATCCAATGAATAAGGAAGAGAACTACAACACAGTGGTGTTAAAAAGACTCAGAGAAGAAGGAAGCCCCTTCATTCAGAAGGAGGGAGTACTCAGCATCCTAGGATAGATACCTTATAGATAGTGGGGGTCCTCAAGATGCTCTTGTTGACATTATGTTGATTGTATCAAGCCCAGGAATATTGTATAGTTTGATAAATGAAATCCACAATCACAATAATTTGTTGACTACAAAAGTAGCTTTGTCTAATTACTCACACAAGAAAATGAAGTGGATGAGGAATGTCTCCTACCCAGATTATGATGTATAGCCTATCAATTATATGGACAGATATTACAAATGGACAATGGTTTGGGCTCAGAATTGACTTGTAGGAAAAAGCTGGGTTGTCTTTGGAAAGTGGTAGAGGTCTAATAATCTGAACATTCTTTTGGAAACAAAGGGCCATCTTATTAAGACTATTATTCTTCTGGTGATGGTTTGTGGCTGCTATGCAGAGCAAGGCATATTACATTCTCTGAAGAATAAAACTCTCAGGTCACCCAAATGGTGATGAAGAAAATAGTGCATATGAATACAATGCACACTATTTCCAGTGAAGAACTGCCTAGAAGAAGTGGTATTAAACATATTCTTGGAAAAATTGCAACTGAACAAAAGAGTGGGTCAGTTATGTAGTAAGGATAATGGATCACTGATGGATGACCCACATGCTATACTGGTAGCCATGCCACATCAAGAGAAAGAGCACTGTCTTTGGAGTTAAAAGACCTGAGTTCAAATCTCATTTTTCATGTACTACCTGTATGACCTTGGACAAGTCCCTTCAGTTCTCTGGACTCTAGTTTCTTCATCTAAAAAATGAGGCGACTGAATTAGATGGCTCTAAAAATCCCATCCAATTCCAGTCCCACCTATAAAGCACCATATCACCTGGATGGGTTAATCTTTGTTTCCTGACACATTCCTCTTGTCCATAGAATCTACAGTCCAGTCCTGCCAGCTTACTTGCATTTCCTCACACAACAGGCCACCTCTTGTTCCCACAGTTTTGCAGTGTCTTTCCCCTGTGCCTTGAAAACTCTCTTTCGACTTCCATTTTGTAGAATACATGACTTCCTTCAAAACTCAAATTGTGTCACATTTTGTAGGAGGCCTTTCTTGGTTCTCCCAGCTGCCTTAAGGGACAAGAGCAATATTGTTTAGGGTCCACCTACATAGCCTGGGCTAGCTTTCCTAAGTCCCTACCCCATGTAAATTGGGCTAATTTTTTTTTCCCTTCAGAGATATCGAACCTCTTTTTGAAACTCAATCAACTCAAGGGACTGACTCAAGATATTGACATGGATCCCTGGATACCTGGAGTATAAAAAAGCAGCAAGGCATTCCAACTCCCTCTCTGATGCTTCTGATTATGGACACACAATATGACCAATGTAGCTGTGCTTAGCTGAATCTATGGAGCATCCTCACCAAATAGCCTTTTGGGATAACCTTCACTTACTATGGCTAAAAAAGACTCCATTCTTTAATTGTTGAGACCTATACTTGTCTCATTTTATTTCAGTAACAGAGAGAAATTACCAGGGGACCAGCCTGAGTCAGATCCAGCCTGGGACACTTTGTATAAACTCTGCATGTATTGTGTATGTACCTGAAGATAAGCTCCTTGAGGCCAGGAATTGTTTTTGCCTGTGGGTCCCAAGCATTTTGTATAGTTCTTGGTACAAACTAATTATTTAAAAAGTATTTGTTGTTTGATTGATTGTATGCTCCATGAAGGCAAGATTTTCCCATGTTCCTTCTCCCTTCTGCCCTTTCTTCATTGGACACATAATAGATTCTCACAGAAAGGACTGAGTGATGAATTGAAGAGAAATATCAACTATTTACTCAGAGAAATCCTGGCAATTGACATGAGAAAAAACTGAGTATCAGAAGCTAGGAATCATGAGCCAAGGTGTACTTTCCCAGGGGCAAAGCATCTGGTTATTCTTGACTTCAGAGAGGAGTATGCTATTAAGACCTGTCCTTCCATGCCCTTTGGGAAGCCACCCCTGTCTCTCTTCCTTTTGATTATTTCCCTTGAACAACTCTAAATTCTACTTGCATTATTCTTTGGCAGTGTAGCCCTTTACATAAAGACCTCTAAAATTAAATTCCCATGCGTGCCACGGTGTCAATATTTCCCCTTCCTACTGTCAAACTGTCGACACGTGGCCCAGAATGTGAATATTAGATCAAAAATGTACCTTCAGTGATTCCAGGAATGTTATATCCCCAAGCATCTTTTATTTTGGCGGCCAGCCAGCCATCATCTATACTTTTCCCATTCGGATCCACTCTTCTTTTTTTCCTCTCTCTCCATGTTTAATGCCCTTAGAATAGATGCCCCATTATGGAAATTAGTTAGCAGCTGCTGTACATCAATGTTTAGAAAATTAATATTACTCACATTATACGGCACCAAAGCGGAATTTTAATGAAGCCCAGAAACTACAAGCACATTGACCCTTAGCCTTCCCCAAGAAATCTTAGAACTTACAACTTTCTTTGTGAGAACTTCTAATTTCCACTAGGGCTCAATAAACCTATTAGTGACAAAAATAGCATATTCCTAGCCCCAAAGAGCAAATATTTCAGAACATATTGTACTGAAATATGACAGTGTCAGCTGAACCATTATCTATACTTATTTCTCATTATTAATTCTTGACAATTAGCTGTTCTTGTTGTATGATAATGGGATTCATGGATTCCCTGACTATCTTATTTATTCTTTGAAAGCTTAAAAAGTGGGAGGTATCAGTTTTTGTTTGGAGAAAAGACATTGATTTCAATCACTGTTTGTAGAGCAGATTGCTCTTTGTGCCCACCACTTCTGGGGAATAGTGAAGGGCAAACACAAGGAGAAGGGTCCTTGCATGGAAGAATTCCAAACAGCAGTGGCAATGATGACAACAATGATAATGATGATGAGGACAAGGATAATAGCAAGAGCAACAGGAAACAAGCACCTTTCCAAGAGCTGATGAAAACCCTCCAAAGAAAAATCTGAATGGCAAGGAGAGCTTTTAGTGAACAATATTAGGGGAAAGTTAGGATTGAGAGAATTGTGGGAACCAAGCTGACTCCATCTTGTGACTCAGTTTGGAAGCTTGTTTAGTTCCCTTTCTATTGAATTATGGGTCTAGTCCAATTTCTGTCTTGTGAGAAAACTTTGTTCAGTTATGGGAATGGTGAGAAAACTTTATTGCATTGCTTGAAAAAAATCAGACACTCCATCTCCTAACTCTTAGCACTTTTGCCATACCTGGAATGCTCTTCCTCTCCATCTGTTTCTTGGTTTTGCTGACTTCCTTCAAATCTAGGTTAAAATCCCCACTTTCCCCACTTCTCCTTAATCGTAGTGTCTTCCTACTGAGATTATCTTGTTTATCCTATCTATATCTTGTTTGTACATAGTTGTTTAAGTGTAGTCTTCCTCATTAGACTGGTGGAAGCTCCTTGAGGTCAGGGACTGTTTTTACTTTTGCATCTCCAGTGCCTGCCACATACTAGATGCTTAATAAATGATTGTCAACTTGACATATAAAGAAATGCAGAGTATATGCAAGACTGATTCAAAGTAATTCTGGGGCATGTGAGCAGCCTGGGGTGGGGGGCGGGGAGTGGGAATTAGAAAAGGCTTCATGCAGAAAGTTACACAGGAGTTGAATTTTGATCTCTGAGGTCCCATGTAGTTCAAAATATTTGATCCTACTCCAATTGTAGGAAGTTCTGGAATGCAGACTAACAGTTAAAATTGGGTGAAGGGGTGAAGATGAATCAGGAGAGAAAAATGAAAGACCTAGATGACCAGCAACGTAGGAAGGGAAGAGAGGAATAGAAACTGGAACTTCATTATGAAATTCTCTGGAGGAGTAATGTTTGAGCTGAATAAGGAAAAAACCAAGAAAGAGGGAAATTGTTGAACTCCTAATAGACAATGTCTTTGCAACCTTGTGCCATGACTCTGCAGACAGAGGGTGCCCCATTAATATTCTTGACTGACTGAAAATACAGCTGGCAATGGAGGATTACTCAGGAGTGTCAGAAGAAGAAGAATGATCTCCTTGTGGATGAGGGATGAGCTGAGAGGGAAAGAATTGAACAAACAACACACAGAAATTTCCATGGCTAAAGAGTTCTCATGTTCTTGCTTGGTTTCAGAGGACAGAAGCAGAAGAAATAGGTAGGGGTTGAAAAGAGGAAAATTTACGCTTGTGAAAGGAAAACCATCCTAATGATGGGCCCTATCCTGAAGGGGAATATGATGTCTCAAGAGGTAATGGGTTTCCCTTTACTGGGGGGGGGGTGTCTTTAAGCAAAGGCTGGATGGCCACTTGGAAATGTAGACTGGCTGCTTGTCCCCAGGTTCAGCTTGGACCAGGTAACTTCTGAGGTCCCTTCTTACTCTGAGACCATGTGGCTCCACTTGATAGGTTTATTATTTATATAGATCTTTATAGTGGGAGTATTTTTGATAACTTTTAACTTTAATTCACATTCATTCATATTGCAATCTTCTTTGTGGAACAAGCTGGTATTTAGTCTTGTTTTAGAGATGATGGGGGGCAGCTAGGTGGTGCAGTGGATAAAAGCACCAGCCCTGGATTCAGGAGGACCTGAGTTCAAATCTAGCCTCAAACACTTGACACTTACTAGCTCTGTGACCCTGGGCAGGTCACTTAACCCTCATTGCCCCACCAAAACCAAAAAAACCCAAAAACCAAACAAATAAAAAAGAGATGATGGACCCCGATGTTTGCTTCTGCCATATCCTCATTTCTGTCATCATGCTTCTTTAGGGATACAAAGCAATGTGGATATTTTATGATGTTATACATTTAGTGTGGTTTCATTCAACACTCTATTTGTAGATTGGGGAAGAGGAGGCTCAATGCAGTGGGGGCAGCTAGAGGGCTCAGAGTACTGGACCTGCAGTCAGGAAGATCTGAGTTCAAATCCACCCTCAGACACTCACCATCTATAAGACCCTGGGCAAGTCACTTAAACTGCCTCAGTCCACTGGAGAAAGAAATAAGTGGCAAAACACTCCAGTATCTTTGCCAAGAAAACCTGATGGACAATATGATCCATGGTTTCATGAAGAGTAGACACAACTGAATGACTAAACAACAAAAAGGGTCAATGAACACTCTGAAACCCAACTCAACTTTGTGAGTGTCCACAGAAATGTTATTTACTCTTGGATACCTGTCACGATCATTTTCTCATAATCTGTAGCCATTTCTCCAGATGTTTCCAAGTCAGAACTTCTCTATCAGTTTTGTATGGTTAAATAGAATCTTTTAATTTCCTGTTTTTTGACACAGAACTCATATATGTGTTGTCTTATCCATTAGAATGCGAACTTTTTGAGGGTCCAGACTGTTTTTTTGTGGGTCCCCAGAACCTAGCACAGTGCCTAGAACATAGCATGTACCTGCTGATTGATTTCTGGATTTAGCCCTCCCAAGAACCTTCCTTTTTGAAAAAAAGAAAAACAAGAAAACCCATCCAACCGAATGTTCAGTTTGACAGCATATGAAACATTCAACACTTATTTCCCCCTCCAACCAAGTGCCAGTGAAAGGAGGGAGCATGATTTCATCATCTTTTCTCCATGGTCAAGATTGGTAATTATAATTACATCACCTTTGACTTAACCTTTCTTCTTTTTGTTAGTTTCTATTGCATGACTTTACATGTGTATATCGTTTTTTGTTTGTGCTTACTTCACTTTGCAGGTAATGCAAATTTTCCTATATTTTTCTGAATTCCTCATACTCATCCTTTTTTTTTTTTACCACAAAGCCTTTATGTAAAAATATCAAATGAAGTGGGGAACTATTGCTGGCCCATAATTAATTATTTTTAAAAAAATAATTAATTTGTAAGTAGTAAACATTTTTATTTATGGTTTTGGGTTCCAATTTTTATCTCTCCTTCCTTCCCTCCCCTGCCCTCTCATTGAGGTGTCAAGCAATCAGATATAGGTTATACATGTACAATTATAGAAAACATTACCATATTAATAATTTTCTATAATAAAACTTGAATAAAAGAAAAAAAATGAAAGAGAGTGAAAAATAGCATGTTTCATTCTGTGTTCCATCAACATCAGTTCTTTCTTTGGAGGTGGATCGTATGTTTTATCAATAGTCCTTTGGGATTGTCTTGGATCATTGTATTATTGAGAATAGTCAAGTCATTCACAGTTCTTCATCAAACAGTATTGCTGTCTCTGTGCACAACATTCTCTTGGTTCTGCTCACTTCACTGTACATCAGTTCATATAAGTCTTTCAAGGCCTTTCTGAAATGATCCTTTTTGTCATCACATATTCATATTCTCAAGTGGACCAACAATTTCATTATTTTTCATGTTTGCTCCAGTGAAACATACTGCATTCCATCCATGTCTTCCCACTTCATCCAACTCTTGTTCACCCACATCCTACCATGAAAGTGAACCTGAATGTGACTAGGGCCTTCCTCACTTCCTCCTGACATTGTGATGGATACCAGTGGAACAATTTATTCTGTCATTCCCTAAAGGATGGATACCATCTTTGTTCCTTTTCTTCACAACAACAAAAGAGTGGCTATAAATATTTTGGAATATATAGGACCTTAATTACTGTCTTTGACCTGCTCAGATTTTTATGTAGAGTTAAATTTCTTTGCAGAGATATTCCTAATGGTATATACTATTTATCTGGGCATCTAGGTGGCATGCCGATAGAGTGCTGGGCCTGAAGTCAGAAAGACTCCTCTTCCTGAGTTCAAAGCTGGCCTTGAATACTTACTGACTATAGGACCCTGGGCAAGTCACTTAACCCTGTTTGCCTAAGTTTTCTCATCTCTAAAATGAGTTGCAGAAGGAAATGACAAACCACTCTAGTATCTTTGACAAGAAAATCCCAAATGGAGTCACAAAGAGTTGTATATGACTGATAATACTAAACAACATTTATCTGGGACATTTTGCAGGGAGAGTAGGAGCAAATTGAATTTCCAATAAAAGTTTCTTTCACAAGAAAGACTGGGGCACCTAATGTTTAATGATAATTTATTATTTCATCTGAACATGTTTTCCTTAAAAACAACTCTATATCTATTAAAGCTAGGGTCCTACCAACCAGAAAGACTTTGAATATGGGTCTACTGATGGGCTGGAGGCCTATTATCCAAGAAATATAATTGCTCATCAGCATGCTGATTATAGCACAACTTTATTATTATTTGCTACAGTAACTGCAAGATGATCTACTATGTTGTAGGTAGGTTGGGATCCACGTTAATGGAGGTAATATTTTATTTATTTTTATTCTAAAATTAATGAAGACTCCAAAAGAGTATGTAAAAATTGGACAAAAAGGATTATTATATATGAAAATATGAAGTTAGTGTGTGGGGTATTGTTTTTATTTATTATTTTGGGCACCTTCCCAAGTTAAATTATGCACTTAGTTGTCCTGCTATTAAGGACAATATATAAATAGTCTAATCAAAAAGCCTACAGATTTTGAATCTGCTTCTCTGTGTACATGTTTTGCCTTAGGAGAATGTAAGCTTCCTGAGGGCAAGGATTGATTCCTTTTTAACTTTATATCCCACCATGTCCAGTGAAGTGTATGGCATATAGCAGGCACTTAGCAAATGTTTATTGAATTGAAGTCCTTGTAAAGTAAACCAAAGATTGAAAGACTAGTGGTACAGATGAATGGGGTAAACTCAAACAAAAATAGAATTTGCCCTTGTGTTCACTGGATTAGTCCATCTCCTTTACATGAACTTTTCCTGATCCCTTTTCCGACAGGTATTCAAATAGTCATAATAGAAGGTAGAATGTTAAAATGCAATAGGAGACATAAGGCCTATGAGAGTTGAGAGAAGGGAGCAATTGCTTCTGGCTAAGGCAATTCAGAACATTGCTCTGGGAAGAGATTTGAGAATACAGCTGCCCCCCCTTCCTAGTCAGCAACCCTTGGTATTCTTTACAAGTGACCTATGGGATAAAGAACCCAACTAAATAAATGGAGAAGCCTTGCCTCAAGAGACTGGGAGAGAGGTATTTAATGAGGATTTGCAAGCATGTGGACTTATGGGGAAGTTTCAGGCTCAGCACTAATATGCAAAACTATCAAAAATGACTACTATAGATTGAGAATATATTTCTTAATAATATTCATAAAGATGCAGATGCACCAGCAGTTCTGCAGAGAGGTTAGAATAAAGTTACAAAATCAATACTTCTCCTAGGCTTATACCTTTACATCAGGCCATGGAACATCTGGGAGAGAGAGAGAGACAGACAGACAGACACACACACACACACACAGACAGAGAGAGACAGAGACAGAGAGACAGAGACAGACATAGACAAGAGAAACACACAGAGAGAGACAAAGACAGTCAGGTAGACAGAGAGACAGAAACAGAAGAGAAATAGAAAAGAGATGGAGATAGAGACAGAGACAGAAAGGAGCAGAGAAAGAGACTGACATACACAGAGAGCAGGGAGGAGGGAAAAAGAGGGACAGTGTACTTGGAGATGTGGTTCCCCCCTTTTTGTGGGGCAATGAGGGTTAAGTGGCTTTCCCAGGGTCACACAACTAGTGTCAAGTGTCTGAGGCTGGATTTGAACTCAGGTCCTCCTGAATTCAGGGCCGGTACTTTATCCACTGGGTCACCTAGATGCCCCAATCCCCTTCATTTATGCTTTTTTTTTCATTGTAATGTGGGGGAAATTGATCAAGGTAGCCCTGATCAACTGATTTTCTCCTAGCTCACTTGAAATTATAGACAATAATGGAAAGGTAGAAGAAACAGTGATGGTTTAAAGTCTAAAAGAAAGTCTAAAAGAAAGTCTAAAGAAGTGTTTTCACTTTGTTATTCTGTTAAGAAAATGGTTCTTAACCATTTTCTGTTTAGGTCTATGGACCCCTTCCCACAATGATGTTTTTATTTTTATTTTAAATTTTAAATTTTAAAAACTTTTTTTAGAATAATGCTTTTTAAATGCATGAAATAGAGTGCATAGAATTATAAAGGAAACTTTGGCATTAGGGTTATCAAAATAATAGAACAAACAAGTTCATTCACAAATCTGAGGTTAGGAACCCTTGCTTTAGGACAATTGAAGAAAATTTCCAATTGAACAGAATTACAAGGTGTCTAACCATTAGTTGGCCAAAGCATCAGCTATGCTACTGGTAGCCTTTAAAAAGGCACGTCATACTCTTTAGGGAATGAGTCAACAGGAGACAGCTCTGAGGAGAATGAAGTATTGTGGACAAGAAGAAAGATGGCTAGGGAAGAAGCCACCTCTTGAGAAGGACCGCCTCCTTGCCTGTTGTTGGGTGGGTGGATTTCTCCTTTCCTCCTTTCCCTCACCATCAACAGTGTTATATTGTAGTGGAGTAACTGACCCCATTAGAAGTTTATCTACCCAGCAGAGAACAGGCTTAGAGAGTATAGTTGCAGACTTGAGTTAGCTCTGACATTTAGGAGTTGAGCTCTGGAGAAGAGCTAGTTCAGAAAGCTCAAATGAAGAATTTGTTCAACAGAAGCACTGTGCTTGGAGTAGGGGTGGGGGAGAAGTAGGAGAGCACCATGAGCAGAGAAACACATCAGGTCTCTGTAGCATCAGAGACATGAGTGCCTTGATTATGTGTTTTTCTTAAGTCTGTGCTTTTCTCCTTAGTGTACTTGGCATGTGTGCCAATTCTTCCCTCTTACAGTGTGTTTATTTGTGGAAGAATGTACTTCAGCACCATGGAGGGAATGTCTTGTAGCTACAGTATTTATGATACCATCTCAGGAAATACTTTTCTTTTAAACAGTTGTATCAACTGACTGACTACTAAAGGTAAATGCATGAGTGGGGGCTCATAAGCTATAGTTTTAGGAATGGGGACTGACAGAATAGCTTCAATTTGAGAGACCCAAAATGTAACTTTGAGTTGGACACCATGATTCTGGGAGAGGCATGTTCTTGTTTCACCTGAGATTTTTGTTTTGTATCTTAGAGCTTGGATTCTCTATCCCTTCCTGCCAGCACAAATGATAAGAGATTCCCCAGAGAAATCTATTAGACCTACAGGCTTCTTTCAAGGCTAAGCTCTTTGGCAGGAATATCCTGTGTGTTAGCCATTAGCCCTCCTTGCTGAGGATTCTCTGGGAGAGATCACCCACTAGAGGGTCCCTGGCCGCCCTCTGTTCTATGGGTTCTTGCACCTTCAGTAAGGTTAGGGTGCTTATTCCTCTTTTTTCAGTGAATGATAGGAACTTATTTCCCTCCCAAGAAGCTGCTGCTATCTCCAGGATAGCACAGAGATGCCCCTGGAATACAAAGGACAGAGAAAAGAATGATTTAGCATCCTAGTTCACCTTTCTTTTGTTGCCTTTGGCAGAGAGAGTGAATAGGTCCCAAGTGGACCTGGGGCCCTTCCTCTAAAGCTTACATAACTACACCAAGCATGGTAACATCCTACATCAGAATGGGCTATAAACACATACCTTATGCAGCTGTGCTTTACTTTTAGCTACTAATTGGCAATTTTAGCAATCATTAGCCTTTGCTAATGACTAATAGGTTCCTGGGACAGCTTGCTAATTATAACTCTTGCCATTGCCCATGAGCATCTCTTTGACCTTTCCCCCTTGCCTGTATATGGTGCGGATGATTCCTGTGTCATTTCCATATTTCTCTCTCCCCTATGGTTTGCTCTGGTTAACCTGGCCTTGGGCCCCTCATAGCTTTCCCCCTCCCACTCTGTTGGGTTTAACTTATCCTCTTTCATCTTATCACTGCTGGTTCAATTTAATTCAACAAATACTAATGAAGTGTGCTGTCATGGAGGATGTCCAACACACAATGCAAACAGAATCAATCAGTGAATATCTACTCATTGCTCACTGTGTGCCAGGAACTGTGATAGTATATGAATGTAACATACCCTCTGGGCTGTCCCTCTAACTTGCAAGGGGTGGTTGCTAACTGGGGAAGTTAGGTGGCACAGTGGATAGAGCACTGGTCCTGAAGTTGGGAGAACTTGATATCATGCTGCTGGACCCAGATAGCTCTGGAGGAGAGAGTGAGGTTTGCATAGCCCTCCCTCACTTAAATCCAATTCAGTGCAAGTCATGCCACCATCTAGTGTCATGGTCCTCACTCTATCACCCAAAGTAATGATCATCTTTGGGAACGAAGGACAAACAACAACAACAACAAGATTGCTAACTACCTTCATTCTAGAGGTAACCCTTTGGCTGATTGCTCCCAACATGATAGCTAATGAGTCCTCGCCAGTATGCTTTGTATTAACAATCAGCCAGTAGACTGAATTCCTTTTTTAGCAAAGGCATTTGATAAGATGATATAGTAAGAACACTTGTGACAAGACATTCCCCATAAAATCTCAGGGTATACTTTCCCATAAATAAACATAGTGTTCAAGATAAAAGTGGGCTCAACACAATACAGTAGCATTGAAACAAATATATAGGATATATCTAAGTCAAAGGTAACTCACAATTCCCTTTATAGCAGGACCTAGAAGTCCTTTCTCTCCTAATAGAGTTCCTTACTTCCCTTTAGCAGCAGAGACTTTGCTGTATGGGCTACTTAGCTGGCCTCCCAGGGCTTTCTTCTTTCTTATATCTAGCTGGGCATGCTTCTCTGTTGTGAGGGGTCATGATCCTTGAGGCTATTCCTTCTCAAAAGTAACTATTTCTCTGTTCCTTGTCTATCCTTGTGTGGATCTCTTTGTTTCTGGCTGGATGCATTATCCCTTATTATTCAGATAACTCCTATGATATGGCAGATAGGACATAGAGAGGAAGGGTCCTTTTTTACAACTTGCTCTCCTCTGCCATAAGTGAAGGGGTCTGCCCCCATAAAGACATCCTAATCCCGTGCCCTTCTAATGTTGAATAACTGGTTTCTTTTACACATTGGCCCAGGGGTGTGAGTAAGTCTCTTAGCTAATTATAACATGATCCCCTATTGTCTTTATCCAATGACCAAATTCCTATAATCCTCCTAAATTAAGGATTTATTCACCATTGTGGGGTTGTAGGAAAACTATTCATTACCTTGTGATTACATTCGGAATCTCATCTAATTACATTAATTGGAGGTGGGAACAAAACTGCCTAGCTTAAACACAAAAGTGAAAGTCCCTTCCCTTAAGGAACTTGCCTTCTATTTGGGGAATATAATATAGAAAAAGCAAATTATAATAAAAAGGTGATTTGTTTTTGTTTTTGCAGGGCAATGAGGGTTAAGTGACTTGCCCAGGGTCACACAGCTAGTAAGCGTCAAGTGTCTGAGGCCAGATTTGAACTCAGGTCCTCCTAAATCCAGTGCTGGTGCTTTATCCACTGCACTACCTAGCTGCCCCCCAAAAGGTGATTTTGAGTAAGGAGAGACCACTAATGATTGGGAAGTTTGAATATTTATGTATATATATAATATATAGATTAGGTAGTGATTTGTATAAAGGTGATAACCTAAGGGAGCATAAGAGAACACCAAGGGATAGAGAGTAGAAAGAGAAGAAGGAGGCCAAAGACAGAATCTTCAGGGACACCCATCCTAGGGAGATGGAAGATGGGTGATGATCTAGCAAAGGACACAAAGGAGTGGTCTATCAGATAAGGAGGGAACCAGTTATCAGAAAAGTTTCATGGAGGAGCTAATGCATGAAGGAAAAGAAGACTACTGTAGGCTAGAGATGGTGAGGGAGTATTTTCTAGGTATGGGGGAACAGTCCTGCAGATGCACAGAGGTAGGAAATAGGTTGTTGAATTTGGGGAAGAGCTAGAGGGCCAGTTTGGCTGGAATATAGAGTGAGGATCATAATACTGGGAGAAGTATGTAGGGTCTGGATTGGAAAAGGCCTTGAATGCCAAAGTAAGGAACTTGCTTTTTACCCTAGGAGCCATAGGGAAGCATTGCAGGTTTTTGAGCAGGGAAGGGACATGGTCAGGTGTGTGACTTAGGAAGATTACTTTTGTAACAGCATGAAAAATAGATTAGAAGTGGAACAGACTGGAGGCAGAGAGAGCAATTAGGCTATCAACTTAGTGCAAGTGAAACTTCATAATGGGCAAAACCAAAGTGGTGGCCTTGTGTGTAAAGAAAATATTTAAGAGGTGCTTTGGGAGTTGAATCAAGAGGAAATGGCAACTGGTTGGATATGAGAGAGGGGTGTACGGATGAGGAAGAACCAAGGATCACATGCCAGCCTTGTCATTTCCCAAAACAAAACACCCCTCCCTGGCTATCAACACCCTTTATGGATTATCTCCCACCATTAGAATGGAAGCTCTTTGAGAACAGGGACTGTTTTGCACATAGCATAGCACCTGCACCTACATAAATGCTTTTTCATTGATTGATTGATTGATTCATGAAGGACCCCAAGGTTACAAACCCAGATTTTTAGGAATACCCTAACCAGAGTTTGTAAAAGAAAAAAGACATAAGGGGGGATATGAAGTTCTATTTGGGGTATGTTGAGAGTTTGAGATGCCAGTGGAACATCCAGGTAGACATGTCTGGCCGGCAGTTGGAGATATGGGACTGGAGTTCAGGAGAGAGATCAGGGCTGGTTATGTAAAGTAAGGAGTCTTAATTTGTGTTGAGGTGATAATTGAACCTCTGGGAATGAAGGAAATTACCGAGGGAGAGAGTACTGAGAAAGAAGAAAAGGGGATCTAGGGCAGAGAGAGGTATACCCACACTTGGAGGAAGATGGATGATGCGAGCTATCTTTAAATATAGGATGAGGCTTATTTTCCTTAGTCCCAGAGGGGAAAATTTTGAGTAATAAATAGAAGTTACCAGGAGGCACATTTAAACTTGATGTAATAAAAACCAAACCAGAACCCCCCCCCAAAAAAAAAACAAACAAAAAAACCCCTCCTACCAATAAAGTATCCAAAGGTGTGGTGTGCTAGAACCAATTCATAGTGGTTTTGCAAGAGACATTACAAATCCTGGTTTGATTTATTGTTTTTTGTTAGTTGTTTAGACTTAAGAACGTGTTAAGAAAATGTTAGTTAATAATGCAGGCTAAGCATAAACATAAAAGTTTGTCAAGCATACACTCCCCTTCCCCCATTGAGCTGCTTGTTAAACCATTTACCAGCCCACTTTGGGGGGGGGGTTATCCAAATATGGAATCTTCTTCCTTGGGAGGAAATGAGTTTCCCTCCCCCATTGGAGACTGAGCAAAGACTGGATGACCCCTTTGTTGGGTAGAATGTACAGAGAGAGAATTCTTGTTCAGATATATGTTGGATTAGATGGTTTTCTGAGGTCCCTTTCAAGCCGGAGATTCTATGAAATTATAATATGTTTATCTGTGGGCTGTGTAAATCAAAGAAATGCATTTTTGTTTGATTTAAAAGCCTTATATCACATTGCAGTCTAATATCCAACTGGTAAAATGATAGGAGTAGACTGACTGTGGCCATCTGATCTTTCATGGAGATGCTAATTTTGGCTAGAGAACTGGACTCGATGTATTTCTGTCTTGAGTTCCTCTTTGTAATTGGTAGCACGTCCTTGTACAGACATCGCTTTGCAAGGCTTTCTTAAAATGGTGATTTACAGAAAGCTCAGAGTTGTCTGTATCTCAGCTGCACCATTTTAATAAGTGTCAAGGACTTCAGCACAGTTCCCATCAACATGTCATTGAAAGAACATGGAAGATGGCCCCTTGAGAGGGAATCATGAATTCCTTCCCTCCTCCTTCCTCCCCAAAACAGTTACCTTAGTGCCTCATAGTATCTTCACAGCTGTAATCTTAAAGGACTGCTGAAAAGAAAACAATTCATGCTCATTTAATGGGGGGGGGGAGAAACAATGTCCAAATAAAAGAAAAAAAAACAAAATAAAAAAGTCCTGGGAGGGGATCAACAACAGAGCAGTATGTAAGCAATATTTTTAAAAACCTGAGTAAAATACCATATATGATAAAAGCTAGGACTATCTGATATAGGGATTTTCTAGCTTATAACATGTGAACAATTTTGGATTGATTTAGCAGAAAGTTGTGGCTCAAAGATTAAGAAATTTTGTGGATTAGATAACATGAAATCATTAGCAGCATCTATCCTAGAGCAGAGAAAACTGAGGGTTACCTACCAGTTCCTGGTAGTATTCTTCTGGACAACTATTTATTGACATTTATTTTTGTTTGCAAGTCGAGGAAAACAGGAAGATAGGGATATAACTTGTAGAAAGACATTCCTGTCTAAGGATCATGAAACAGAGGAATTGTTGATAAGGGAGGTAATAATTAATAATGATGACTAACAGTATATATAAGCCAGGCATGGTATCACACATCTGTAATTTCTGCAAATGGAGGCTGGGAGATTGCTTGATTTTGGGAATTCTGAGCTTCAGCAAGGCTAAAGATGTTTTGTCTCTGCTCTAAATCTAACCCTATATGGTGAGTCCTTGAGAGCAGGGAGCCAGTAGCCCTTCTGAGGAGGGGCAACCTGGCCTGTGTTGGAAATGGAGCAAGTTAAAGGTTCTGTGCCAATCTGCAATGGGGTTGGGGCTATGAGTGGCTGCCACACTTCCAACCGAGATGAAATAGGGAAACCCAGTCTCAAACTGATCAACGCACAGCAAGAACAAGTACAAGAACAACAAGAATAAGAACAAGAAGAACAAGAAGAACAACAAGAGCCCAAGCCCAAATGGTTTATGTAGTAAGCTATCTAGCATGGAGACAGATAGAGAGCTTGTCTCTTCAGAAGAAAGACCTAAGCCCACGTCCTGTTTCTGGCATACACAAATTGTGTGATCTGGTGCAAGGCACACTCTAGGGCGACTCTCTAAGACTATAAGTCACAGAGAAGATGCAGACCTGTATTACTAGAGGGAGTTCTCTCTCCTGGGAATTCTCTATATCTATGAAATCACAGGTGCAGGTCTGTAGGACTTCTAGGTTGGTTTAAAAAAGACTTTTCACTTTTTATCACATTTGAAATGGTGGGATCTTCTAGGAAGAGAGAGAGGTGATGTGGTCTGATGCATAAAGGTCTGAACACAGTCAGCAAAACCTGGGTTCAAATCCTAACTCTGATGTTTTCTCTGTGTCACTTAACTCCATCCATAAAATAGGATCATCAAACCTGCATGCCTACTACCTGTGTGACCTTGAGCTATCTCCCTCTCCTCATCTCCCTAGGCCTTGCATTCCTCCTCTGTAAAGTAAAGGGGGTGGAGAAGACTTCTCAAGACCTTTCTATATCTAGATTCATGGTTCATATGAATTCATTGATTTAGAGTTGGGAGGGAACATCCAATTCATTTTATGTATGAGGAAACGTTACCAGAGAAGTAAAAGGACTCATTTATCCAATATCACACAGTTAGTAAATGGCAGAGTAAGGATTAGACCCCAAATTTCTTGCCTCATTCTTTCTCCTACATCTTACTGTCTTCCTCTAATGCATGCGGCACGCTTTAAAGTATTTCACTCACTGAACACTTGTAAATGTTATATGGGCCAGTTATTGTCTCTCTTGCAGAGCTTTGAAGAATATGGTCCTCATTCACTTGATATATGGAAAGGAGGCCCCTTTTGTTCCCCTTGTTCTATGACTTTATGATTTTTCCTTTTTATTTACATTCTTAAAAATGTAAAAATTGTTGGCATTATTTACCAAAGGAATTTCTATGTTTTCAAAGAAACATCTTGGAATTTTTACGAGACCAATTTCCAACATAAGAGATAGCATGTTTGGATTCAGAAGATTTGGGGAAAAAAGGAAAATGAAACAAACAAAAATTTAGAGTTGAAATCTAACTCCGCCTCTTAGTACAACTGTGACATAAGAAAAGTTCTGTAAATTCCTGGGCTTCAGGGAGGTTAGAGAGATTACCTTTCTCAACTGAAAAATGAGAGGTTTATGGTAGATGACCTCTGAGACCCCTGTAGGCTTTCAAATGCTGACCCTCTCTGGGTATCAGTTTCCTTACCTTTGAAATAAGGGTATTGGACTAGATGACCTCTGAGGTATCTTCCAGATCTATTCTCTGGTTACCTGATTGTTTGGTTCATTGCCTGGCACACAGTGGGCACTTAAATGCTCATTGATTAACTGGTTTTTTTGTGGGGCAATGAGGTTAAGTGACTTGCCCAGGATCACACAGCTATTAAGTGTCAAGTGTCTGAGGCCAGATTTGAACTCAGGTCCTCCTGAGTCCAGGGTCCATTCTTTATTCACTGCACCACCTAACTGCCTCCTCATTGAGTGACTGTTGATTGATGATCTCTATGATCCTATGATCTGAGTCTGAAAACTAACCTATTGTATTTTTTTTTGTGGGGCAATGAGGTTAAGTGACTTGCCCAGGGTCACACAGCTAGTAAGTGTCAAGTGTCTGAGGCCTGATTTGAACTCAGGTCCTCCTGAATCCAGGGCTGGTGGTCTATCCACTGTGCCACTTAGCTACCCCCACCTATTGTGTTTTTAACAACTATTTCAAAAGTCACAGCCTAGGCCTTATTTCCTGCAGAGAGAAGGCTGATTATATCCTGGTGACAAAGCCATGAAGATTTATAAAATTATGTAAAGGTCATCAGATGGGGCAATAAATCGCTGCTAGTCTCTTTTTTATGCCAACGGGAATCTGATACCACTAGAAAAGCAGGTGTCTTTTCATCAATTAATGTCAAAGCATTCAATATTTATCGTATTTATTATTTCCTCATCCAAAATTAAAACACGCTTGGGAAGGTAGCATTTTATGAGTCTGGTGAGGTCTCTTGACATTTAATATAGTCTTTCAATAAGTCAAGTGAAGAGTTGTTATGATGGAAACCATGGGCAAAACACTATTAAGCCGAATGAAAAAGAGGTAGTATTTTGTAAATAACTCTAGCGATTAAAGCTTGGTCTCAGACCATTAAAAGTGATCTAACATTGCCTCACTCACATTGTTCAGCAGGAGGCAGCTCAGTCTGAAAGCACCAAAAATGGGGGAAAAATGGTACACTTAGAGAAAGCCTTTTAGGAGAAAAAAAGACCATGATGAATATCATTGTGGAATTCTTTGATAAATGAGTCTAGAGAAACTTGGGAAAGGGCCATTTTACTCTGAGGTATTGAAAGGCTTCGATAATGAATTAGTGGCACCAGGGCCAGGGGATTGGACATATCAGTAAATAGCACTTTAGCATAGCCCTTGTTCTAGGATCAGGTTTTGGTAACAAAGGAAGAGTTGGAAAACTTGGAGTGGTCTCATTTAAGCAACAGGCCTCTGTCCCCAAGTCCCTTGTACTCTTATGACTTCAGGATTATATTGCTCAGCCTTACAATTAGGGTTTGCGGCTTGCCAGAGTCTTCAGGCAAGCAGCCACTCTCTGAAGTCCATCTATTTTCCACTGCCCAGCATGTTGACTCTAGTCTCATTTCAGTATTCATTAGTCTCCCTGGCTGCTGCAGAGTGGTAAGGTGCAGAGTGCCTCATCAGAACCATTGGGGAAGGAAAAAAGGAAACGACCCCACTACTGGGACCCATCCGAGTCTGGCAGCTCAGGCACTTAACCAGAACCCAGGAAGCCCGGTTTCCATTTGCAGCTCAGTCACGGATTCAGGTGAAAGTCAGCCAGCTGCTGGATTTCCTGGGGCTGTGGTTTCTAGCCGTGAAAGGGGGCTTTGCTCAGCTTCCCACCATGTGCCGAGTTGGGGACAGTTAATGAGAGAATGGCCATGAGAGGGGGTGGCATATGAAACATCAGCTTAGGTTGACTTGGCTAATCAAATGGTTCATGCACCATTGAGCTGAATGGGTGCTAAAGCAGAAGAGAGTGGAAGTGTCTTCTATACCATTTTGATCTTTATTAAACAAATGGGAACAACTAAGCACAATCTGAATGCTTGTCAGGCATGGAAAATTTATCTAGCATATATATATATACACACACACACACACACACACACACACAGACACACACACACACACATTTAGCCAAGAGTTACTGAAAGAATGTATAAGAATACATTGACAATATAAAGTCTTCATAAATGCCTTTAGTGCTCGATCTTTCCGTTTCCTCATAACCCTTTCTCCTACTCACATAATTTCAGCTCTCATCTCCTTGTAGGTGATTCCTACACTACTTTCTATGTCTAAGTCTGACCTACCCCAAGTTTCAGACACCTTTTCTCCTACTACCTAGTCTGTCTCCACTGGGTTGCTCCTCTAATACCTCAAAATTAAACTGACCAACTAAATTCATCACCCCCCCCCCGCATTAAAATGGTTATGATTACCTGAAGTAAAGGATGAAACCATTGAGCAACCTCTAACCTTTGACATATGTGTCATTGCTTCCTGGAGGATGGAACCTAGTTCTTAGTTTGGATGAACCATGGAAGTGTCAGGCACTAGGTTCGTGCTGCTTAACCGATGCCACAGGATGAGAGATTTAGGGCTGGAAAAGATTGTAGATGTCTGAGCATATCATTTGACAAATTAGGAAACTGAGGCTTAGAGAAGTTCTAACATACACAAGATCAACCAGCCAGCCAGCCATTCAACAAGTGTTGATTAAGCACTCACTCAGTTCCAGGCACTGTCCTAAACACCAAGTTTACCAAGGCAAAAACTCAGAGTACCTGATCTTAAGAAACTCACATTTGAATGGGTAGTATCAGAGACCAGATTTGAACCAGGTCTTCCTGCCTCCAGCTCCAGCTTTCTGTCTACTATTCCATGTTGCCTCTTATAGCAGAAGGGAAAATGTGAGGTCTGATCAGAATCAAAGTAGACAATATATGTAAAGTGGTTTGCAAACCCCTGAACTACATATAAACACTAGTTCTCGGCTATCATTATAATCCCATTTTGATGGCTATACATTGTCAATGATTCTGCTGTATCAGTTAAAAAATATATAGAACCTACTACCCTAAAGAGGGTTTTTTGAATGTCTTTGTTTATTTTTTATAGCAGATTTATTCCCTAATATACCCAGGGCTATCCTGGAGACAGCTTATACAATTTCTTGAGAGATGATTGTAAATTTTCAGTGTGGGCATTGACACCAGAAATGGGCAAACTATCTCCATCTCTCTCTCTCTCTCTCTCTCTCTCTCTCTCTCTCTCATGCCTATCCCTATCCCTATATCTAGATGTGTGTGTATGGCTGGATTTGTTATTTTATTGATTTTCTAGTCTTAAGAAAATAATAATGTAGATTACTATGTATAATAATGTAGATTATTATAACTTAAAAGGATGTAATGAATACATCCCCACTTCACCCCGAGAGCTGATTGTTAAACATTTACCAGTATACTATAGATCCAAAACCCACTGAACCTTCCCTTGTAACAAAAAAAAAATTAACTAAGTAGAGCTGATTGGCAAAAAGGCTGATAGGCTATGCAACATTCCATAACCATAGATCCCCCTTCCTCTACCAAAGTACTGGGGTTCCATTGGATCATAATTTCAAGCTGGAAGGGAGCTTAGACACTATCTGGTCCAATTCCTTCATTTTCCAGAGAAATGGAGGGCAAAGTGACAAGTCCAATATCACACAGGGAGTAAGGTAATGGCAGTGTCTGGATTTAAACCTAGCTCTTCAGACTTGAAATCCACTGTTCTTTGTTACAATGTGCCATTCTGTCTCTGTCATATTGCTTTTCTTGGAACCGAGATTGAATTTTCTTTAAATTGCTCTGAGTTTGGCTGTTTTCAGTGATGTCTTAGTGTACAGTATTGTTCTCCTGTAAAACTTTTTCCCCCTCTAGACCTGTGATTTCACCAGTGTGGCAAGAACTCCTGCTGTGCTGGGGAAACTCCCTCCACCAATAAAGATTGTTGCCTGAGGTCACTCAGGCAGACTGATAGAGACTTACTCATGGAAACCCAACTAGAACCCTTTATATGGCACCCGCAAACATATTCGTTGCTTCCCTAACTCATTGTTCTCCTCATATGACTCCCTGCATTTATCTTAAACACTGCCTATCATCAAGTTCCAGTGCAAATGCCGGGAGACCTTCCCTGATTCTTCAAGGTGGAAGGAATACATCTTTGGTGCTGTTGTTTAATTGTGTCTGACTTTGTGACCCTATTTGGGGTTTTCTTGGCAAAGATACTGGAGTGCTTTGCCATTTCTTTCTTCAGATCATTTTAAAGGAAGGAAGCTGAGGCAAACAGGGTGAAGTGATTTGCCCAGGGACAGACAGCTAGGGAGTGTCTGAGGCCAGACACTCAGGAAGATGAGTCATCCTAGTGCTCTAACCCCAGTGCCACCCACATAGTAGACAGCAAACTGGCTTCAAAGTTAGGAAGATTTAGGTTGAGTCCCTCTTCAGCCACATACTGGCTGGGTATCTCAGGGTAAGTCACTGCAAAGAGGTTTTCCCTATACCAATTAATTCCCAAGTCCAGGGCCAATCCTAATCCCTGTCCCTAATGTGGTTTTAGTGAAAGGCAGATTGGTGTAGTAATGAGCTGGCTTCCAAGCCATGAAGTGCTGAGTTCAAGTTCCACTTCTGATACATCCTGCCTGTGTGATTCTGGGCAAGTCCCTGAACCTCTCAGTGATCCAGGCAATTTTATAAGACTATAAATTTTGTGCCAATTTACATTGGTAGAGGAAGTTTTCTTACCAGGAATCCTCTACACTCATGAATTCACAGATCTGGTCCTCCTTTTCTCAAATAAAAGTGACAGGGATGCTTTTGGACAATTCTGAACATTGGGGAGTCTTTCTTATGAAGAGCTGAAATCTGCCTCTCCCCACCCCAAGTTCTGCCCTCTGGTACCAGATAGAAAATGTTTTATTTCCATTGAAAGTTCTTCAGATATACAATTAGCCTCAAATCTATCACTTTTTCAATCATTCCCTGCCCAGTTTGTACCCAATCCCCACCAGATGCATCACTTCCCTTATTTCTCCCAAGACCCTGTTAAGGGTTAAAATTCTAGCTAGTCTGTCTAAAATATCTAATGAGTGGTCGCCAATAAATTATAAGCTTTAGCAAGAGTTAGACTTTTAAGCATTTATTAAGGAGAATAAGAATTTTGTAAAGAGAGAGAGAAAGGCCTAGATTCCTATCTATTAAAGAGAGAGCACATTTCTAGCTCCGCTCTCCGCCAGAGTCCAGAGGAAAGAGCGCGAGACTGAGCGCCAGTCTCTTCCTTCCTCCTCCCACTAGCCCGCGTCACTTCCTGACTCCTGGTCTTGCCCTCAAAGACCTTCCCTTCATGGGCAGAACTCCTCTACAGTAAGTATCCAGCAGGTGGCGTTATTCCAATCGTTACAGTCCCCCCTGTTGTTCCTCAAGAAACAAAATGTTTCCTTGACGGAACAGTAAAAACAATATGATAACTATTGCTAACTAATAATATGTGAACAACAATATAGAAAAGGAAGAGAGGAAAGTTTTGTCCAGAGGGGCAATTTTTTTTTTGTCCTCATGAACCGACGCTTTGACATTAGTCTTGCAAAGGGAGGGCCTCTGCAGAGAATACATGTTACAGATGGTGTATATTATAACAGAAAGAGAAAAAAACCAACAAAAAGAACAAATCAAAACTGTTCATTTAAAGTCTCTGAAAGTCTTTTCTCAGATGTCCTCTAGGTGTAGTCGTGGAATGGAAGTCTTTTCAGGGGTTGAGGTGTGGATGCTGGTAATCAGCCAGGAAAACTTCCTACAAAATTGAGCTTAACACAACTTTAAAATAGCTTTGTCAATAATCAAATCAAACAATGAAAGTTCTCAAAAACATGTCTAAGGGAATTCAGAATCTTAGTTGTTACACATGAAACATATAATAAAACAAAAATTGAACCATTCTTTAAAGTTATAATATTACTATAGTCCCCCCCTTATGGAGGGTAATTGAGAAGACAATTGCTGCGATATTAATTATTAAAAATAATTTTTTATCTTTGTTTCATCACTTTTTGCATCATCTGCCTAATTATCCTCATGCCATTATGAGAAATTAAAAAATCTAATATAATTGGTAACAGGTGTCAAGGCCAAATTCAACACTGTATTTATCATGACACCTGAGATAATTATGGGGGTTACCATAAAAGAACAGAGAAATGATGGGATATGAGCATTCCCACACTTGAGCGATATGTACTGCCCATACAGTATGCCAGGCTTAAAATAGGTGGATGGAATATATGTCCATGCCACCAAACATATTGGAAGAAACTGAGTCAGACTTAATCAGATGCATGGGATTGAGATGTCCATGGCATCAGGCATATAGGAGGGAGCATAGAAGCCAGGTGTAGAAGTGAGATGGGTGGGATGAATACTTCCAGCCATCTGTACAATATTGTGGGGAAAAAGAGAATAAAATATTAAACCAAGAGAATCCAACCTCAACATTTGTCAAAAGCCGTTCCCTCGGCCATACCTTGACTTCATGCATGTCTCCCCTCATGTGACAGTTCAGTGTCTGCTCTTGCATGTATTCCTCTTGTGATTGGATGGCATCTTGGCCAACTGGCATCTGATAACTCAGAATAAAGGCAATTAATATCTTAAATGATAAGTTCCCATAATCCAAGTCTCATATGGATTTAAAATTGAGGATAATAAATGATTGCAAAAAATGTGAATACATCTTGACTCAAAATATAATATATAATTATGCAACAATTTCAAATAATACCTTTTTTTTACTTAGTATACAATTACTTTTGTGAAAAATCTTAACATATTTAAATACAAGTTAAAGCACAACACAATCCTAAAGAAAACTTTTTTTGAAAAAAGAAAACTTTTACAAACATTCCCCTTTTTTTAAAAAATATGCTTATCAAAAATAATACTTCTAGAATCAATTTACACTTGCCATGGCAACCAATTTGCCAGGGAAATGCTTTAAAGAGTTTGATCAAATAATCAGTTGAGGAAAAAAAATAACAAAAACAAACAACTCAGAATATGGGAGCACAATACTCCTAGAATTAACATTGTATTATGAAATCAAAACCATCTTGCCATGTTTCAAAATTAGATAGACAAATGAATAGAAGAAAATACAAATGGAACAATAAAAGACAGTGAAATTCAAACTAAGGAAATCTAAATGAATATGAACTTAATATCAATAAGAGTATTATAAAATATAAACTTGATCACATGACTATAAAAAGCTTTTACAAATATTCTCCTTGTTTTAAAAACTAAGTATAAGACACAATCTCAAAAGCATGAAAATCTCTATGAAAATAAACCCATACCATTAATTTCAAAATGTATATATAATAGCATAGAAATCCTATGTAACCTCTGAACTGACATTAATACTCTGAGTGAATTCAGAACACTTTTGATTCCGATATCTAAAATCCCCAACACTCGCATCAATACCTTGCTGCTTACTTCTACATTTCTCTAAAATATATACCCTTCCATGGCAAAAGAAGCAGAGTCTTGAACTATGTTGATGGTTGTCATTCTTATTCAGTTTAAGTTTTTCTTCTTTAACCCCTTTATATTGTCTGTCAGTCTTTTCACCATACAAATGCTTTATAAGATTACTAATTAAAGACAAAAGCAGGTTAGCAAAATTATGAACAAAACAAGCATATCTGGAATTTAAAGAGTTTTCTAAGATTGTCTCAAAAGCACAGCCAGGCCGGGGAAGGGCTGAGCCTGAAGCTGCAAATGCAGGTAGAAAAAGTTGAGCATGCGCATCAGATCTCTGGACTTCCCAGGCAGGGGAAGCAATGGGCTTGGCCATAGGAGGAGTAGAGGGTGGGGTCTGGAGAGGAGGGGAGGGACCAGAGCAATTTGAATCAGACTTGATTTTGAACTCAGGCCTGGATTCCTCTTCCCCCACTTTGCCTCCAGGTGCTAGGGGATTAAAAGCTTCTAGAGGGTGGGTCATTGCCTCCAGGCATGCAAAATTAGAGCAACAATTAGTGTTAGAACTGGGAAAAGCTGCGGGAATCTCTTCAGGTTTCTCTGAAAAAGCATGGTTGGGAGAGGGAGAGATATTTCCTTGTGTGAGTAAGTTGCTGGCTCTTTTAACAAAAATAAAAAGAAAAATAGAAAATCCACAAAAACAAAGCATTAACATGATCTTATCTCCCATTTGTCTGGTTAAACAGACCAAAATCAAAAATAGGATAATTAGGGAGTTTAAAAGGTCCATTCGAAAAAATTCAAAGGAAAAACACAGCCAGTACGCCAGTACTTAGCAGTTAAAGGGAGAGGGAGGGGAAATTTCTTACCCAACCAGCAGATCAGAAGAAGACTGAGGGTTAGCTTTCCTCTTCGTGGTCAGCCATCTGTTAAGGGTTAAAATTCTAGCTAGTCTGTCTAAAATATCTAATGAGTGGTCGCCAATAAATTATAAGCTTTAGCAAGAGTTAGACTTTTAAGCATTTATTAAGGAGAATAAGAATTTTGTAAAGAGAGAGAGAAAGGCCTAGATTCCTATCTATTAAAGAGAGAGCACATTTCTAGCTCCGCTCTCCGCCAGAGTCCAGAGGAAAGAGCGCGAGACTGAGCGCCAGTCTCTTCCTTCCTCCTCCCACTAGCCCGCGTCACTTCCTGACTCCTGGTCTTGCCCTCAAAGACCTTCCCTTCATGGGCAGAACTCCTCTACAGTAAGTATCCAGCAGGTGGCGTTATTCCAATCGTTACAACCCTTATTAAAACCCTCTGTCTCTACCTTACCTTTCCTGATTCCTTACAGAGCATGAGAATGGTTTACTCAGGCTTGATGATTCTTCCCAACTCCTTCCTTTTTGAAAAGTTCTAGCGATTTATAAAAATCCAACTTGACTTGATATCAGAAGATTTATGCTGAAGAGAAACTGGATAAATGTCATTTATGTGCGAAGTCATTTTCTAGAAAGGCAAGACTTATCCAACATCACTTGGGTCACATTCTTTTGGATGAATATGTGTAGTGAATGTCAGAAAGCATTGCTCATAATTTAAGCTTTATTATATATCAGAAGATTCAAGCTGGATATTTACTTTGTCAGTCTACTAAAAAGCTTCATTCAGAGCTCAGGCCTTAAAGCACATCATACAATTCATCCTTATCAATGTGATGAATATGGGGAAGCCGTCTTGTGTCATGAACCACCAGAGGAGTCATATTGGAGAATAACTTTATAGTTAAAAAGAATTCAGTTTCTCCTCATACTTTATGCAATATCAGCTGATTCACCCTAGAGAGAAGCCTTATAAATGTAATGAGTGTGAGAAATATCTTCTGTGTTGGTTTAAATCTTTTTATAAAACTTCAGAAATGAAATGATGGAGGAAATTTATTAAAAGCTTGTTCTGCCTCTTCTAGAGATAGAAGCCCACTAAAGGGAAAAGCCTAGAAGTTTTAAGACTTCGGTTAGAGAGACAATGGTCATGCCCATTTGTCCTCAGCAAGTATCTGGTTGTTCACTCCAAAGGGTTTGCCCATCTCCATGAGGAATGAAGATGTGGTTCAGAGGGTCAGAGCACAGAGGTCATTCTAGGTCCTTCTCTGGTAGTACATGGGGCCTGAGGGTCTTTCCAGGAGGGGAAAAGGGACAAGGCATTCATTGGAAGCTTGGAGGATGACTTTTTTTTTTTTGGGGTGAGGCAATTGGGGTTAAGTGACTTGCCCAGGGTCACACAGCTAGTAAGTGTTAAGTGTCTGAGGCCGGATTTGAACTCAGGTCCTCCTGACTCCAGGGCCAGTGCTCTATACACTGCACCACCTAGCTGCCCCTGAGGATGACTTTTTTAAGAGGAAAAGTAGGTCCTGCTGGGAATCAATTCTCATCAGACCTCATACACACTTCTTTTTTTTTTTTTTTAGTAAGGCAATTGGGGTTAAGTGACTTGCCCAGGGTCACACAGCTAGTAAGTGTTAAGTGTCAGAGGCCGGATTTGAACTCAGGTACTCCTGACTCCAGGGCCGGTGCTTCATCCACTGCGGCACCTAGCTGTTCCCATACACACTTCTGAATGGGGTCTGGGTCTGCTTGCCAGTAGTGGGAAGAAGAATTGCAGTGTTCATACCCAAGAAAATAAATAGGAATGTAAAAGAAGTATGAATTCTCTCTCAGAGAAGATTCATAATAGAGAGAATAACCAACTGTGACATAGTCTAGTTGTCAATGTATAAATTAGACGTAATGTTTTTATTCTTCTTCCAATCAAATATTCACATTTATTAATATAATTAATAAATTTAGTTTACTTTAAAAAAAGCAAAACCATATACTGAAGTAAACAAGGGATTACCTTCCTATCAGGGGGTCAGATTCACTAAAGCCCTTAGGAAGAGAGAATGGGTAAATCCTATTCCTCTTCCGTCTTTTATACTGAGGAAGGTTAAATTTCTCGGTTAAATAATTGATAAATAAAAAAAGCATTGATGATGTCCCAGGTGCTGTCTAGGTGCTGGAGAACAAATGAAAAAATGAAACCATGTCTACTTTCAAGAAGCTTTCATTATACAGGAAGAAATAACATATTAATGTATATGTTATAAAGTATATACAATCTAGATGCATATAAAATAGAAGTACTTACCATATAGAAGTACACAAAATGTAAGTATTTACAATAGAGATGCATACAAAATAGAAGTATTTACAATGTAGATGTATATAAAATGTACATATTTACAATGTAAATTGTTAAAAGGAAAATTCAGGGCTTTCACCCTGATTCAGGAAGCAAAATTCAGGACAAAGAGAATTAAAAGGAGTTTTATTAAATATGTCAAGGTAGTAACCCATTGATGTGTTGATCCCTGGAGATGGGTAACAGTTTCAAGAGTGAGCCAGCTTTTATTGATAACTTTCATCATGAGATAAAATACAATTCAGATAGGTCCACATATGCAAAAAGGGTTGCAGTTCAGTTCCTTCCCAAGGCAGCAAGTACATGACAATTTCCAGGTACAAACAGGTAGGGGGATGACTTACCACATGACAAATATCAGGTTATGCAAAGCTGCAGACTGGGTGACACCTCCCCCCAACACTGACTGCCAAGTAGGTCTGGGAACAATGGGTTACTGAGTCAGTATAATTTTCAATAAAATGTATACAAAATGTATAGTGTGAGAGCAAGACAAAATTTGTTGTTGTTTAGTAATTTTTCAGTCGTGTCTGACTCTTTGTGACCCCATTTGGGATTTTCTTGGCAAGGATCCTGGAATGGTTTGCCATTTCCTTCTCCAGCTCATTTTCCAGATGAGGAAACTGAGGCAAACAGGGTTAAGTGAGTGTCGGAGGCTAGATTTAAGCTTACAAAGATGTCTTCCAAGCCCAGTGCTCCATCCGCTTTATCACCTAGCCATTCCAAGACAAAATTAGAAAAGAATAATTCAAGTATTGAAGAAGACAATCTGTTTTGATCATGAAAGAAGCAAGGTGGTATGGGAGAATACATACCACTGGATTTAGAGTTCGCATTCCACTCCTGTCACTTACTTACCTGTGTGACCTTAGGTGACTTCACTTTGCTTCCCTAGCATCAATTTCCTCATCTATGACTGGAGGGGATTTGATGAGACAAGTTCCACATCACCAGTTGCCTATAGGACATTTCCAACTGGATGTTCCATTGATATCCCAAACTCATCAAGTTGAAGGAGATTCTAGATGACCTCAGAGATGCCTTCTAAATCCTATGATCCTCCTGAAACTTCTCTTTTCTTTGTTTATAACTTGAAAAAGACAATAGGTTTGTTTCCACACGTTATACCCCCAGCATGGAAGATAAGCTTCCTGAAGCCAGGGACTGCTTTGTTTTGCGACATGGTATCCTTAGCACCTCTGGTATTTTCAGGGCTGTTCATCCACTTTTGGTATCCACCTTTCACCCAACTCTTACCAGTGGTTCCAACCCAGTAAAACTATCTTGGCAGATGAGCTAAGCCAGGTTAAGGGTAACTGACAGTCCTCAGACCCATTGCTGAGTTAGGGGGGTATCTACCTTGAGCACGTGAAGAAGACGTCTGCTGGTGGAATAGGTGAATGAGAACAATGTGTTCCAATGGCCTTGAAGGTGGCTGAAGCAGGTGCTATGGAGCATTTAGAGCTTGATTAGACATCAAAGATGTCAAGGTTATCCAGTGTATCCTGGGCCATCCCCAGTTGTCCTGACTTTTGTTTTGCCACTGGCAAAACCCTCCTAGAGGAGGGAGGAAGGGAGGGAGAAGAGAGAGAGAGAGAGAGAGACATACACACACACACAGACACAGAGAGAGAGACACACAGAGAGACACAGAGAGAGACAGAGAGAGAGAGAGGAGAGGAAGAGGAGAGGGACAGGGTGAGGGGAGGGAGGCAGGCTGATGATTGTACAGCCATTGGTCCTCTTCAGATATGAAGGATGAACAATAGTATCCTCAGTGCCTGGCATAGTACTGGACCCCTTTCTCAGTGTTTGAGGTACTATTATATGATTTTGTGAGTGAGGGAAATGAAAACCAGTGGTCTCTTCACTGGCAGTCTTCAAGAAGAGACTGGAAGATCTCATTGAGGATATTATGAATGAGATTCTTTGCTGAAGTATGAGTTGGCCTGGATGGACTCAGATTCTGGAGTTCCCTGGTCTCTCTGTCACATTGCAAGTAATGCACAAGGACATATTCTTCTTATTTAGGGCCAGGGATAAATGTAGAATCATTTAGTACCATAGAATTAGAGATCGAAGAGAGCTTAGAGGCCATATAATCCAACCCACTCATTTTCCAGATGAGGAAACTGAGGCACACAGTGGTGACCTGATTTGCCCAAGGGAGTAAGTGACAGAGGTGATATTAAAGGATTATAAAGTCAAAGATTTGGAGTTGAGAGATACCGCAAAGGTCATCTAGTCCAACCTCATATTTTATAAATGAAGTTGACTGAAGTTCAGTTACAAAGTACAAAACAGTTGGCAATCATAGGCACAGATTTAAAACTGTAAGGTTCCTTGGAGGTCATCTAGGCCAAATCACTCATTTCTCTGGTGAGAAAACTGAGTCTTAGAGAGGGGAAGGGAGTTAATTACAGTCACACAACTACTAAGTATCAGAGGCAGATTATTTACTTATTTATTTTTTTTTTAGTGAGGCAATTGGGGTTAAATGACTTGCCCAGGGTCACACAGCTAGTGTCAAGTGTCTGAAGTCAGATTTGAACTCAGGTCCTTCTGAATCCAGGGCTGGTGCTCTATCCACTATGCCACGTAGCTGCCCCTAGAGGCAGATTTTAAACCCAAATTTGAATTCAAAGTCAATTTTGTTGGTTTTTTCCTACTGTACCATGCTTACCTCATAGAAAGTGGAGGACTTTGAAATTTCCAAGGCATTAACAGTAATAATAACACTTGTATACAATACCTTAATTTTTACAAAGCATTTTCCTCACAACTGCTCAGGTGAGGTAGGTAATGTAAGTATTACCATTCCAATTTAACAGATGAAGAAACTGAAGCTTTGAGAGATTTGCTAACTCTCTCAGAGTCACTGAATCAGCTAGTGTCTGAGGTGGCATTGGAACCCAGATCTCTTTTTTTTGGGAGGGGGCAATGAGGGTCAAGTGACTTGCCCTGGATCACACAGCTAGTAAGTGTCAAGTGTCTGAGGCTGGATTTGAACTCAGGTCCTCCTGAATCCAGGGCCGGTGCTTAATCCACTGCGCCACCTAGCTGCCCCCTGAATCCAGATCTTAACTCCAAGCACAGCAGTGTTTCTAAGATGATACGTGTGTGTCTTGTGCTAAGAATCACAGAAATGTAACCCTTTTGGCTGATAGAGTGTTCCCTTCCAAGGTCATACTAAATTAAGAGTAAAGCCAACGGCCTGATATTAGGAGAATAAAAATTGAGTGATTCTGTTGTAGCAACCATATATCGTTAGTCAAGTAGTAGATGGTACCTGCTCTCATACACCAGTTCCCAATTTATTTATTAACCTGATGGCTTTTATCTCTGCGATTGGCTGTTAGTACTTTAAATGGCACTACCTGATTTTGGAGAACCATACTTGTGTTTACTCATCTGTTCTCAAGGCAATTAAAAAAGGTGATTGAGCCCTAATGAGGACAGGTAAATAACCAAAGCATTAGATTTAGATGGATGGGTCAAAACTGGTCCAACTTATCCAATTATCTGGTGACTGATGAACATCTAGAATTAGTTGTTTTGTGGATGTTAGCTGGGACTGTCATGAATATGTACAGGAAAATGGAAAGATGTGGTTTTAATGCACAAATAGAATCTGCTTTGGAAGCATTGAATGAGGGATCCTTGCTCTGCCATTTGCTAACTGCTTGACCTTGGACAAATCTTTCACCTCTCTGGGCCCCAGTTTCCCATCTGGAAAATTAGGGCATTTGACCTCCAAGATCCCTCCCAGCTTTGGACTTCTCTGGACCTCCACCTCCGTATCTGTAAAATGAAGAGCTTGGACTAGATGATGCTGAAGGACCCTTTCAGCCTGAGATCTATGATCTTATGACTTCTCCGGGCCTCAGTTTCCTCATCTGAGAACGAGGGATCTTGAAGTACATGACCTTGAAGGTCCCCTCCAGCTTCTGTGATGGATGAGGGAAGGAAATGAGAAACATTCAGAACGAGGCAAGGGAACTGAAGCTGCAGGGAAAGCTGAGGAAAATCGCTGCTATTTGAAGAAGGAAACTGCACTCACAGCAAAATGTCAGCTTTTCAGAAGGGAAGGTGATGGCTGCCCCTGAAGGGGAGCTCAGGAAACAGACAGAGTAAGCCCTGCAGTAACACAGCCATGCTGATCCCTTCCTGAGAGGCACTCAGGGGACTCAAAGGGAAGACATTTTCTAAATAATAAATAGGACAGTCAGATTCACCTTAGGAGTTGTTCTTTTTTTCCCCCAGCTTCCCCGCTTCATTCCTTCCTATGGAGGACTGTGGCTTGGTCCCCCTGGTCAGAGACTAGGAGCTGTGCAATTAGTTTAGAAGACAGTTAGCCCCATCAGCCTGCAGGAGTTAGGAGTGAGAAAGTTTTCTGGAGGAGAGGATTCTGGATCTATTTTTAGTGATAATTGTTAGTGGCTTCAGATGTCTCATGCTTTTCTCACCTCAAAATGCTCTCTCTACCTCCCTGCCTAGAGAGAAATGAACAAAGGCAGCAGTGAGGTAGAGATGCTGGCCAGGTACTTTGGAAGGGAGGGTAGGGGAAGGAACCTTTTTTGTCTCCTCTGTTGAAAGACAATTAAGAGGAAGCCCTGGAGCAGCCTTGGAGGATCCTAGATTGAGATCCTGAAGGGACCTCAGAGGCCATCTCATCCAGCCCTCTTTGTTTTACAGATAAGGAAACTGAGGTCTGCGGAGAGTAAGTGACTTCTAAAGGTCATTGGATCACAGATTTAGACCTGGAAAAGATTTTGGAGGTAATCTGATTCAACTCACTCATTTTACAGATGCAGAAAATGAGGTCCAGAGATGTTATGTCACTTGCCCAAGGTCACGGAAGTATTAAGTACCCAAGGTGGGATAAGAGCACATGCCCAGAGGTGAAATGATTTGTCCAGGGCTAAAGAGCCAGTGGGTATGCACTGTGGTATAGTGAACAGGGAGCACATCATGTTCCAAGGTCTCCTCTTCCTCCTAGACTCCTTACTGTTGGCTCACTTCAGTTACCAGTGATCTCCAATCGCTATATCAGGTGACCCATTCTCAATCCTCATCTTTTTTGACCTACGCAACCTTTATCACTGTTGCTCATCTTCTCTTCCTGGAGACATGTTCTCCCCTTACTGGGATCTCCCTGGACTTCTTCTTGTCCCACCTGTCTGACCTTTCCTTCTGAGATTCCTTCATTGGATCTTCATCCATCTCATGCCCCCTAAGTGAGGCTGTTCTCCAGAGCTCTGTTCTAGGCTCACTTCTCTTTTGGTGACTTCATCAGTTACTTCTTATGGGGTTAATGTTCATTTTTATCTAGCTGTGTGACCCTGGGCAAGTCACTTAACCTCAAATTGACTCAAAAATGTAAAAAAAAAACCATTCCTAGTTTGTGCCTGTACAAAACCAGAAAGCAACAGGATTTGTCTGTTAGGCTAGCAATTTGTCAACCCCAACTTTAACATTTTCTGACTACTCTGCTTCTACAATGTTTCCTGAATTTGACCCCTTCTTTCCATTCACATTGCCACTACAGTTCAAGCCCTCATCACTTCTTGCACAGACTGTCACAAAGATTTCTTACCTGGTTTCTGCCTCAAATCTCTACCCACTCCAACCCATCTAGCCACACTGCTTTGGCTTAAATGCAGGTCTGACCATATCATGTCTATACTCATCAAACTGTAGTGGATCCCTGTTGTTTATAGATCAAATATTCTTTTTAAAAAATATATCTGGGCAATGAGGGTTAAGTGACTTGTTTAGGGTCACACACCTAGGAATGCCAAGTGTCTGAAGCCAGATTTGGACTCAGGTCCTCCTGAATCCAGGGCCAGTGCTTTATCCTCTGTGCCACCTAGCTGCCCCCTCAAATTTTCTTTTTTAGAAAACAATCTTTTACAACCTTTTTATAACCTGACTCCAAACTACATTTCCATCCACATTGAATATTACTCCTCATGCTATGTTCTACAGTCTAGGCAAATTTGCATTCCTTGCATATAGCCCATCTCCATTGCCTGGCTCCATCCCTTGGCACCCACCACTCATGCATGGAATGTACTTCATCCTCATCTATTCCTGAGAGAATTTCTTCCTTTAAGATGGAATTCAAGCACCACCTTCTCCAGGAATCCTTTCCTGATCCCCTTAATTGTCAATGATCTTCCTCTCCAACTACCTTATTTTGTTGTTTGGTTGTGTCTGACTCTTTGTGACCCAATTTGGAGTTTTCTTGGCAAAGATACTGGAATGTTTTGCCATTTCCTTCTTCAATTTTATGCAGGCAGGGTTTAAGTAGGGTCATGTAGCTAGTAAGTGTCTTATGCAGATTTGAACTCCTTCCTTCCTTCCTTTCTTCCTTCCTGCCTGCCTGCCTGCCTGCAATGAGGGACTTGCCCAGGGTCACACAGCTAGTCAGTGTCAAGTGTCTGAGGCCGGATTTGAACTCAGGTCCTCCTGAATCCAGGGTTGGTGCTTTATCCACTGTGCCACCTAGCTGCCCCTCTGTTCTTTCTTATTCTAGGTCCAGTGTCCTATGTACTTCTAGGTTCCCCACTTACCTTATATGAATTTGTATTTATGTTCTTCAGATTTATTGTGTATATACATACAGGGCGTCCCCAAAGTCTTAGTGCAGTTTTAAAGCTTTCATAGTTTTAACAGCTTAAAACTGAATTGAAGTTTTTGAACATCTTGTATGTATACATGTCTTCCCTATGAATAATAATAGCATTTATATATCACTTTACCTTTACTATCTCTCTCTCTCTCTCTCTCTTTTTTTTTTTGGTGGGGCAATGAGGGTTAAGTGACTTGCCCAAGTCACACAGCTAGTGTCAAGTGTCTGAGGCCGGATTTGAACTCAGGTCTTCCTGAATCCAGGGCCAGTGCTATATCCACTGTGCCACCTAGCTGCCCCCATTATCTCTTTTGATCCTCACAATAACCCTGTAAAGTAGGTGCTATTATTATCCTCAGTTTACAGTTGAGAGAACTGAGGCAGAGAAAGGTTATGTGAGTTGCCCAGGATCACATAACTGAGGTAAAATACAAGTCTTCCAGACTCCAACCCCAGAACTCTTTTCACTCTCAAATTCAAGCTTCTTGAGGGTAAAAGATTGTTTCATTTTTGTCTCTGTCTCCCCAAGATTTATTAGAGAACCTGGCACATAGTAGGTACTTAATAAATGCTTGTTGATTCATTTCTTGGAGTCAAGATTGAAATCCATGTTCTCTGGCTCCCTGCTTTTGCCATTACACCACCCAAACATTCCAGCAGAAGCCAGATAAATCCTTGCTGAGGATGTGGTTGAGAAAATTCGTGATTTGGCTCAGGGTTAGGGACAAATGATCTGGGAACTTTGTTCTTTATATCTCTATGAATCCCTGATCAGTTAATTAATTTTCCTTAACAGCATTTATTTTTGCACTCACTTTCCAGGAGACAGAAGGAGACAGAGACAGAGGCAGAGAGACACAGAGAAACAGAGAGAGGCAGAGACACAGAGAAAGAGACAGAGACAAAGAAAGAGACAGAGGCAGAGACAAAGAAAAAGAGACAGAGAAACAGAAATAGACAGAGAGGAACAGAGATAGAGAGAGACAAAGAGAGATAGGGACAGACAGATAGAGAGGGCGCACATAGGTAGACAAAGAGACAGAGACAGAGACAGAGTTGGAACTGGGATGGAGTTTCCTTGCTGACCCTTTAGAGCCACTCTTTCTTTCAGCCAGTTGAAGACACCTGCAGGGTAATTTCACCCTGGCATCCAGACAGCCTGCTGAAGCAATTGTTAATGCTATCTTCCAGGCTCATTCTTGTCACTGAAAGCAAACAATCCCTTTGTTTCCAAAAAAAACCTAAACCCAAAACCAAAACCAAACCAAAAAAACCCCAAACCCCAAAACAAAACAAACCCCAAGCCCCAAACCAATTAAATAAAAACCAAACCAAACCAAAGGCCATATGCTCTTAGACATAATGATATGGGAATGAAATGAGGCCCCCTTCACTTAAAAGGCCATTCCCTGACTCCTTTCACCCCATCCCTCTCCTGTAGCCCAAGTCCAGAAAGAGAGTATTTTTTTTTTCTGGGAGATAAAAAGGAACCTCAGTGCATGTTGCTGTAGCTTCCCAAAGAGCCCTGGGGAACAGGAAAGCCATCCTGCCCCATGAGGTCAGCCAGGCAGGTCCTAGATTTTCTGTTCCATGTTAATTAGATGGCAGAAGCCTAAGAGCCAATTTTCACTAAGAACTCTGTGTCCAATTTTCTTCTGGCCCTGATTGTGAACTGACTGATCAATATTATATCTAATTTACAATGATGGCCCCATGTGAAGCTTGCAAATGTTATGTCAACATACCTTAATAGCTTTGGCTGGCTACAGGCGACTTGTTAGCTGTGGGCGCATCTGCTTCTACCAGTCACTTAACTACTCCTACCTCCAAAGGCCACAGCTGTGTTAATGTTCACAGGTCTTCCCGCCTCCCCACCTGGTGCCATTCACGGAGGCTCCATACCCAACTGGTCTTGTGTCTTTACTTGGGGAAAGAAAGAAGAAACAAGGAAGTGGGGGGGGAAGAAGAAGAAGCAAGCCCACAATAGGAAATGGGGAAGAAAACAATTAATTTTTTTTTCATAACTGGTGAACCAAAGAGTGAAATAATTGCTACTCGGTTTTAATAATGGCAAATTTTAAAGAAATTTCCATAAAGACAATTCGGGAAAAGAGCTTGGGGATTATTTCTCTACGGGGGGCCCAACTGGTTTGCATTGTTTCATAACAGTTTATGTTATTACCATTCTGGATAGTTTGTATTTGCATCCCCCTTGTCTCCAGGGCAAATTCTTGCAACTCATTTGTGAAGCAATGAATAAGGAAACTGTAATAGAAGCTGGGCTGACTTGCTAAAGCTTTCCAATCTCTTCTTTTCCTCAAGGGAGAGAGTTCTGTGGGGGCAGAATCACCACATTTCCGGAAAGTCTTCAGGAAGGCCCCAGGGTGGGTGGGCAGTGACGGCTGTGAGGCTCTAGGGTTTTTGCAGGGAGGGTTTAATGGCATTTTGCCCCCCTCCTCTATGACCTTTGAACCCCCACCTTTGTGTGGGGGGCTTCAGGATTTGAGAGCTTTGGAGCTGGAGGCAAAGACAGCCTAAGCAAGCTTGCCTGGATCCAGCTAGGGCTCAGCCCTGACCAGGAGGCTGTGCCAGTCTGTTACAGATTTAAGGAGGAGAGAAACTGCTCCCCCAGAAATGACACCTAGTGTGTGATGTGCTGTTACTAGGAGGATGAATTGCTGTGCTGTGAGGGGGGGCTCCTATGCCAGCTTAGGACATATTTCTGCCCCTCTCCTGGCCCTTTGACTCAAATTCAGAATGTGCCACTGCCCATTTGCTGTGTGAGCAGGTGCTGCTCTGCCAGAATCATGGACTGAGTGACTGTTGCCCTGAACATTGGGGCTTTCACTATACAGGATGTTCCAAAAGTCTTAGTGCTGTTTTATGGTATTTTAGTTTAACTATTACATTAAGTTTATTATAGCTTAAATAGATTACCTTAAATTTTAAGCTATGATAGCTTTAAAAAGGGGCAGCTAGGTGGCGTAGTGGAGAGTCCTGGTCCCAGAGTCAGGAAGACTCTTCTTCTTGAGTTCCAATCCAGCCTCAGTCACTTATTAGATATGTGACCTTTGGCAAGTCACTTTACTCCTATTTGCCTCAGTCTCCTCATCTGTCAAATGAGCTGGGGAAGGAAATGGCCAACCCTTCTAGTATCTTTACCAAGAAAACCCCAAATAGGGTCACGAGGAGTCTGACATGACTGAAACACTGAAAGACAACAAAAAAGTGCTTCAAATGTCTTGAAGACTTTTGAAAGTCTTTGTATCATATTTGGGAATTATAGGATCATAGATATAGGGTTAGAATGGACCTTAGAAGAGATTGAGGCTCAGAAAGGTTAAAGAACAAGTATCAGGGGAAGGACTTGAACCCACATCTTCCTTATTCTAAGTGCTGTGTGCTGGCCACCGGACCAGTGACTCTTGGCAATTGTTGTGGCTAATTCTCTTTGCTTGCTCCCTCCTGATCTGGGTTCAAATTGTGCTCTAGATGCTTATTTGGCCTTAACATGGCATGCTGGGAAAAAGTCCTAGAGCTGGCATCAGGTAGACATGCCTGAGTTCAAATCCTGCCTCAGACATTTACTTGCTGTATGTCCTTGAGCAAGTCACAAGCTCCCTGAACCTCATCTGTACAATGACAACATTCCATTACTTTGAAGGTCTCTTTGGGCTCAACAGTTAATTTCTTACATAAAAACACTTTGCAAACCTAAAGATGTTATGGAAATATCTATTGTTATTACCCATGATAAAATGCTTTAATTCCATTAGGGCACACTTATTCCAGAGTGCATGGTGCACAATCCTATAATCAGACAGTCAACAAGCCTTTATTAGGCATGGATTCGGTTACAGGCACCGAATTAAATAAGTGCTGAGCATACAAAGACAGACAGAAACAAGAAAGGTTTGAGAGAGAACTTCATGGTCATTTGGGGGGTTTCCTTGGGAGGCCTGACTTTTTCAGAGCCTATGAATGACCTAGCATGGAGCATGGGAAGACTTATGACAACCCTCCCCCAGATGTTAAAGTTGCAGCAAGAGGGAGTGTGGTTAGACCCAAGTAAGCTAGCTTAGTCAACAAATTAATTCAATAAGTATTTAATGGAGAATTTATTACAGGTAATCTGAAGGATAGGTCTAGTCTGGTGGCCCATTATGGCATAATGGGGACTCTGGGTTCTAGAAGGCTCCCAAGCCAAGCCTGGGTTGAGAGGGGTTTCAAATGGGTAGGTCCTGCCAATTTGGAAAGGTGCTGGGCCCTGACCTGTGGATGGACTGGATATCTGTTGTCCAAGGACCAGTCCAAGTAGATTTAGAAAGGGTCATGTCCAGTAGACTTGTTGGGCCTGCAAAGTTTATCCCTTTGTGGTCTATTGACTTTCTGCTTGTGTTTGTATTCTCAGTGCTTAGCACGGTGCCAAGCATGTAGTAAACACTGAAAAATATTCTGAGAGGGAGAGAGGGAGAGAGGGAGGGAGGGAGGGAGAGAGAAAGAGAGAGAGGGGGGGAGGGAGAGAGAAAGAGAGAGAGGGGGGGAGGGAGGGAGGGAGGGAAAGATAGTTAGATAATGACCCAGGGACAGAGAGGACAGCAGCTTTGGAATCAGGAAGGCTTGATTTTACACCCTGCCTTTACTTGGACTAGCTGACTCAACTTCTCTAGGTCTGAGTTTATTCATCTATAAAATGAAGTAGTTGGGTGTTCTTCAAGATAAATTAATCTACAAACATTTATTAGGTCATAATCTTTCTAGGCCTGCCTTCATTTTCTCATCTTTAAAAAGTAAGAAGGCCACTTTGGATGGATTGTAAAACCTTTGAGAGTAGGGGTTGTTTCATTATTTGTGTTTGTATTTCCATACCTGGCACAGTACCTGGCTGTTATCAAGTATTTAATAAATGATTGTTGAACAGTTAGGCTGTAAACATAGGCTGGATCCAGTTTGTGAAAGACTTTAAATGCCCCAAATAAAGGTTTATAGTTGATTCTTTGCAGAAAATAGGAAATTATTGAAGTTCACCATTGAGTAGGGACACGATGTGATCAGATCAGTGCTTTAGGAAAATCACCAGCAGTTGGGTAGAGTGGTCCCTCTGGGTTCTAAAACTGTGATTTAAAAGCAATTGTAGAGGTTTGGTTTAATGTGTTTTTTTAATATGTGATGACTGGAGACACTGGCCTAAGGAGATACACATGCTATAGGTTAGAGTTGGGTAGGATACTCACAGAGGTCATTTCCAATTCTAAGTTCCTATCTCTTTCTCTCCCTCCTCTTTGTCTCCCCACTTTCTTTGTCCTTCTCTCTCTCTCTCTCTCCTCCTCCCTCCTTCTCCCTCTTCCTCCTCCTCTCTCTCCTCTTTCTCTGTCTCCTCTCTTTTTCTCTCTCCTCTCTCCTTCCTTCTGTCTTTCCTTCCCTCATTCTGTCTTTCTTCTCTCTCTCCCTTCCCTCCTTGTCAATTTGTCTTCTCTCTTTCCTTTTTTCTCCCTCCCTTTTTCTCTTTCTTCTCTTTTCCTCTCCATGTGAGTCAGTCTCTCTCTCTCTCTCTCTCTCTCTCTCTCTCTCTCTCTCTCTCTCTCTCTCTCACACACACACACACACACACACACACACACACACATAATTTCTCCCTTCTACATTGATTTTTTTTTGTCTGTGTGAGGCAATTGGGGTTAAGTGACTTGCCCAGGGTCACACAGCTAGTGTCAAGTGTCTGAGGCCGGATTTGAACTCAGGTCCTCCTGACTCCAGGGCCGGTGCTCTATCCACTTTGCCACCTAGCTGCCCCTACTATCTCCCTTCTAAATGACAAGAAGGAGACACCATGTTATATTGGATGAAGAAACAACCTTACCCCCCCCCCCCCCACACCTCTTGTTGTCACCCTAGGCCAATCACTTCTCTGGTTCCCAGATAGCTCCTTAGGTTGCACATTCCAGAGGAGAGGGCAAACCTGTACTGATGTTGCTCATTTCCAAACTTGGAGTTCTCTACAACAATTAAATCACAGTATAGAAAAAAGAGAGAAAGCAAGGAGTATATGTCTAGGTCAGATATTTGAGAAGTCCAAGTAATAAGTGTTACTGGGGTTTGGAGGTTTAATCTTGATTAAACATATAATAATAATTCACATTTAGATAATGCTTTTTTCAGGGACATAAGGGTTAAGCGACTTGTCCAGGGTCACACAGCTAGTAAGTGTCAAGTATCTGAGGCTAGATTTGAACTCAAGTCCTCCTGAATCAAGGGCCTGTGTTCTATCCACTGTGCCACCTAGCTGCCCCTAGATAATGCTTTAAGGTTTGACAAAGCACTTTGCATATTTTATTATTTCACTGGATGTTCATAATGACCCTGTGAGGTCAGCACCTTTATTATTCCCATTTTACAGATGAGAAAACCGAGGCCCCAAGAGGACAAAAACCAAATTGTTCATTCACTCAGCCAGTAAGTGTCTGGGGTAGAAGTCAAACCCATGGCCAGTTCTCTCTCCACTGTGCCAAGTCTGCAGGGTATAGACTCCATCCATGGGAATTCCAAAATGAGGAGGAGGAAAGAGCAGTGAGTAGGAGATTAAAAAAGAAGAGGCAAAAGGTGAAGCTATTCAGTGAGGTGGTTTTGCAATAGTCCTCCCTATCCCATGTCACCAAACAAATGTAAACATCTTTGTCAGTCTGACAAGATATCAGCAAAAATAACCCGAGGCCATCCCTCCCCTGTTGCTACGGTTACCACCGGGATGGGGAAGGCTTCCAGCAAGTATCAGCACCACGGATGTCCATGAGGACCTTCCAAGCCAAGCCCCTCAGTGTCAGGCCCAGGCTGCGCTGCATTTTCAGATGACCCGGCACAGTTTTCTTAGTAATCAATAACATAAATCTCAATCATTGTAGAATTAGGGCCTGGGTGAGGGGAAAACACAGCTCAATGATCACTTTTGCTGCAATCGCTGGTAATACAAAAGTACCTTTCAGGTCCCTTTTCTGCACAGCCTAAAGTTTCCATCTCTTTTCTGACTTAAATGCTGAGCTGTTTTCCTTTTCTTCTAATGAGAGAAAATTAAAATCTCATTAAAGCAGGAAGACAAAAGGTAGCCTGGTTGCATAGAGGAGACAAGGGCTAAGAGTCAAGAGATCCAGGCTCCCTCCTCAGTTCTAGCAGAGCATTTTAGACAATTTGCTCCACCCCTTCCTTTGGTCCCTTAATAAATGCATGAGTAAGCATTCATTAAGCACCTACTATATGCCTAGCAATGAGCCAGATGCAGATGAAACCGTTCCAACTAATTATGTGCCTTAAGACAGCCACTACATAAGTAAATATCGACAGCATAAGGATAAATGTTGTTCAGTCATTTTTTAGTCATGTCTGATTCTTTTTGACCCCATTTGCGGTTTTCTTGGCAAAGATAATGGAATGATCTGCCATTTCCTTCTCCAGTTCATTTTACTGATGAGGAAACAAAGGCAACTGGATTAACTGATTTATCCAGGGTTACCCAGCTAGTAATAAAGGTTGTTAAAATACAAGGTCGTTTGGGAGGGAGGGCACTAGAAGTTGGGGGAGGGGTCAGGAAAGTCTTTTTATTGAAAGTTTCTTTTTTAAGAAGAGTCTGGAGTGAGAAAGAAGTACTGTATGTGGGGTGGGGGTGGGGGAAGGGAGGGAGGACAGCCAATGCAGAAGTCCAGAAAGTGTAAAAAGATTCTTTGTTGGGAGGGGCAGAGAGGACAGTTTGACTGATCTTAGCACAGGCCAGGGGAAGTGTTGTCAGCAAGTAGTCAAATTCATCACTGAATTTATGATCTCATCCATGTGGATTTTTTCTCCAAAGAGAGAGGTCACAATCTTTTTTTTTTTTTTTTTTGGCAGGGCAATGAGGGTTAAGTGACTTGCCCAGGGTCACACAACTAGTTAAGTGTCAAGTGTCTGAGGTCAGATTTGAACTCAGGTACTCCTGACTCCAGGGCCGGTGCTCTATCCACTGTGCCACCTAACTGCCCCAGGTCACAATATTTCCATGACCCCCCTACTCTGTTCAATTCTTGGAGGTCCTCCCAACATCCTCAGCTTTTTTCTGACACTGCCAGGGTACCAGCAGAGTGTTTTGGCTGTCTAGGTATTATTCTTCCTCTGGCCATCTGCCTGAAAAATTCATCTCACTGTGATGGATGAGGACTAACCAGCCTGATTTAGGTTTCTACTTTATTTCCTTCTATTCAATTAATTCAGCTGAACAAAAATTCATGAAGTGCCTCCTAGTATGGAGATGTGGGCAATGGAAAGAACTCTCCAGATCTGGAGTTGAAAGAACTGGGTGCAAATTCTACCTTTGTCACTTATTACTCTTGTCTCTTTGGACAAGTCATAATCTTTCTAGGCCTGCCTTCATTTTCTCATCTTTAAAATGAGTTGGTTGGACTAGAATGCCTTTGAGATCCTTGCTCTAAGTCTATGATCCTATGATTCTCTGTCAGGAACCAGCTAGACTAGGCATGAAAGGCAAAAAGGAAACAGTGTCACCCTTGAAAAACTTACATTCAAAGGGGAGAGGCAGGGAGGAAACTTGAAGGCAAGTAAGTAATACAAAGTAATTGTAAGAGGGAGGCAGTTCTAGGGGAAGCTAGGTGGTGCAGTGGATAGAGCACTGGCCCTGGAGTCAAGAGGACCTGAATTCAAATTTGACCTCAGACACTTAACACTAGCTGTGTGACCTGGGGCAAGTCACTTAACCCCAATCGCCTCACCAAACAAACAAACAAACAAACAAACAGAGGGAGGCAGTTTTGGAATCAGAGAAATTGTCATGTAGGGAATAATGGCTGAGCTGAGTTTAGAGGGAAGCTAAGGATTCTATAGGTAGTAGCTTGAAGGAAACTAGAGATTTGGTGAGGTAGAGGTGATGGAGGAAGACAGGTGTAGGTGAAAGGCAGGAGGGGAATGTTATGAAGGGGGAACAGTGAGAAGAGCGGTTTAACTAGGAGGAAGACTACATACATGGAGGAGGGTGAAATATGAAATGAGATTGGGAAGGTAAAAGGGGGATCCAGATTGTAGGCTTTAAATCCCAGGGTAAGGATTTTGTGTTTCATCCTAGAAGCAATAGAGAGCCATTGTTGTCTTTCATCATTCTTGAAGAGGACCAATGGCATCAGGAGGTGACATGTCATGACTTGCAGAGAATTGGATTTAAGTGAGGAAGGGCTGTGTATAGTCACCAGCCTACCTCCCTCTTCTAGAGTCATTTGGGTCCACTGACAAGACAAAATTCAGGATGGCTGGTGATGACTCAGCAGGGAATCATTGAATATTTTTGAGGAAGGGGTGGCACAGAATTGTAGACTTAGAGCTTGAAGGGATCTTAGAGATCAGTGGGGGGTGGGGGGGTAGGCAATCTCCTCATTTTACAAATGAGGAAACAACTCCAGAAAGGTGTTCCAGACTTACCCAGTGTCACACAACTATTATGTATCTGAGGTGGGGTTCAAGCCTAGGGCACACATCTAACATCCTAACAGTTATGCCTCACTGTCTCTCTGAATGGTCATAACTGTATTTTAGGAACATCAGTTTGAGAGCCATGTGGAGGGTCAGTGTGAGGACTTGCCTCTTGGTAGGCCCTACCTGACAGAAGTGACTCCATATTTGGCCACCGATTGGCCTCCCTATTCACCAGGAAGTTCTTATGTACCCAATATTGGTTTAGTCAACTTCATGTAGGCAAGGAATGCAAGGCTTTCCTGATTATAATCAATTTAGCAAACTTAATTGAATCCAAGTATGCCAGGTTAGCAAACTTTCCTAGTCACAATGTCTTTGTGGTCATAAGGGGAAGTCACAGTCCAGACTGTGTACAGGTCCCTATGTAATTAGATAGAAGGGGAGAGACCCAGGGATCTGAGCTCTCAGTTGGGATACACATCCCACTGATGTCCAAGTGACCTTCATTTATGTGTCTGTAGGGCTTACAGAGCTGGGGAGTCCCATGTTATACATTTATATTGTCATCATTCAGTCATATCCAACTCTTCAGGACACCATTTGCTAGTTTCTTTGTAGAGATACTGGACTGGTTTGCCATTTTCTCATCAGCTCATTTTACAGATAAGAAAACTGGGGCAAACAAGTTGAAGTGACTTGCCCAGGGTCACACAGCTAGTAAGTGTTAAGTGTCTGAGGCTGGATTTGAACTTAGGTCTTCCTGACTCCAGGGCTGGTGCTCTATCCACTGCACCACCTAGCTGCCCCTCTATTATTTTTTCATAAAGTGCTCATGATCACCTTACAATTTATTAAAGAAAGAAGAAGCTAGAGGTAGAGAGGTGAATTATGAGACTATTATAAGAGTTCTAATGACAGATAAGGTGAGGTGAGATCTTGGACCAGGGGAGAGGCTTTGTTAGTGGAGAGAAGGGTGATGGTGACAGCGACATTGGTACAAGGTACCTTCACAGAATCATTGAATCACACAATCTCAGAATCATAGATCTCAGATCTGTACCTGAAGACAAATCCCTTTTACAATATCCCCAACAAGTGGTCATTCCACCTATCCTTTAAGGTTTCAGGTGATGTCTTCAAGTATTCCAACCATGGAATAGTGGGAAAAAAGTCCTGACAACTTCTCTGAACCTAGCAGTTTTCTTCTCTCTAAAACCAGGGGGTTGGACTAGATGTCATCTGAAGTCCCTTAAATCTTTGATCTCCTTTCCATTTGGGGATCACTCTAATTGTTAGGAAGTTATCCCTTAGGTCAAGCCTGTATTTGCCTCTTTGTAACTGCCATCCATTGTTCTACCCTTATCGACCAAATAGCACAGTGTCTGGCACAAATAGTAGGTGCTTTATAAATAGTGATTGATTGAAAACAGGCCTGATCCTTCTGCCATGTTGCTACTCTTCAAGTACTTGAAGACAACTGTTTCTGCTTTCTCTGCTACATGTTAAATACCTCAAGTTCTTTCTACTTATCTTCATAGGGTGTGATTTTTAATCCCTTCACCATCTTGGTTACCATTTAGTTTGTCCTCCTCTGAGGTTACCTTTCAACTTTATTGGTATATATTCATTTATATGGGACAGCTAGATGGAGCTATAGTGCATACAATCCTCAGCTTGGAGTCAGGATTCATCTTTGTGAGTTCACTAGGTTTGTGACCCTGGGCAAGTCACTTAACCCTGTTTGCCTCGGTTTCCTTATTTGTAAAATGATCTAGAGGAAAAAAAATGGCAAACCACTTCAATATCTTTGCTAAGAAAATACCAAATGGGGTTACAAAGAATTGAACACAACTGAAAAATGGATGAAAAACAAATCCCTTTGTATAATAGAATGTTTGCTCCTTAAGGGAAAGGATTGTTTTTTACTTTCTCTGCATCCTTCCCTCTTAGCACAGTGCTGATTGATGAAATGATGAGCCAATAGAGCCTTTGGAATATCTTCATATTGTTTTCTCTGATAAAAGATAAGCTTCTTGAAATCAGAGTTTATTTCTCTTCTGTTTCCAGTGCCTGGAACATAGTAAGCCCTTAATAAATATTTAGTGATTGACTGACAGAGAAAAGATGATAGGCCTTAGAGGTAGAAAGAATCTTAGAGTTCATACTGTCTAAACCATCATTTAAAAAATAGTATTTTATTTTATTTTATTATTCCAATTACATGTAAAGATAGTTTTTAGCATTCATTTTTTGTAAGATTTTGAGTTCCAAATTTTTCTCCCTCCCTTCCTTCCCTCCTCCCGAAGGCAGTAAGCAATCTCATATAGGCTATGCATGACAATCATCAAACCATCAATTTAGAAATTAGGAAACAGCGTCTGAGTGACTTGCCCGAGGTCATACAGGTAGTAAACAGTAGAGTATGGACTCAAACACAGTTCTTCTGACTGATCCCTCTCTGTCACACTATCTTAGAATGAACGGGTCTCTATTATACACTCTGACAGGCTTACGAAGGAGAGTAGGATTAGAGGATTTCCAGTTGGAAGGAAAAGACAAAAGAGGGAAGGAGAAAAAGAGACCGGATGCATGAACCTGAGCTGCTAGGTGCAAGATTTTTCTTTTGGAGGGGGGTGGGGTGGTTCTGTTTTATCCAGCAGCACAAAGACTTCGATGCTATTCAGTCTTCTTTCCTCTTCTCCCAGTCCAATCAGTGTTTGCTGATTATCATCCCAATCCTCTTACATTTCACAAGGTCCCTAAAACTCTTAGTTAATTCCAGGTAAGGAGTTAGTGATACACAGGCCTTTCTCTTCAGAGAGTCAAAGAACCCACGGGCCAGTTCCAAACACAATGAGCTTAGCCAGAACTCTTGGTTACAATATCAATTATCCTAACTGAATGGCATTTTCTCCTTCCTTTGTGTGTCCTTTTTGGAATAAAAATGTTCGCTGCCCTTATTAATCCCACAGAATTACTTTCCTCCTGTTCCTTAGGAAATCCAGCAAATGCAGTTTGAGCAAGTTAACAACAAAAAAAAGGAGAAATCTAATTTCCACTTGAGAAGCTCTGGGGTTAGGTCAGCAGAAAAAAAATTACAGTGGCTTGCGTTGATGAATATTTTATAAGCTCTAATATCTAACAAAAGATGTATTTAAAAACAGAAGGTAGTGGGGTGGGGGAGGTGAGGTGGGAATGCTGGTCAAGAAAATGCCTTACTATTTAATGATCTGGCAGACAAAAGGTGAGTTTTTGCCGTGATGAAAAAGCTGAGTAGGCTCAGGTACATGCTTGAGTTTGGGTTCTATTAAGCTCTCTCCCTTGGCTCTCCATCGCTCTTCCATCTTGGCTCCATCCCCTGACTTTTACAATCAATGAGGCAATGGTGTGATTATAGAGCTTGACCCACATGGAAATTACTTAGTGGCCTCAGTGGACAAGAGAAATCTTTAAAAGACTTCTAATTAGCATACCCAGTCAATGAAATTGCAAACCTCATTCTTTTAGCGAGAGTCTAGAAAGTATACTAGGGTTTGGACCTAAAATGGGAGATCTGGTGTCAGTCGAGTGATGAGAATACCAAGGCTTACATCCCACTGATCTTCACTTTACACCGCTGTGTATTAGGTGCACCTGATAAAGCCACAGCTGTAACTGATCCCACACAGGAAATCAGTATGCATCAGCTGCTCTTCCAGCTTGGGGTATATAATTTCTGCTACCCTCTCTGGCTTTCACACAGGACTGTCTTGTAGGTTCAAAGATTTGTTGTAGGAAAGGACCTCAGAGGCCATGAAGTCCAACTCACTCTCTCAGCTTACAGATGAGGAAACTGAGGCATAGACAGATTAACTGATGTGCTCAAAGTTATACAGGTAGTGCCAGAACAGGTTTGAACCCAGATATTCTGACTTCAGAGCCAGTGCTTTTTCCACTGTACTTACCTACATCTCATCTCCAAATTGCCCTAGAAGAGGAGAGTTGGGGAAGCAAAATGATTGAGGTGAAAACTCCTCATTCAAAGAGTAAGGGGACATGGACTCTCACCCCTGCTCCAAACCTAAATAATTATATGACTTTGGTCAAGTCACTTGACCTCTCTTAGAGTCACAGTTATGGATCTAAGTAAAGACATTTTTAGAAGTGAGGAGTCATATTATTCTAGATTTAGTGCTAGAAGGGACCCTATAGGCCATTTGGTCTGACACTCTCATTTTACAGATGAAGAAACTGAGGCCTAGAGAGGTTAAATAGATTAAACGACTCACCCAGGGACATGTAACTAACGAGTGTCTAATTTAAGATTTGCACCCAGTTCTCTGTGACTCTAAACAGAGAGCTCTCCCTACCCTCTAGTTACTTCATTACTGAAGATCTAAAAAACAGACAGCTTATACTGGTAATCTATTACATTTTTTCTCCTTCTGGAAGCCTGGTTTTCCCCCTACCCCAGGCTTGTGGGAGGAGAGTGAGTGTAGTTGTTTCTACATGAAATTTTCATAGGTCTCAAATGTTACATAGAAAAATCACTGGATGGAAAGTCAGAAGGTGTGACTTCGAATGCCATCTCTGAGATTTATAAACTTGTGTAACCTAGGGAAAGTCACTCAATCTCCCTGCGATTCACTTTCCTCATCTACAAAAATGGGAGGGTTGAACTCGATGCCTCCTAAAATCCTTTCTTTCTTTTCTTTTTTTAATTAGGAAATTAGCAATCATCAAGAACCCCAAACATATCAGTATTCAAAGAACAAAAAGAAGCCTGTATATGAAACTAACTTCTGTTACATGGTTTTGTCTTTTAAAAAAATGTGTATTTTAAATTTAATAAGGTCACAAAGCTACCCCATTTGTTTTTCTCCGTTTTGTTCAATGTATTTTTAAATGTTTTACTGATGCTCTTTTCTCTTCCAAGACTTTCATTTCCATACCTAAATCTATTATCTTATGGTCCAGTGAGCGAGATATCTGGTTTAATTCTCTGATTAGAGTTCATATCTTTGTTGTAAATTTAGTTATATGAATAAATAACAAAAGTAGAACAAGGAATTACAGGGTCATAGGACCCTATATGATTTGCACAGTTTCCCTATTTTAAGTATTTAATGAATGCTCATTCATTCATTTATACCTTCATTCACAGAATCATAGGCTTAGAACTGGAAGGCATTTTAGAAGGCACTGAGTCCAATACCCTTATTTCAAAGATGAGGAAACCTATATCACAGTGGTTAATATTGAACTTTGTGGTCCACTGAAACATCAGATCTTTGTCAAGTGAATTTCTAGGGTGGTGAGATGAGGACCTGGTTATTCTAGGAAGCATTTACTCCATGGAAAATAGAATAAACTGAACTTTTCAAAATGTTCCATTATGGGAGAGGGGTTTGAGGTTTGAGCAGAGAGGCTGCGGGTTGGGAAGATAAGTGAATTGTCCAAGATTACTCAGATAGGAAATAACAGGATTGGCATTCAAACCCACATTCTCTGACTTTATTTTTTTTGTTTTGTTTGTTTTTTTGGTGGGGCAATGAGGGTTAAGTGACTTGCCCAGGGTCACACAGCTAGTAAGTGTCAAGTGTCTGAGGCTGGATTTGAACTCAGGTACTCCTGAATCCAGGGCCAGTGCTCTATCCACTGCGCCACCTAGCTGCCCCCTCTGACTTTATTTTTAAAAATTAAATTAAATTAATTTTTTGTTATGCTTTAAGTTCTGAACTGTCTCCCTCCCTCCGCACTCCACACTAGAGAAGGCCACCATTTCACACAGACACACATAAAACCATACTGTGAATATATCTATTTATCAGTTGTTTCTCTAGAGATAGATATCCAATCAGTGGATAGCAGGCTTGGAGTCAGAAGACTACTCTTTCTGCGTTAAAATCTGCTATCAGACACTTACTGGCTGTGTGATCCTGGGCAAATCACTTAACCCCAATTGCCTTAAACATCCAGGGCTATTGCCAGTTGTCCCCCCCCCCCCCACACACACACTTTTTTTTTTTTTGGTGAGGCAATTGGGGTTAAGTGACTTGCCCAGGGTCACACAGTTAGTAAGTGTCAAGTGTCTGAGGCCAAATTTGAACTCAGGTCCTCCTGATTCCAGGACCAGTTGTCTATCCACTGTGCCACCTAGCTGCCCTCCTGATATATTTTTTGCTACTGGACCCAGATGGCTCTGGAAAAGAGAGTGAGGTTGTGACCTTGCACAGACCTCCCTCACTTAAATTCAGTTTAGTGAACGTCATGACATCACCCCAATGTCATGGTTTTCTTTGAGAATGAAGGACAAACAACATCATTCTTTTTATTTATTCTTTCTATGAATTTTTAACCCACTTATTAATTTTTTTTGGTGAGGTAATTGGGGTTAAGTGACTTGCCCAGGGTCACACAGCTAGTAAGTGTCAAGTGTCTAAGGCCAAATTTGAACTCAGGTCCTCCTGAATCCAGGGCTGGTGCTCTATCCACTGTACCACCTAGCTGCCCCTAACCCACTTATTCTTAAAGATTAGGTTATTTAGTCTCCAATTACCCTTTTTGGGGGGGAAGTGCAATGAGAGTTAAGTGACTTGTCCAAGGTCACACAGCTAGTAAATGCCACGTGTCTGAGGACGGATTTGAACTCAGGTCCTCCTGAATCCAGGGCCAGTGCTTTCCACTGTGCCAACTAGCTGCCCCTCCAATTCCTTTTTTTTTTGGCAGGGAAATGGGGGTTAAGTGACTTGCCCAGGGTCACACAGCTAGTAAATGTCAAGTGTCTGAGGTCAGATTTGAACTCAGGTACTCCTGAATCCAGGGCTGGTGCTTTATCCACTGCGCCACCTAGCTGCCCCCTCCAATTACTTTTTTTTTTTTTTGTTTTTTTTTTTTTGGTTTTTTTTTTTTTTTTTTTTTTTAGGCAACGGGGGTTAAGTGACTTGCCCACGGTCACACAGCTAGTAAATGTCAAGTGTCTGAGGCCGGATTTGAACTCAGGTTCTCCTGAGTCCAGGGCCGGTGCTTTAACCACTGCGCCACCTAGCTGCCCCCTCCAATTACTTTTTAATCTGTGTTTTTATGGTCCCTTATTAAATATATTTTTTTATTGCATTGTGCTCTGAAAAGGATGCATTTAATATTTCTTTTTTTCCATTTATTAAGTTTTTATGCCCTAATATATGATCAGTTTTTATAATGGTATCATGTTCTCACTGAGAAAAAGGTATATTCATTTCTATTCACACTCAATTCTTTCCACATATTAATCATATCTAAGATCTATTCATTTCCTGGACTTCTTTCTTATTTATTTATTCACTCTATCTATCTATCTATGATCTATATCTGTCTATATATCTATCATCTATCTATTCATTTATTCATTCATCCATTCATTCATCATCTATCTATCTATTTAATTATTCATTTATTTTTTGGTTAGATTTATCTAGTTTTGAGAGGGGAAGATTGAAATATCCCATCATTATAATTTTGCTGTTTCCACCTGTAAATTCATTTAGCTTTTCCTTTAAAAATTTGGATGCTATAGCATTTGGTGCATAGAGATTTCGTATTGATATTGCTTCATTATCTATGATACCTTTTAACATAATGTAGTTTATCTTTTAAAATTAAATCTCCTTTAGCTTTAGCTTTGAGATCATTGCTATCTATGCCTTTTTTTGCATTAGCTGAAGCATAATAAATTGTTGGATTCTGTTTTTAAGAATCCATTCTTCCATTCTCATTTTATGGGTGAGTTCATACTATTCACATTTAAAGTTATAATTGTTGCTTTTCAGTCATTTTTTCAGTCATGTCTAGCTCTTCTTGACCTCATTTTGGGTTTTCTTGACAAAGATACTCGAGTGGTTTGCCATTTCCTTCTCCATCTCACTTTATAGATGAGGAAATGGAGGCAAACAGGGTGAAGTGACTTGCCTACTACACAGGTAGTGTTTGAGGCTAGATTTGAACTCAGGAAGATAAGTCTTTTTGCCTCCAGGCCTGGAGCTCTATCCACTCTGCCACCTAGCTGCTCCATAAATTATAATTACTGGTTGTGTATTTCCCTCCATTCTATTTTTCCTCACCATTTATCCTTCCCTTCTTTCTCTTTTCCCCTTGCCCTCTTATTTCTTAATCTGCATACACTTCTAAGAGTTCTTCCCTTATTGTATCCCCTTACCATTCTAATTCTCTGTAAGTTGACTTTTATACTCATATATATGTATGTATGTATGTATATATATATATATGTGTGTGTGTTATTCCCCTTTTCACCCAGTTCTGATGAGAATAAGGTTCTAGCACTACCAGCCCTCCACCCCCTCCTGCCCTGCAGTGTAACATTTCTTTCATTCACACCTCATTTGTATGAGATAATTCCTCCATTTTACATCTACTTACCAAATTTTATTTTTTAAGTTTCATTCCACCATACTGAACTCAACCCCATGCCTTCTATGTGGGTATGCTCTTGCAAACTACCATAGTAATAATATAACTTGAGTGAATATTTTCCTTTGAGTGACCAGTTTGAACTTATTGAATCCCTTATAATTGGACTTTCATATTTACATTCTTATGTTTCTCCCTCATTCTTGTAGGTTACAATTCTGGTTCAGTTCTGGTCTTTTCCTCACAAATACCTGAAAGTCCTTTAATTCATTAAATATCTTTTTGTTTCCATGTAGGATTACACTCAGCTTGCTGAGTCAGTTATTCTTAGTTGTAAAATGAGTTCCTATGCTCTTTGGAATACAGTGTTCCATTCCCTTTGGTCTTTTGATGTAAAAGCTGCTAAATCTTGTGTTATCCTGACTGTAGATCCACAATATTTAAATAGTTTCTTTCTAATTGCTTGTAGCATTTTCTCCTTGACTTGGGAAGTTGAATTCCTATAATAAATCCAAAACTAGTTATAATGTAGAATCTTTGTGATGTGTTGTATTAGCTTCTTTGTTAATATTTTATTAAAAATTTCTTTGTATTAATGCTTGTTAGGGATATTTTTCTATGCTTTTCTTTTTCTATTTTGACACAGCTTGATTTATGTATCAAGACCATATTTGCGTCACAAAAGGACTTGGTAGGCTCTCTTCTTTTGCTATTCTTGAAAACATCTTATGTAGTATGTATTAGAGTTAATTGTTCTTTGAATGTTTGATAAAATTGACTTGTGAATACACCCATCCAAGAAGTCTTTTCTTTTGGGAAATTTATTTTGTTTAATTTCTTCTTCTGAAATTACATTATTTAAATTCTCTTTCATGTTCTGTTACTTAGATATTTTTATTTTTGTAAATATTCATTTGTTTAAAAATGTTGCTTTTATTGACATAAATAGTTGGACAAATAGTTTTTAAAAATATCCTTTATTTCTCTTTCATTTCTTGATAATTTTCCCTTTTTTCAAATATTTTTTCCCATTTACATTCAAAAATAATTTTTAATATTCATTTAAAAAATTTTGAGTTCAGGGCAGCTAGGTGGTGCAGTGGATAGAGTACTGGCCCTGGAGTCAGGAGGACTTGAGTTCAAATCCAGCCTCAGACACTTAACACTTACTAGCTATGTGACCCTGGGCAAGTCACTTAACCCCAATTGCCTCACTTAAAAAAATTTTTGAGTGAAAAAATTTTCCCTTTCTCCCTTCCCTCCCTCTTCAATGAGAATGCAAGTAATTTTATATAGGTTAGATAGGTGCAGTTATGCAGAACATCTTTTTTATTTTTGATATTAGAATTTTGGTTTTTCCTCTTTTTTATTTTTAATTAAACTAGTTAATGTTTTATCTGTTTTTATCTTAAAACAGCTTCTGGTTTGATTTATCAATATGCATTTTTCATTTTCAATTTTCTTAATGTCTTTAATTTTTTTTAGGATTACTATTTTGGTATTTAAGTTTTTAAAAATTTGTTTTCTAGTATTTTTTGTTGCATTCCCATTTAATCTGTTCTTTCTCTTTATTTTGTTAATACAATTTTTAGAGATATACATTTCCCCCTAAGAATTTCAATTCATCGCAGTTTGGTATGTTGTCTCATTTTTTTCATTACTTTTTAATTTTTATTCTATTTATTTATTTATTTTATGAGGGTTAAGTGACTCGCCCAGGTCACACAGCTAGTAAGTGTCAAATATCTGAGACTGGATTTGAACTCCAGTCCTTCTGAATCCAGGGCTGGTGCTTTATCCATTGTGCCACCTAGCTACCCTTTTGTCATTACTTTTAATGGAAATAGCTATCATTTCTTAGCTTTGTTCTTTGATCTACCAGTTGGTTTTTTGGTATTTTCAGTGGCCCCTTATTTAAGAAAATTTTGTTGTACTGTAGTTAGTAGAGTATGTGTGTAATATTTCTATATTTCTCTGTGAGATTTTTGTGTCCTAATACATTACCTTTTTGTAAAGGTATCATGTGTAACTAAAGAAATATGTATACTCCTTTCTACTCCCAATCAATAATCACCAGAGGTTTAATATATCTAATTGTTAAAATTCTATTCAAGTTCTTAGTTTTGTATTATTATTCAGTTTTGGCCACATTGAGTTGGAGGCGTTATCAGAACTTTCAGGAGCAGGGTTCCAGTGTCGACCAGAAATGGGGACTAGAATTAGGAGAGAGTTCAAGGGCTTAGAAAGAGATCTGGAACTCCTGCAATTTTTTTTCCCCCAATTAACATGAATTTATTTTCTCCTTGTTCCATGGTCACTTTCATAATTTCTCATTCCATCATTATCTTCACATACCATAATTTATTCAGTCATTTCTTGAATGATGGGCAGTCCCTTAGTTTCCAGTCTTTGACAGCACAAAAAAGCTATTATAAATATTTTTATACATATACATCCTTTCCTTCCTTCTTTCTTTAATATCTTTGAGGTACAGGCTAGAAGTCCTGGAAAAGTGCCTTTGTTTTATTACACACTGAGGTCCAAAAGACTGTCCTGTTTAATAACCTGAAGATGAGATTCCTGAATTGGAATCAGTCTGAAGAGAGGTTATGACTACTTCCAATGAATCTTTTGGCTGGAATAGGCCATGATCCCTGGGCAGAAGTGCTCCGGGAGAAATAGCGGCATTTCAGATGCTGTGCAACATTTCTCATCGCATAGAAAATGGTTAGTGGCCTCGTCAAGAGCAGCTTGAGGCCAGATTTATTAATGAGCATTTGTTCAGTCCAGTGTAAGTCAAAGCTGAGGATGTCTGCTTACAAATACACATTAAAGGAACAAGGTTGACTGGCAAGAGGCAACCTAGTCCTGAGGGCTGAGGTAATTTTCCAAAGCCGATTTTCTTCGTGTGCAGTTAAGTGGAATGCAATCCTCATTTATTCGAACTTTGGCTTCTCTGAAACATAATTCTCAGCTCTTTCTTAAAGAGTTTCTTTGCAATGATGCCAAGGAGGTCAGAACAGAAGAGTTAGGTATACAAATAACTTTTTAAAAGCCCCTGAACCCCCATTCCTCACCTTTACCCCCAAACTAGCCTGGTGGATCTTCAAAGACTGTCTACAAATCGCATTTTATCAAATTTAGTGAGCTATTTTAAAAAATACCATATCCAAAGATTAATTTAGCAAAAACTTTATAGTGAAAAACCATGTGTGTATAATTCTTTGGGGAATTATACTTTCCCCAAGAAGAAATGACACACATGTGATTTTTCACCATCATGTTTTTTGCTAAATTAGCATTTCCTACTACTCGGAAAACTGAGTCTCAGAGAAGTGATTCACTTACATAAGATCACTGAGGTAATAAATGTCAGGGAAGCCATCTTTGGACTCCAAAGCCAGTCTTCTTTTTGCTGTACATTGCTTCCTTGATCACATATTTCCTTGGTGACATCCTCATACCATTTCGTCCTTGTCATTTCTTTTTTTTAACGTGTTTTGGCCTGCCCTAGCCAAACAATGAACATATCTGGGAGATGATGTGTCCAACTCAAGGAGCATCTAGGATAACTATTTAGTTAGAATGTAGAGTGCATGAGGGAGAATGGTGAGAAATAAGACTGGAGCAGTAGGTAGGAGTTAGATAGCAGAGGCTTTAAAGACTAGACTAAGGAAGCAGCTAAGTATAGTGGGAAGAACACTAGTTTGGGAGTCAATGACTTTGGATTCAAATCCCACCTTTGATTCTTATCACCTGTGTGACCTCAGGCAAATCACTTGAACTCCTTGGGCCTCAGTTTCCTCCTCTATAAAATGGAGAAAGTATGGCTAGTCTCAAAGGTCAATCCAACTTTAAATTTATGATCTATGACCCCATTCCAAGTCTCTTTGAATCCCTGGGTCTCAGTTTTGCCATCTGTGAAATGAGGCAGTAGGACTAGATATCTTGTGATGTCCCTTCTGTCTTTAGATTTAGGATGCTAAGATGAGCTGGTCATATGGAGAGAATGAGAGATAAACTGTAGACAACCTATGATCCAGTGACATCTCTTGCAATGTCAAGAGAACACCAAGAAAGTCCTCAGCCCATAGACTGGTTCCTCTGTGTGAGACTATGGAAGGGCATGGACAAAGATGAGCAGGCTTACACTGGTGTCTTTTGTGTCTTTTCAGGGAGTTATTGAAATTACAGTTCCACTGGAATCTTGAAACTACAATTTCCTTTCCCTCTGTATTGGTTTTATTTATTTATATTTTTGGAGGGGCAATGAGGGCTAAGTGACTTGCCCAGGGTCACACAGCTAGTAACTGTCAAGTGTCTGAGGCAGGATTTGAACTCAGATACTCCTGAATCCAAGGCCAGTGCTTTATCCACTGCACCACCTAGCTGCCCCCAATGGCTTTATTTTTAATAGAGAGTTGACGTCTAAGTTAGGAAAATCTGGGTTCATGTCCTGCCTCTGACACATAGTGCTTGTGAGACTCTGGGTGAGTCAATTAACCTCTCAGTATTGTGGGCAACTCTGTAAGTCTAGAAGTTGCAGAGAAGGTGGTGACCAGCACCTGTCAGCTGTGTGACAGGAGAAACACCCATCTACCACATCGGTAGAGTGACTTTATTCATTTGGCAATTTCTTATGCCAGTGAATTCCAAGGTCTGGTCCCTAGCCTATATTTTTAAAAAAATAATAAAGTATTTTATTTTTTTTCCCCATTACATGTAAAGATAGTTCTCAACTCCTAGCCTGTATTTTGAATATGTACATGTTGTCTTGAGGCAGTATAGATAGAGTGCTGGGCTTGGACTCAGGAAGACTTATCTCCTTGAGTTCAAATCTGGCCTTAGACACTTACTACCTGTGTAGCCCTGGACAAGTCTTAAACTTAACCCTGTTTGCCTCAGTTTCCTCATCTTTAAAATGAGCTGGAGAAAAAATGGCAAATCACTCCAGTATCTCTGGCAAGAAATGGGGTCATGAAGAGTCAAACACAATTGAAATACAAGTAAAAAACAATATGTTGTCTCCCTCAATAGAATGTAGGGAATTTGAGGAACTATTTTATGTTTGTTTATGTATTCCTCAGGACCTATCCGAGTGCCTGATACAAGCACATGCTCAACAAATGCTGGTTGGCACAGTCAGGAAGACCTGTGTTCAAATCTTAACTCCCTTACTAGCCAGAGGACCCTACAATAGTCATTTAATCTCCTCAAATTTGCTCTTATCATCCAGGCTCCAATAAAATACTAGTTCCCTGGTTTATAAAATTAGGATTATAAAAGCTCCTACTTAATGGAATTGTTGTGAGGATCAAATGAGATAACATATCCAAAGTGCTTTGCAAACTTTAACCATCTCTATAAATGCTATTATTATTACAATATTTACAAATGACATTACAAAGCCATTCAGATCTTTTTAAAAAATGCTCACCAAGGAGTCAGAGATATTTATCTTCTTGTAGAGGGTCCTTTGTGCAGATCAGTCAAATGGATAAAAACTTTTGAATGGGGCCAGTTCCCCAGTCCTCTAAATGCCTAAAAAAAGTTTACGAAATTGGCGATTCATTAGTCGCCACCGCATCAAGCCAGAGAGCATTGGCTATTTATAATAGAAGACGTGTAGCTCCATCAGAATGAGATATGGAAAATTCACCAAGTGAGGAGAATTTCATTAACCATTTATTTTCCTTAAGTAAAGCCTGGGGAAGATGCCCAACACAATTAATTCCTCAAACTGGGTCTTGGTGGGAATGGGATACGAGTATTTTCCTTCAAGGAGCTGATGTGGCTGAAAATAGTTGGCCTAATGCGAGTGTGGAGGGTTATAAATTTATGGATGACACTGTCCCTCATTCCTTTGGTCCATAGAGGAAAGAGGGGGGAGCAGGGCATAAATGCAGACAGAGGAGAGTATCTAGCTCTCATTCTGCATTCTTCTCAGGGACATTTGTTTCTAAGGAAACAGCTGGAAGTAGTTCAGGGATCGAGCACTAAGCCACATAGATAATAAGAGGAACAGGGACTATATCTCTCTGGGGTCTGGGGAAACTAGAACTTTATCGGAGCCTGGGTGTTAGGAGCAATACCCACGCAGAAGATGGGAGCTTTAGCTATAAAATAACCTTGAGTTCAAAATCTTATTTTTTCCCTCCTCCTCTTTTTTTGTCCTTTAATATGGGTGGGTCCTGGGTGTGGGGGAGAGAACAGAAAAGTCAGAAGGGACTAGAAAGTCTATAGCTAAGCTTACTGAAAACAAAAACGAACCCCCCCCCCCCCCCCCCCCGCCTTCCCCCTGCCAAACTCTGTTGCTATCCACCAGAAAATGATAATGGCATGCTTTTCCCTCTTCCCACACCTAGCTAAGTGTGGAGATGGTTACTTTTTGCCTCTGTAAGGTTCACTCTCTGGTGATTTGGACAAAGATACCCAATCTTACCAACAGTTAAAAGGAATGGTAGTCTTGATAGATAGACAAATAGGGGAGAATCTCACAAAACTTCTTCAGGATGACCCCCAGGGTTCCTGAAAAGATTAATCATTGCTTTGTCATACATAGAAATTACAGCCAGTTTTTCTTCCCCCCCCTTCAGCAGTCAGTGGTTGTCTATCCATTGTACTAGACATAATCAGCTTCATTCTGGCTAATGGATTTGATTTGGACCAGTGTGTCCCTTGGAGCTAAGAAGAGAGGCTGGGAGCAGGGAAGAGAAGAAAGAAGGGTGTTAAATATATTAAAAAGCACCCATATGGCTCTGCCTCTAAGAAGCATCTTTCTAAACGTATTCATGGGAGGAGAGAGGAGGCTTGTTGCCTTCTGCTTGATGGGGAAATTGGAGGATCATAGACCTTAAGGATGAACAGGATCTTAGAAGGCATGTTGTCCAAGCTTTCCATTTTACAAATGAGGCAACCAAAGTCCAGAGAAGTGAGAATTCCCCAAGGCCCACCAGGGCAGAACTTGTATTTCAAACCGTCTCCTTTATTTTCAATCCATTGTTATTTCCACGACCCCCTTTTGTTTCCCATGTTGACACATTCTTTCCCTAGCCTACAAATACACACACATACATACATATATACACACACACATATACACACTTATATACATATGTATATATACATACATACCCACCCCCCCCCATATATATATTATATATACAAATTTTTTTGTGTACGGGGCAATGAGGGTTAAGTGACTTGCCCAGGGTCACACAGCTAGTGTCAAGTGTCTGAGATCGGATTTGAACTCAGGTCCTCCTGAATCCAGGGCCAGTGCTTTATCCACTGGGCCACCTAGCTGCCCCCTGGAACATATATTTCTACAAGAAGATTTCCTAATGTTGGGTTATGATAGTCTTATCTGTTAGGTCTAGGCCTGAGAAGGCCAACTAGATGTGGCAGGGTCAGGGGACCATAGATTTAGAGCTAGCAGGATACTTGGTAATACTCTATCCTAGGCCATGTTCCTCATTTTACCGATGAGGAAAATGAGACTCGGAGATGAAATGACCTGCCAAAGTCATAAACCCAATAAGTGACAGAGCCAGGATGCAAACCCAAGTCCTTAGAAACCAAACGTATTACTCTTTCCATGGCTAGCAGCTCAATAACCATAAAATAAAGTTTTCACATGGACACATATTCTATAGAAACTCTTGGGTGCAATGAGCTTGAATTAGAAATAACATGAAGAAAAATGAGCTCGATAGATCTCATTAGAGCACCACTTGGCATCTCTGCATATCCGCTTAGTACTCAAATCTGCCACGTTTCAGCTGAGTCATGACTTTGACTTCTGTTCACCAATTAAACAAGATTAGCTAACAAATAACCACCCTGAACTGGGCAGCAGGGACAGAGGAATAAGAGCTCGAACCTGCAGCTGGAAATCTTCAGGGTTTTCCCGAGGGAGCTGAATGCCCCATACTTACATAGCCAAATTCCTTCAGATTCCTTCTGCAAATTTGTAGTACTCGACTCAATTTAGTAAGATTTATTAAACACTTGCTGTGTTTTAGCACTATGCTAGGCAGTGGGGATGTACAGAAAAAAATGAAGCAGTCCTCAAGGAGCTTGTATTTTGTTAGGGAGAAGTAATTTCTCTCCCTCCCTCTGTCCCTCCCCTCTCTCTTCTCTCTTTCCCTCTCTCCTATCCCTTCTCTACTCTCTCTCTTTTTCTTTTCCTCTCTTTTCTCTCTCTCCCCTTTCTCTCATCTCTCTCTTGATATATAGATATGTATCTATATCTATTGGTAGATATATCAGTAAATGCAATGTATGTGTGCATGCACATACTCATTTGATCAGAAGTGTAATTTCATCAGTTTGAGGAGCATCCAGTGACAAAATTTCCTTAGCTAACATAGATTACAATTATTTCTGCAATTTACAGTCTTTAGAGATGTTTTTTTTATTTTAAAAATTTTATTTATTAGTTCATTCATCTATTTATTTATCTACTTATCTATCCATTTATTCATTTATCCATTTATTTATTTACTTCTCTATTTCATTATTCATTCATTCATCCATCCATGCATTCTTAATCTATTTATTTATTCATTCAGTCATTTATTTATTCTTTCTTTCATTCATTCTTCCATTTATTTATTTTTTGGGGGCAATGAGGGTTAAGTGACTTGCCCTGGGTCACACAGCTAGTAAGTGTCAAGTGTCTGAGGCCGGATTTGAACTCAGGTCCTCCATGACCAGTGCTTTATCCACTGGGCTACCTAACTGCCCCCAAGATGTTTTTTTTTTTTTTAAATCTTGGGTTTCGTGGATAAATTTCAGGAATGTCTGAAGTTAGATGGGGGAAAATTCCACCTTTATGTCAATTTAATTGGTTTTCTCTGTAATCCTATTTTATTTTACACATTTAAAAACATTATTCTGGAAGGCGGTCCATAGGTTTCATCAGTCTGCCTACGTGAAAACAGTGAAAACCTGCTTTAGAGATTTGCCTGGGGCCATTGTTCCAAATCACAGAACCAGTTATCCCAATCTGGATTTCTTTAACTCAAAGGTTGGCTATTGAGTACATCACATTGCCCTACATACATGCATACAACAAATAAGGGAGGCAGTGTGGAGCAGTGGAAAGAGAAATACATCTGTCATCTGAGGATTTGAGTTTGAGTCTTGGCTCTGCCTAGACTACTTAAGCTATGGGACTTTAATTAAGTCACTTAACCTATCTGGGCCTCATTTTCCTTAACTACAAAATGAAATGGTTGGGCTAGATGACTCTAAGGTCCCTTTCAATTCTAACTCTGTGATCTTACATACACACAAGGTAATTTATAATTAGGGGGGGTCAAGAAAGGTATTGTTTACTGTAACAGGTAGTATTTGAGCTGAGCTTTGAAGGTGGGATTCCAAGAACTCCAAGAGGTACAGATGAGGAAGAACATTTCATCAAGGGGATACTGCTTATGCAAATGCATAGGGATGGGAAATGGAATATCAGGTATTGGCATTATCCAGTAGATTTCAGGTTGCCCAGAATGTACAGTGTGTGGGAAGTAATATGAAATAGCAAGTATTTTTTTTTGTGTGTGTGTGAAGCAATTGGGGTTAAGTGACTTGCCCAGGGTCACACAACTAATAAGTGTTAAGTGTCTGAATCTGGATTTGAACTCAGGTCCTCCTGAATCCAGGGCCGGTGCTCTATCCACTGAAATAGCCAGTATTAAAAGGGAATAATGGAGTCTAAATAAAAAGATATAAATTAATGCATCCATCAAGAACAAAAATTGGTACAAAATGGTAAACATATAGAAGTTGGACCTGGGACTTTGCCTATAATGAAAAAAACAATAACTTTTTTTCTTGTGATTTCCGGTTTCCCCTCATTATTAGAGAAGGTATGTTACCAGAATTCAGTATCCCATTTAGTGTTCTAAATGGGACTCATCCCATCATTGATAAGATAGTGCTACACTTGAGTTCCTGATTAGAAAAAAACAAACCTCAAACCCAGTTTACAAATCATCTCTTCTCTCTTGATTTGTTTCCTTCCACCAATGTTATCAGATTCACCATTGGTTATAAAAGGGATTTACGGCTTTAAAATACCATCTTTTTTTCCCTGCCTTCCTGCTAACGAGTCACCATAAAATGAGGATGATTTTCCTAATCTTCATTTCAGTGTCACAGATAGACAATTTAGTGGGAAGTGTCCAAACGCTATTAATGCTGCAATTTGATGACAAAACCTTTCAGTCTTTGAGGGCCTCTCGCTATATTTCTTCATTTCAAAGGATTTATTGTATGATTCTATTGCCTATAATGGCCGAGGCCCAAAGTAATAGGCTTATTTTTATATTTTTCTCCCCAGTTTAACTTATTCCAGTAACAGCAAGCTCTACCTTTAAATGATCATCAGCAAAGAGAAACGCAGTGGGCATCCCATTTTTGCCTTCTCCCTCTCTGCCCCTTCCAGAGATATTTTGCTGATCGATAAATTCATGTGACATCTGAATACTAAGGAGAGCTTCCTCCTAGCATGCCTACTGTAAACACTGGAAGCTCCCTTCTCTCCTGTTCCATTCTTGATGTTATGAAATAACAGCTGTAATAATTAAAAAAATAAACAATTAAAATGGTTAGGAGAATGGCATAGTGTTATAAGTGGGAACGTGGGCTTTGAATCTTGAGATCAAATATTCAACTTTCATTTATTAAACATCTATTATGTACTAGGCATTGTGCTAAGCTTTGTGGATACGGATATAAAACATGAAGCAATCCTTAGCTTTGGCTCCAGAGAAAATACATTTCCCTTTTTTTTTATTATTTTATTTTACTTTTTTGCAGAATTAGGGGAATATGGGTGTGAATTTTTGCATTTACTGTCAGACACAATTGGCATGTTTCTGTTTATCTCCAGAGCTTAGTACAATGTCTGGCACATACTAAGTACCTGATAAATGTCTCTTGATTGAATGATGGGTTGATTAATTTTGCAGAGCTTTGTCCCTCCCTCACTTTCCTTTTTAACCTTTATTATAAGGGGTGTCTCACTGGGTAGAAGAGGGAAGGAAAGATATAGTTGGAAATGAAGGTGATATAAAAACAAAAGATAGACATAAGATTAAAAACAACAACTACAAAACCAAGGACCTTGGTTTGATATTTAGGTCTGTCAGTAGTTATCTGATCAACCTTGAGTAAAGGGATTTACTCAACTTTTTTATAACTAAAATAACACTATAAGGTTGGACAATGAAAGAATGTGACATAGAGAATGAAAAGAAAAAAGGAGGAAAACTAAACATTTTTTGGTGTGTTTTTTTGTGGGGCAATGAGGGTTAAGTGACTTGCCCAGGGTCAAACAGCTAGGAAGTGTCAAGTGTCTGAGGCCAGATTTGAACTCAGGTACTCTTGAATCCAGGGCCGGCACTTTATCCACTGTACCACCTAGCTGCCCCCTAAACGTCTGGAATAAAGTAGTAGACATGAGGGCCTTCTCACAGAGGGAGGAACATCCTCTCTCTACACTCAAGGCTCCACTAAATTGTTCTAATTACTTATTCCCATTGCCCCAAACACTCCCTGGACTTTCCCACCTTTGTGTCTTTGGCCTTGCAAAGGTTCCTTATGCCTAGAATCTTGTCCTTACCCTTCCCTTCTTTACCTGTTTATTTCCTAACCATCATTTCAAATTTCCTCTTCTTAGGAAGAGACAACTTGTGCTCCAAGGTATAGTCCAGAGGGCACTGGACTTGGAGTTAGGAAATCATGGGTTCAGATACCACCTCATTTATTAGTTATTTCTGTGACCCTGGGCAAGTCATTTGATCTCTTGGTGCTACAGGTTTCTTTTTTTTGGGGGGGGGGCAAGGAGCATTAAGTGATTTGCCCAGGGTCATATGGCTAGTAAGTGAAAGTGTCTGAGGTCAGATTTGAACTCAAGTCTTCCTGAATCCAGGGCTAGTGCTTTATCCACTGGGCCACCTAGATGCCCTCTGTGCTTTGGTTTTTCATCTGTAAAATGAGGGGGTTGGATTTGATGGCTGCCAGATTTGTTCCATGTCTCTTCCTTGCATAAAAATCTTCAATGGTTCTCTATTACCTTTAGGATATATTATAAGCTCAGGGTGGCATTTAAGCCCTTTGCAATATTACTCCAATGTACCTTGCCAAAATTGTGTCTATGTGGCATGGTGGAAGGAACATTGACTTTGGGATTAGAGGAGTTGGGTTCAAATCTTGGCTCTGTTACCTACTTCCTGGGTGGTACTGGGTAATTTGCCCATCCTACTGGGACCTCAGTTTCCTTATCTGTAGGGCAGTCATTGAACTAGATGCTCTCTGAGGTCCCTTTCAGCTTTAACTCCTATGATACAATGATGTAAGCTACCAAACCTTCTGCTTGAACAATAAATGCCATTACTTACTAAAGTTTCCTGCTTTCACATTCATTCTGACTGTCTTACTGTTCCACAGGGAGATTGCCGGATCATATTTTCAGACCTGACCTCTCTCTTCCTTGTTCCAGACCTGCATCTCCATCATCATGCTCAACATGCTAAAACTCTTCTTCTTATCTTTCCCCAGAAGGGAGAAAGTAGAGAGTGAAGAAAATACATTTCATGGACCAAAGGGTCTGAGAATGAAGCATTGAGTGTGCAGCGGTGAGAGGTGGCAGTGACCGAAGGTTGACACAGTATCTGTTCTTCTTGGTCCTAGAGAGTAGAATTAAGACAATACATAGAATTTGCAAAGAGCTAAATTTAGGCTGAATGTGAGGGGAAAACATCTCCTAATACTTGTCAGAGCTTCCTCTTCTTGAGGTCTTCAGGCAGAGGGTGCTTATAAAACAGGGAGGAATCCTTTTGAGTTTGGGATGAGCAAGATGAGCATTGAGGTCCTTTCCATGTTTCAGATCCTGTGATCGGTAATCCTACTAACTCCATTAATCCTTGGGATATCAGTATTTCTGATGGTGCCATCACCATCCACCCAGTCTTGCTTACCACTCATACCCAAATCAGCTACCAAGTACTGGATTTTCCTTTGGTAGAATCTCTCCCACCCCTGCCCTCCTGTTGCCTTCTACCACCTCTTTAGTAAGGACTTCCTCCATGTCTGTCTGGACTAGCCCTAACCGATTGTCCTACCTACTGCTCTCCCTTTTCCAATTTAGCCTTCACATAATATCTTTATATGCCACTCTAATTGTATCATTTCTCTGTTTAAAAATCTTCAGTAGATCCTTATTTCCTACTCACCAAGCTTTTGGCCCCTACATTGTGTTTGTGAAGGTGAGGGTGGGGACAGTATTACCATGAGGGAGAATTAGAAAAGGCTTTAGGGAAGAAGTGGCATTTAGGTTGGATTTTGAAGGATGGATAGGAAATTGACAGGAAAAGAGGGGGAGGGATAACATTCCTGGCCAAAGAAACAGTGTGAGTAAAGGCATGGAGGGGGTACAATGTCGTTACTTATCTCATATTACATTTTCCACAGACTCAAGTCTCTAGCCAAAATTTTTTTTTTTTTTTAGTGAGGCAATTGGGGTTAAGTGACTTGCCGAGGGTCACACAGCTAATAAGTGTTAAGTGTCTGAGGTCGGATTTGAACTCGGGTACTCCTGACTCCAGGGCCGGTGCTCTATGCACTGCGCCACTTAGCTGCCCCTCTAGCCAAAATTTAATAGTCTATATTCCCTGACTATTGGATTCTCCTACCTTTTTGTTTTTGCTCACATTGTTTCTTACACCAGCCATGCTATTCTTCCCCCTTTTTGCCTCTTGGTTTTCTATCCTATCCATCTCTGTGAGGCTCAAATGAGATAATATTTGTAAAGTTCTTAGCACAGTGCCTGTCACATAGTAGGTGCTTAATAAAGGATTGTTTCCTTCTTTCTTCCATGATCATCATGCTTCTCCCAGGATAATATCATAAAAAGAAAACTCATGGAGATTGCTTCAGTTTTGGTACTTGAGACCTCTTTAGTACCCTCAGTTTCTTCTCTCCTCTGATTGGAGGGCTGGAGGCCAGAGCAATAAACGCCCCCCAAAGCCACTTTTTAGGGGGGAGTTAGGGATTTAGGGGGGGATCATTTCCCACTAGCTGCTCTGCTTGTTTTGACTCCCTGACTGTGCCTCACCCCCTTGTAGCTTCCTTTTGTTTATAGTGTTTTTCTCTATTATATTGGAAGCTCCTTGAGTCAAGGACTGTCTTTTTCTTATTTGTATCTTAGGTGCTTAGCACAGTGCCTTGCACATAGTAGGTTCTTGATGTTTATTGACTCTCTCTCTCTCCCTTCTTACTTCCCTTCTCTTCCCCTTCCTTCCTTCCCTGACTGCTAGTGCCCTTCCTCTTAAACCACTTTATGTTTATCTAAAATTTTTTCTCTTTATATTTATTCTGTATAAATTTAATTTATATATTTAATATAAAATCATCTATTAAATAAATTATATAAATAAATTAAAGTAATATAAATATTATTTATATTTATTATATTGTTTATATATAATGCATAATACTATACACACACACACACACACACACACACACACAGACACACACACATATATATGTACTTGTCCACCCCAATAGAATGTCAATTCCTTTAGATCTGTTTTTATGTTCATATCCCCATTTCCTAGTGTCTGTTTGGGGCTTTGTAAGGTTAAAGTTTGGTTGTTGGGGACCATATGTGAGCAGAGAGGTCCTGTAAGAGTAGGCATCATAAATGTTTGTCAGTTGACTATTGTACACGGTCTTTATCTGTGCATATGTGTGACCTCTTAATAAACTATAAGCTCCATGAGGTCAGGGATACTGATTATTTCCTAACTCCTAACATACTGCTTTGCATACTGTAGGTGCTTAATAAATGTTTGTTAAATTGAATTATTTTCATTTTTCCCTATACAGGGGGTCCCAAAAGTATTAGAGCAGTTTTAAGCTTTAATGGTTTAAAATCACACTCAGACTTTAGAACACATTTTATCCTGCAAACTCATTTTTCCCTTACTACTGGGCTTAGTGTGTGGCAAATGGATAATTAGCTCATCTACTAGTGAATGACATCTGGCTTGATTTTCACTTGTGGATGGGAGGATGTAGATTTACCTGGGGGTGGGACAATTTGGCTTCCTTCCCAACAGTAACAGCAATGGATGCATTCACTTCTTCATGGTTGTGAGGCAGTGCTTTGTACTGCAAAGAACACTGAACTGAGAGTCTAAGGGACTTGAGGCCTACAGAGCTCTTGTAGTGGAGATTGGACTGAAATTTGGATCAGAGGACCTGAGTTTGAATCTCAGCTTTTCCTAAATTCCCGCATGACCTTGGTCAAATTACTTCAGTTCTCTGTACCTCAGTTTCCTCATTTGGATGAGACTAGATATTCTGGAAGGACTCTTTCAGCCTTCATTCTGTGTTCTCAAGATTTTTAGTTCCTATAATTACTTAATAGACAGGGAAGCTAGGGGGCTGAGTAGATAAAAGCAACAGTCCTAGAGTTAGGAAGATTCATTTTTGTGAGTTCAAATCTGGCCTCAGACATTTAACTAGCTGTGTGACCTTGGGCAAGTCCCTGTTTACCTCAGTTTCCTGTAAAATGATCTGGAGAAGGAAATGGAAAACCACTTCAGTATTTTTGCTAAGAAAACCCTAAATGGGGTCACAAAGAATCGGACATGACTGAAACAATTGAACAAATAATAGAAAAGTATGAGCTTTTTGAGCCTCAGTTTCCTCATCTATAAAACAGGAATAACAATACTTGTGCAACTGATATTGCTTTATAAGACACTATATAAATATGAGCCACTATTATGATTGTTTGATACATGGTTCAAGTCTGTGGCAATGGGAAGGAAAAGGATATATATGGGGAATGTTTTCAATGAGGTCAAATATAAATTACCTAGTCCTTAAGGATGTTTGAAGATGCCCCAAATTCATTATTTGTCATATACGTTTAAAACAAGTAGAAATCAGTGGAGAAATGTCTTTGCTGGTGGTTGGTGAGGGGTTTTTTTGGCTCCTGGCAGCAGCGATGGTGTTGGAGACGGTTCCCAAGGATTTGCAACATCTGCGAGCTTGTCTTCTCTGTTCCTTGGTCAAGACTATAGACCAATTTGAGTATGATGGCTGTGATAACTGCGACTCATACCTACAGATGGAAGGTAACCGAGAGATGGTATATGACTGTACAAGCTGTTCTTTTGATGGGATCATTGCAATGATGAATCCAGAAGACAGCTGGGTCTCTAAATGGCAGCAAGTCAGTACCTTCAAGCCTGGAGTTTATGCAGTGTCTGTCACTGGCCGCTTGCTCCAAGGAATCGTTTGGGAGCTGAAGAGCCGAGGTGTGGTCTACAAATCCAGAGACACAGCAATAAAGACTTAGTGAGCCACGAGGGCAACCCACGCCCTTTGCTCTTGACCCCTATCACTGCTGAGTTTTTTGCCTGGAGAACTGATAGAATACTACTCATCTTCCTGACTACCTTCCATCCGCCAGCCTTTGAAGGATGTCAAGAGCAATAATGACTGACTGCAGGGACATTGGATTCTGGGTTGTTGGAGGAGGTTTGGATTGTTAAGATTATGGATATGTTGAGGCAGGATGCTGTTTATCCCATCATGAGCACTAGACTGTTGTGTTGTGTGTGGGTCAGAGGATAATAATAAATGTGAACTATTTCAGTCAGAAAAAAATAAGTAGAAATCATAGCTCTGTCTGTTAATATGTTTTCTTTAACAACAACAACAATTAGTAATCGTAGTAGCAGAGCTACCAAGCTAATTCCTTCTATTGTTGTAGATTAGCAAGCCATCTGTAATTTATAGGATCACCTTATTATTTTTTTCTGGACCTGTAATTTCACTGGTATAGGGAAAGCCTGGGCAGGAAGCTTCCTCTAACAAAGCAGAGCAGTGATTATTCTACAATTTATACATTTAGAGAGTTGCCTTGAACACTAAGAGGTTGAGATTTGCCAAGGGTCAAATCTGAGATTATAGGATCATAGATTTAGAACTGGAAGGGCCTTTAGAGACTATTTATTACAATCTCTTCGTTGTTAAGTTAAAGAAACTGAGGCTGAAACTGGTTAAATGACATAGCTAGGTCAAACAAGTACTATGGAGCAGAACTAGGATTCAAACCCAAGTATTCTGAGTCCAAATCTTTTGCCCTAGGATTAAAACCCAAGAATTTCCTGGAACAGTGAAAAGTTAAGTGATTCATCCATGGTCCATGGTTATGAAGTTATATGTCAGAGGCAGGACTCTAACCAAGGTCTTTCTGATTCAATGGTTGAATGACTTTTAGCTATTTTATGATGCCAAAGTATTCTTTAAGGATTCCTTGGTTAAAGCAAACATTGAAAAATACAACAGAGGGGAGTTATAATTCAGAGAATGTCCCATGGATAAAACATTAAAGTAGCAAACATTTATCCTAAAATACTAAACACGTATCATTTTCTTTTAAAAATTGTTGTTTTTTTAACATCATCATTATTTCCAAATATATCTTTTCCTCCCATGCCAAGTAAAACATACCTTGTAAGGAAAAAATGAGAAAGAGGAGAAAAGATCCATTGAAACTGAACAACACTTAAACCAAGGCTGACAACATAACCAGTGGTCTGCACCCATAGTTCTCTACCTTGGCAAAGAAATGAGACTAGTATATTTACTCATCTCTTCTTTGGGGTTAAGGATAATTATTATATAGCATTCAGTTTATCTTGCTTAGGTGTTTTTTTTTCCCTTTGTACTTTGTGGTCATTGGATATGTCGTTTTCCTGGGTTTGCTTACTTTATTCTGTACCAGTTCATTCGAGTCTTCCTGTGTTTCTTTGACTTCCTCATAGTCATGATTTCTTATGGCATAGAAATATTCCATTATATCTATGTACCTCAGGTTCTTTAGCCATTTCCAAATTGATGGGATACATACATCACTTTCTATGAGCTCATGGCCTCAAATAGATATTAATAAATCAACAAACAAGTATTAATAATAACAACAATAAGATGACACCTGGGACATACCTATACATATTCATATATACACATATATATGTATATATCACTTATAGTTGACAAAGCACTATATATATACACGCACACACACATATATACCTATATACATACATTTCTATCTATCATCCATATATCTATTTTAAAAAATCTCATTTGATCCTTACAACAACCCTGGGAGGTAGGTTCTATTCTTACCCTCCAGTTTATAGATGAAGAAACTGACATAGAAACAGGTCATGTCTTCCCCTAGGGTCACACAGTTGGTAAATGTCTGAGGCTGGATTTGAACTCATATCTTTCTCACTCCAAGTCTGGTGCTCTACACACAGGGATACCCAGCTACCAACTATTAAACAGCTATTTTATATAAGACACGGTGCTAAACAGTATGATACAGTACAAATACAGTACAAGCAAACAAAACAGTCCCTAATCTCAAAGACATTACCTTTTATCAAAAATTTATGTATAGGGGCGGCTAAGTGGTGCAGTGGATAAAGCACCGGCCCTGGATTCAGGAAGATCTGAGTTCAAATCCAGCCTCAGACACTTGACACTTACCAGCTGTGTGACCCTGGTTGAGTCACTTAACCCTCATTGCCCGGCAAAAAAATTTATATATATATGTGTACATATACACACACATACATATGCATGTGTGTTTATACACATGTGTGTTTGTATGTGTATACATACATACACATACAAAGAATAAATGCAAGATAAGTACACAGCAGTTGTGGGGACTAGAAGTTGTATCTGGAAAGGATTCATGGAGAAGGTGGTGCTCTGGATTGAGTCTTGAGGAAAGTGAGGGATTGCCTTTCTTCTAGGCATGGGGGCTAACAGTGCAAAAACAGAGATGGAAATGGAGTGTCATTTGAGAGGGACATTGAGATCAGTTTGGCTGAATCATAGAGTGATTATAATGTATAATGAAATTGAAAAGATATATTGGGGACAGAATTTAAAGGGCTTTCAAAGCCAAATAGAGGAATTCCTATGTTATTCTATAGGCAATAAGGAGCCATTGAAGTTTAATGAATAGGAGAGTGATGTGGTCAAGCCTGTATGTAAGGAAAACCACTTTGACAGGAGAGTGGAGAATAGACTGGAGTGGGGAGAGACTTGAGGCAGGAACACCACTTAGGAAACCACTGTGATAGTCTAGACAAGAGGTATTGATGGACAAATCTAGGGTGGTGGCTATGTAAATAGAAAGAAGGGGTCAAATTCAAGAAACATTATTGAGGCAGAAAGGGCAAAATTTGGTAACTGATTGGATATGTCAGCTAAAAAAGAGTGAAGAGTCAAAGCTAATGCTAGCATACAGTAGGCACTTAAATGTTTGTTGACTGACTGAATGGTTAAAGTTATGAACCTAAGAGATTGGAATAATGATGGTAGCTTTGAACAAAAGGGAAATTTGGTAGAGGGAAGGGTTTGGGATGATATGTTCTGGATATGTTAAGTTGGAGATGTCTTCAAGTCATGTAGTTTGAAACACCCAATAGACACTGAAGTCCAATAGAAGTGAAGCTTGGGGATAGGCTGGAGTTCATCTGTAATTATCTGTAAGTCATTGAATAGAGATGAGAATTGAATCCATGGAAGTTGACAAGGAGAGAGAGAGAGAGAGGGGGGGGGGGAGAGAGAGAGGGGGAGAGAGAGAGGGGAGAGGGGGAGAGGGAGGGAGGAAGGGAGGGAAAGAGAGAAGAGAGAAAAAAAAGCCTATGCCACAGCCTTGGGGAAATGAATATGAACAGGATATGATATGAATATCAAAAGTATGAACATATTGTTATTGAGTGGGTTAAAGTAGTGGAAATACATTTTGGGTTGGAAGGTGACAAGTTCTTTTGAAGTCAACAATAGTGTCATTGCCTGTTCCTGAGTCGCTCAGAAGTGTCCCTGGGGGGAAGAATTCCTGCGTTCATGGGGATAAGAGACCTCCGCACCAGGGTCTGAGCCCAAAACTCTCATCTAAACAATAGGTGTTATCTCTCTTATTCTGAAGTGAGATAAAACTTCCATGATTTATATTAAGGAGGAGAAAATAATCATTTGACCTTGGCTGGTCTGAGAAAGAGAAGGTCTGGCAGTGACTCTCTAATAGCGCTTGGGGCTCACAGCACACAAGTCCAAGAAATTCAGAGTGCTTTAACTGATACTATGGAATTTATTTGTGCTCAGGGATGGGTGTTGGGCCAGGCCTCATTTTCATCATGCTTTTTTTTTAGGGATGGGGAAAGATACACGATTTGCTGATAGGTATCCTGTGACTCTGGGATAGCAGACAGCGGGAGCCCTCATTTTCAGCCCATTATTTTACCAATAATGGTTAGTATTTGTATAGCACTTTAAGTTTTGCAAAGAGATTTTCATCTATTATCTCACGTGATTTTCACAACTTTTGGAAGTAGGTGCTATTATTGTCCCCACTTTTTTCCAGTGGAGGAAACTGAGGCAAACAGGGTTAAGTGATTTGCCCACAGTCACACAACTAGTTAGTGTCTGAGGTGCAATTCAAACTCTGTTCTTCCTCACTTGATGTTCAGCACTTTGTCCACTGAACTACCTAGTTATTTCATTTTAATAAAACTTTAAAATAAAAATAATTTACATTTTAATTACTGACTTCTCATAGAACTTAGAACTTAAAGACCTCTAGCCCTAGAGTTTGAAGGGAGCACAGAGACCTATCTAGTCTAACCCCTTATTTAGAGATCACCTAGTTCAACCCCCTTGTTATACAGATGAGGAAAATGAGGCCCATAGAGGTATAAAGATTGGCAATAGGTCACCTAGCTAAAACCAGTCTCCCAGCTCAAATCCATTTTTCTTTCCTCTCCATCATTGTGGTTCTAAGGATGAAATTTCAGGTGTCATCCTGCTTGTTGGTGGGGGAGATCTTTTTAAGCTGAAAGGCTTACTGAACATCCCTCCATCCCAAACCCACCATGCAGGACATGTCCCCTGACTCTTCCCAAGGCTGGCCTGCAAGGCTGTTTTGTTCTTTTCCTGATTGAATTGCAGGGAACAAACTGACACCAGATTCTTTGGAGTGTTCTTTAGCTATGATTGCTTGGTTAAAAAAAGACTTGAAAACATCACTAATTTAGGGTGTTTCATGGGGAGGAGAAGTTGTTCAGGATATCAAAGTTGTCTGAGTAGGAGATTATGGTCTGAAAAATTATTTAAAGAGAAATATGATTAGAGTAATGTGAAATCAATTCTATTAATGCAACTGCTAATTACCACATTAGAACATTCATCCAAATTCCTTCTCTTTAAAAATAAAAATGTGAAATTAAATCACCTAAGTAGAAAATTCGTGTGACAATATCTAGTGATCTTGGCCAACACTGAAATGTACACCTATCAAAACTCTCTTCTCAAACATAGAAAAACATTGTATAAACCTAAAGTGCTATATACAGTTTTCCTTTCTTCTTCTTCTTCTCCTTCTCCTCTTCTTCCTCCTCCTCCTACTTCTCCTCCTCCTTCTTCTCCTCCTCTTCCTTCTCCTCCTCCTCCTCCTTCTTCTCTTTTTCTCCTCCTCTTCTTCCTTCTTTTCTTCCTTCTCACTATTATTATATATTGCAGAAGATGAAGATCCAGAGATATACTAAATCAAGTCAACATCAACTCAGATATTCATTATCATCTTTCAACATCGTCATCATTTTGAGCAGGAGATGATGAAGGACTGCAGCTCTTTGGGTTGTTGATAGTGTTTTCATGGAATACTTGGTCATCTTGCTTTGCAGCAGTAATAGTTGTTGTTGTTTGTCCTTCATTCTCAAAAAGAACCATGACATCAGGAGATGACATGGATTGCAGAGAATTGGATTTAAGTGAGGGAGGGCTGTGAAAGGTCACTAACCTCACATTCTTCTCCAGAGCCATCTGGATATAGTAGCAAAGTATATATCAGGATGACTGGAGATGGCCCCAGATATTTAAGGCAATTGGGGTTAAGTGACTTGCCCAGGATCACACAGCTAGTAAGTGTCAAAGGTGAGATTTGAACTCAGATCCTCCCAACTGCAGAGCCAGTGCTCCATCCACTGATCCACCTAGCTGCAGCAGTCATAGTAAGTCTAGAAAAGAAGACCACTAGCAATGTAGTACAGTGGAAAGGACCTCTGAAATCAGAGGACCTGGGTTGGGATCCTGACTGATGCTTACTACCATGGAATGTTGGGCAAGTCACTTAACTTCTTTCATCCCCAGTTTCTCCATCTGTGAAAAGAGGAAATTTGGCTAGACGGTCTGTGAAGTAAGTCCCTTCTAGCTTTAAATCTATGACCTTAAAATGGATGCAACAAGAGATCTAAGTGGCATCTGGGAGTGCTGGACTTGGCGTCAGGAAGAATTCTGTTTGAATCCTGCTTCAGAGGCTTACCAGCTGTGTGCGACCCTAGGAAAGCCACATAACCTCTCTGGTTGTCAATTTCCTCACTTGTAACATAGAAATAATAATAGCACTTATATCTCAGGGTTGTTATAAGGATCACATGAGATAACAGAAGAAAAACAGTATATAAACCTTAAAATGCTATACAGGTTTCCTTTCTCCCCTCCTCTTTGTCTTCCTCCTCATTCTCATCTTTCTCCTTTTCCTCTTCCTCCTCCTTCTCTTCCACCTCCCCCCTATTATTATATATTGCAGAGGATGAAGACCCAGAAACATTCTACTAAATCAAGTCAACATTAACTCAGGTACTCATTATCACCAACAACAAGCATTTTTAAAGGACCTACCATGTTTCAGGCGCTTTGCTAAATGCCAGGGATTCAAAGAAAGGCAAAAATAGTCCCTCCACCTCAGGGACCTCACACTCTAGCAGGGGAGACAACATATAAACAACTCTCTACAGAGTAAATGAAAGGTCATTTTAGAGGGAAGGCACTAGTAGCTAGGGGAACCAATTAAAGTCTCTTGCAGAAAGTAGAATTTTGAGGTGAATCTTTAAAGAAGTCAAGGAAATCAGGAGGTCGAGATAGGGTGGGCTTTGACTTCATTATGAAGATGAATTCACTGGAGGATAGCAAACACACACACACACACGCACATACACACATACACACATGCACACATGCATGTGTGCAAAAAGTACAAAGCCTTGCAGATTTCTTAGAGGACACCACAAATACTTTTTTTGAGAAGAGAGGCAGGTAGAATCATGGAATCCTAGAGCTAGAAGGAGCTTCAGAGGCTATGGAATCCATGCTGTAACTGGTCAAGAATCCTCTCTCTGATATACCCAAACTTTGAAGACCTCCAAGGATGGGAAACACCCTACCTTCTGAGGCAGTCCATGCCTCTCTTGGAGAGCTCTTGTTCTTAGGAACAAGACCTCTCCTTACCGTGAGTCTCCCTTAAATTTCAGTTCATTTTCCCATTTCCTTCTAGTGGAGTCATGGAGAATAAATCTAACACCTTTTCTTCATATCAACAATATTAAAAATTGAACGTCACTATCATTCCACTTTTAATCCACTCTCTAAATCCAGTTTTTTCATCTCTGGGCTAGTGTGCTTATTTCTTTCAACTGATCTTTGTATGGCATTGTGTCCAATCCCTTCACCATTCTGGTTGTGCTCCTCTTCATATTCTCAAGGTTACCAATGTCTTTCCTGAAATGTAGTACCCAGAAGTGAGCACAATAAATTCCAGATGTGGTGTGGCTGTGATGGAGCATAGGAGGATGCTCATCTTCTATCTTCTGCTCACTATGCCCAAGATTGCATTTTCTTTTTGGAGTGCTAAATTACCTTTTGACTCATCTTGAGCCTATTGACCACTCACCTAACCACATTTTTTTCATGTAGAATCTTGTCTAGCCATCCATCCATCACCTTGTGCTTGAGAAATGATTTAAAAAATCTATTTAAGAGATATCATTTGTTTTTAGTAAATTTTACCTTATTGAATTTGACCGATTTTCCTAGCCCTTTTTTGTATCCTGATCATGTCATTGAATGTATTAGCTAGCCTTCTTGGCTTTGAATCATCTGAAAAACGGAAAAGCATGCTATCAATTCTTTCATCCAAATAATTGATAGTTATGTTAAACAGCATTGGCTAAGCAGACTTAATTTTTGGTCATAAATACACATAATTGACTCCGTGATTTCATTTGCTAGGTATTAATGAAATGCTAAATGTGTTCAAGGTACTAGTCTAGGTGCTAGGGGATATGAAGATGAAATAGACATGGTCCTTCCCTCACATGACTTACAGTCTAGCTGAAGAGACAAAAGCTGTATGTAAATAACCATAACACAAAGTGAAATAAGGTTAGTGGCTGGGATGGAGATAAACAAAGTGCTATGATAGATTTAAAGAAAAACTGCATGGTATGATTGACAGTTGAGCAGGACTTTGAAAAATAGGTAAAATTTCAAAAGGAAGAAATTGGGGCAGGGCCACAGGGTCCAGAGAAGAGGGAGGAGGGTACATTTTAGCTACCAGAGATGAGCTACCATCAGGTCCATTTTATTTTCCTTAATTGAGAAGCAGCATGCTAAATTGAACAATGTTCCAGATGAGAGTCAAGAGATCTCCATTCAAATCCTGGTCCTAACCCTCATTGGACAAGTAATTTCACTTCTCTGAACCTCAGTTTCCCCATATGGAAAATGAGGATAGTTATTTTTGAACTATCTACCTTGGCAGCTTGTAATGAATATTACCCTTTGGTAATTAGTATAACCCATTGGAACTCAATGTGCTATGGAAATATGAGTTATTACTCTTTCAAAAGTAATAAAGCACACAGTAGCTGCATTTAAATGACTTTTATCACTCATAGCCAGTCAGGAAACCACAGCTTATTTTTAACTTTCCCCTACCCCCCAGCCCCCAGCCTGCCCCAGATGCAAAAGGGAAAGGATTTTGGACAATCACGATCATGGAGTAATTTAGTATCATTTGATCAAGTCTATTTTGACCTCCATGTCATATGATGACATTTTAATTTCATTGCATGACATTTAGCAAATCCTTAGTGATTTCATCAGCGTCAATGATTTCTTGAAAGCTCTTAATGGGCTCTATTTCCTTGCATGCAAATAAAATCGTATAGCTTTAACAACTTCTTAATATAAAGGCTCACAATGTTTTTAATTGTCTGCGCAGCATGCTCATTGCTACAGTTTTGGCGTCCTTCCCTCCCTAGACAGTGTAGAATGGGTAAGAAGTCAGGGGCCACAGCATTATCGCTTCCAAAAACTCATTAAGTTCCTAAAAGTTGAGAGTGGAAGGATAATGAGCTTGGATGCTGGGAGACAGATCCAATTCCACCTCCTCCGTTGTCAGTGTACGCCCAGCACTGGAGTCTTTAAGTAGAGTGAAGGGATTTGGATGAAGCTGGTGGATCCTGGCAATCCAGTCACCTCCATGCCAGTCACATGTGATCCTCGAGGAATAATTACGAGGAATTCCCTCTCATTTGGCACAATGAGATATGAACAGGTTTCTAAAGTGCTAATTAGCATAGTTAGCATTTTTAGCCAAAATATGTCAATGTGTAGGATTTAATTAGCCTGCCATAGGATTTAAGATGACTCCTTAGTTAAGTCAGTCTGTCAGCATTTTCAGGGGCTGGAAAAACACCAGCCGCAACTATAGTTCCGCTTTTGCAAGGGCTTAAAAACTTCCAGAGGAAAGCACCAAACACAGATCTTAACTCTTTCTTCTTTCTGTTATAGCTACATCCACATAGGTGAGGGGCAAGGGAAAACAGCTAATGGGGATGACATGAAGCTTTTATGAAATGAAAGTTTAATGGTTGCCCTTGGGATCATAACATTCCCTACTGAGCTGTTGTGAGGATCAAATGAAATAATATTTGTAAAGCATTTAGCACATAGCCTGGAACAGTTATTTGTGGTTGTTTGGCCTTCATTCTGGAAGAGGACCAATGACATTAGAAGGGTGATGTCTTGACTTGCAAGTGAATTGGATTTAAGTGAGGCAGAGCCATGAAAAGTCATCAGCCTCACTCTCTCCTCCAGAGTCATTGGAGTCCACTGGCAAGACATGGGTCAGGATGACTGGCAATAGTCTTGGATGTGGTGGGAGCCCTTGGCTTTTGTGAAACCATGAATATGGAAGATAGCACATGATGGACAATAGGATAATTTGTTACCATCCTTCCCACTGGACTGTAAACTCATGGATGGCAAGGACCTTGTCTTATTTAAACTTTGTATCTAGCACAATGAATAATTGTCAAATGGAAAGAAAATTGATTGACGAGATGAACAGATGAATGAATGAATGAGATCATGTTATCATATAGGCTTTCATAAAATATGTTGTGTGCCCTGTGTGTTCCTTTTAAATATTCTAAGACTCTGCCTTCTTAAGGTTTCAAATTTATTACTGAGATGAGGTGGGTGGTTCATCCTGCTCCTTAGTTTGTTATTTCAATTAAGAATTCCTTTGCTTTAAGATCTAGTATCCAGAATCAAGATGAATTCATGCTTTTATCCAGAAGTGGAAATTTCCATAGGAACTTTGTGACTGAATAAAGTGAAAAATCCACTTTTGGACAAAGGTATCTATACATTTCAAAAGTATGACCCCTGAATTTCTGAATCTCTCTCAGTCTCTCCGACTTTTTGTCTCTGTCTCTGTGTCTCTTTGTCTCTGTATCTCTTTGTCTCTGTATCTCTCTCTGACTCTGTCTGTCTCATATCAACTTTCTTTCCCTCCTACCTTCTTCCTTTCTCTTCTCTCTCTACTTCTCCTTTCTCTTGCTCCTTATCTTTCCTTTCTCTTTTTTCTGTTTCTGTCTCTCTGTCTCTCCATCCCTCCCTCCCCCCTCTCTCTTATGAACTTCTCTTGGACTCATCTTCCTCACCAGTAAAATGAGGGGTTAAACTAGAAGACCTTCTAAGGTCTCTTATCATTCTTAATCTGTGATTTTATGATTTATCTTTTTTTAAATGAAGTGACAGCAACTATATTTTATGCTATATGAGAAGCCTGTCTTTAAGACATAAAATAAACACCCCCAGAGAATCCTTATTTATATGGAGTATTGCATCAAATATTTCAGACTTTAAAAAAGCACATTCCACCTCACCCTCTTCTTTGAAACAGATAAAAATGTTTGTTGTCCATGAAGTCTACTGCATGGTAAACTAATCTTCTCTTCCTAATGGGGACCTGCATAATGAGAATTGCTTTAGAGAGAGTAAAAACCAATCACCAAGGCCACTGACAATGTTGGGGGAAAAATCCAAAGCAGTTAGCATCCAAATGAAAGTGATGTTCTACAACTTGGTGTGGGACAAGCCTTCTAAACTGTACCCATAAATCAAAGCTGATGGAACTTGCTTTTAAAGGAAGATAGATTGAACAATTTTCCAGTTACAAATAAGCCATTTTCTCCTACGTATCTATTGGCTAGTTATTCAGTTCTAATTTAGAGATATGCAAGGCAAAATTGTGCTGGACACTTTAAACACACTTTCGTTAAAAGTCGTCAAGTGGTGTGAAGTCAACACAACTAGGCTATATTGGGAATCGAAAAGCATTTTAGCCTAACCACACTTAGAAATTCATTGCTTCAAAAATATCTTCTGAAAGAACATTTTGTACCTTCTTTTAAAAAAGCGGAATACTTTCAGACTTCTTAGAAATTTGGAGCTGAAAGGTAATTTAGAGCTCATTGAGTCAGAAAGTCAGAGTTTTAGAACTGCGAGGAACCTTAGGGGCCACCTAGTTCAGCCCCTAATCTTGCATATGAAGAAATAAGTGCAGAGAGGTGTAACCAAGCCAAAGTTACACAGGTATTAATCAGAAGAGCTGGAATTTAAACCTAGGCTCCTGCATTGTCCCACCAGGCTATTTCTACTATGCTACCCTGCAGTTTTCTTATTTTATATATGAGGATGCTGACGTCCCCAGAGAAAGGGCCTTATCCAAGGGTACGTGTGTAGCCTTGGCAGAACTAGGACTAAGATACAAGTCTTTTAAGTTCCAATCCATTACTTTTCCAATGATACCATACTGTCATAGACTCTTAAAGCTTTCTCTTAGTTATTTGGAGCTATCCTCCAGAAGGCAGAGAAATTAACAAGGTTCTCCTAATCTAGGTCTGATTCTGACCCATCAGGAGGGTCTGGCTGATGAAGTAGAAATATCAGGTACCTTAGGAGGAACTGAACACATCATGTTAGGGTTCAGAGTAAGCAACAAAAGAAAACACCAGTCACAGTAGGAAGCACATCCTCAATTTTGGAACAGTGTATGTTAAAGAGTCCAGAGAAAAGATAGGTAGGGTATTATGGTCTCATTCCCTGAAGGAGATAAGCTTAAGAGAGATGGGAAGCTCTTTGGACAACACCAATAGAAACTATTTAAATGGGGAAGAAGATGGAGAGCTGTCCAAAGACAGTAAAGTAGACCTAATGTAAACTTGTCAGCCAACTTAGGTTAAAAAAGAAAGACATTTATGGATGATAGAAATAAAGGCAGCTGGTTGAGGATGTAAAAGGATGCTACAGCTATGAGAAGAGAATCAGAAGATTTAAAGTTAAGAATAAAGTTGAGGCTATAGCATTTAAGGACAATGAAAAGTGTTATTTTATGGGGTGGGAGTTATAGGAAAATTTCCACCCTACCCCCCACCAATACAACTGCTATTTGGAGAAGAAATGATAATATGTGAAAAAGTGGAAGCAATGTGACTCAGCTTTTAAAATGTCAAAGGATCACAAGATTGACCATAAAATTATAGCTATAGAGTTGTAGTGAGCCTTAGGGGTCATTGGTTTAAACCCCCTCATTTTACAAATAAGGAAACTGAGGCTGAGAAGTTACATGATTTTTAACATACTTTTTTTTCCTTTCTTTTTTTATCTTTAGTGAGGCAATTGGGGTTGTGACTTGCCCAGGGCCACACAACTAGTGTTAAGTGTATGAGGCTGGATTTGAACTCAGGTCCTCCTGACTCCAGGGCCAGTGTTCTATCCACTGTGCCACCTAGCTGCCCCCAAGTTACATGAGTTTTAGAGTTTCCCACAGCTAGTGTCTAAAGCAAAATTCAATCTCAGGTCTTCTTGACTCCAAGTCCAACATTCTACCCAGTATATTGGCTTGGGAAGCATAGAGTGAGGAATGGTTAACAGAGTTAAAAATACAAGATGAGGTTATGTGCCTTCCTGCCTTCCATGAGCTCAAGTCACTGTGCATAAGCAATCTGTAGATTGTTGTAGATATGAATGCTGAGCTATTCAGTGACTTTAAAAGAATCATGGAGTATGAGAGAAGTGGTGCAGGACAGAGGTAGGTTAATGGTATCTCAGCTTTCAAAAAATTCATAATGTAAATAATAGGCTAGCAAACTTTAATTCTTGGCAAAACTCTAGAACATCATTACTAAAGGAATTATTTGCTATATAGAAGGCTCTTACTGCCTATTGACTGGTTATTTATTGGGCACATAGGGAAACACTTGCCACTAATGATAATAACTGACATTTACTGCTTATAAGTCTTTAACATATGCAAAGCATTGGGTTCAAACCACATATTGGCCATATAGACTCCTGATTCATCTCCCCTCACACTGTGCCATGTTACCTCCTCAAGATGACAGAGGTTGTTATTGGCTAGGGTGGGACTATGGAGTAAGGAAGAGGCAGCACTTGAATTTGCTTTAAAAGGATAAGCAGAAATTCAACAGGTAAAGAAGGGGAGAGAGAGGGCATTCCAGGCATAGGTCAGTATGAGCAGAGGAATGGAAGAATGGGAGTCCAATTGATGTACATATGTTTGAAGAACCAAATGATGTCCTCTTTGTCCAAACATCGGAGGCTATGAGAGATGAACATAATATTAAGTAAGACTGGAAAGATATGGGGAGGGGAGGTGCCTTGAATGTCATACAGAGGAGTTGGAACAGAGAAAAGACATTATTAGATAACTGCATAAGAAAGATCTTTTAGTAAGTCTTTCATAATGTTCTTCTGGGCAAGATGGAGAAGGGTGGAATAAAAGGATGATCACGGTTGTTGATTCAGAACTACTTGAAGGATCAGATCAACATCAAAGTGCTTAATAGGTTTCATACGAAAGGAAGATGCCATTGAAATGTCCCAAGGGTTTATCCATGGACTTATACAATTTAACATTTCGATTCAGTGGTGGATGGGCATAGCATTTATTTTGTATTTTTCTTCATATATTAATTCTGAAATCCTTACTTGTGTACATGCTATCTCCCTTGATAGTATGTAAACTCCTTGAGGGCAGGGACTTTTTCATGTTTGATTCTCAGCATCAAGTACAGTGACTGTCACGTAGAGAAAAAGCTAAGGATTAGGACTATGATTTCATTGATATAGAAAAATCTCAGATGAGTAAGGCACTCCAACCAGTGGAGGTTGGCACATCTACAACTTTTGATCTTAGTGCCTTGAGCACTTCAAATTAAATGACTTGACCATGGTTATTCAGTCAGTCTGTATCAGAGATGAGACTTGCACCCAGGTCTTCCTGGCTTTGAGGCCCTTTCTCTTTTCCCTGTATTGTTGTTGTTTAATCATTTTCTGTCATGTCCAACTCTGTGATCTCTTTTTGGGTTTTCTTGGTAAATATACTGCAGTGATTTTCCATTTCCTTCTCCAGCTCATTTTACAGATGAGGAAACTGAGGCAAACAGGGTTAAGTGACTTGCCTAGGGTCATACAACTACTAAATGTCTGAGGTTGTATTTGAACTCGGGTCCTCCTGAATCTACCTCCTGAGCCACCTAACTGCTCTACTCACTATATCAAGGTGCATAATAAGTGGTTGTTGATTGGTTAAGTATTTGACAAAGGCATAACTCACATACTTATCAAACTTACAACTAGGAGATATAGCTAATACATTGGAGAATAGAATTGGGATCGAAAAGATCTTGATAAGCTACAACAATTATCTATATCCAATAAGATAAAATGATGTGACTCTGGGCAAGTCACTTAACCCCAATTTCCTCACCAAAAAAAAAAATAAAAAAATAAACATAAAAAAGATAAAATGTAATTGGAATAAGGGCAAAATCTGCAAGTAACCCTTGGGAAGGGAAAGGAACAAGAATTTCATGAGCTATGTAGCCAGGCACTGTGCTTGGATACCAGTCTGCTTCACAGAGGGTGTTGAAAGAGAAATATCTGATCTAGGAATGGCAAATAGACTGTGCCCCAGAGTTTCCTAGCTTGGTGCCATCTTTCTGAACATTTCTTTGGGAAGTTCATAGGAAAGAGAAACCTGAAGGCCTCATCCATCTTGGTGCCATGTAAGAGAACATGTGATAGGTAGGTTGGAGGGGGTGTCTGATTTCTGGGTTCCTGCTCCCCTGCCCTTTTTCTCTAGGACTCTTCTGGGTTACAGTTTCAGAATGCTGATAATTTAAGGTATTGGTACACCTGCTGCTGACTCTACCCTGCTTTTACTCAGTTCAGAGAGGAAGAGACAGAAGGAAAGGTAGCAAGGCCAGACCCTTCAGGCCACTAGTTCAAAGTGGCCAGTGATCACTTATGTTGCATTATCACATATATTCCTGTGCATGATCATAAGTAAAAATCTCTGGTAGTTGCTTATACCCTTGTTGAGATTTGAGAAGAAGTTGTGATCCCTTTAAAGAGATGAGAAATATCCTTGCTTCAGTGTATGAGCTGAAACCCAAGGATAGTGATGGGCACTGATTCCATTTGGTTTTCCTGTAAGTAGGAGAGAGAGGCTATAATCACACTTCTAGGTAAATATCAAATTTTCTATAAACAGAAAAGCATATATAAGCAGATACCATAATTTACTTTTGCTTAGACCTAACATGGACAAGCCTTTGAGCCAAAGAGAGCCCAGGTAAGACAAACCCCAGGAGGAGAGCAGACTGAGCCAAAGTCCCTTTATCAGTCTCCCAGAGAATATATTTGGAGAATCGAGGATGTTCACCTAAGAACCCTACTCAATGACCCTCTCTTTGTCCTATTTATTGCTATTATGAATACTGCATAGGGAATTTATTATATTGCACAGTTCCAAAAAAATCACATTCTCAAGTACAGGGAGAAAGAATGATAACTTGAAAAAAATCCACCTGAAAAAGAGCAGGGAGTTTTAGCAGACCACAAGCTTAATATGAGTCACTAGTTTGAAAAGATAATTAAAAATTAACTCAATCCTAGACTACATTAATGGAATGACAGTGTTCGTAAGGAAGAAGATGATAGAGTCATTGGATTTTTTTTTAAGTGAGGCAATTGGGGTTAAGTGACTTTCCCAGGGTCACACAGCTAGTAAGTGTTAAGTGTCTGAGGCTGGATTTGAACTCAGGTACTCCTGACTCCAGGGCCAGTGCTCTATCCACTGTGCCACCTAGCTGCCCCAAGTCCCATTGGATTTTGCCCCAGTCAGACCCCTGACATCTTGTATTCAATCTTTGGTGCCATTTTTAAAGCAGGGCACTTTCAACATGGAGTATTTTCAGGTGAGGAAGACAAGAAAGATGAAGAACCTAAAAATGATGCGATATAAGGATTAACCAAAGGGGCCAAGAATGTCTATCTTGCAGATTAGAAGCTGTAGTTGATACTTGTAGGTGACAGTTGTCTTTGAGTATCTGAATGGCATGTGGAAGAGGGATTAGATTTATTTTCTGCTTTGCTCCAGAAGGCAGACCTACAAGAAAAGGATAGAAGTTGCAGAGAGGCAGACTTTGGCTTGAACAAAAGACCCACCTAAAGCTGCCTTCATGAACAACGGGTTTCCCATCACCAGAGGTCTCTAAGAAGATGGCCATTTGTTGGGGACATCATACAATAAACTTGTGCTCAGGCATGAAGTGCACTAGATGACCTTTGAGCTCCTCTCCAATGAATTGCACTGATAGCGTTTCTCTGCTGGGGGCTTCGGGAGTGCTGTGAGATGAAGGAGTCATAACACACTGATTCCATTCTTACAGAAAACAGGCTGAACACAGATTGGCTGGAGCCTGTCAAGTTCATTGATGCACCCACTCCATTTGCTAGAGGGTGACATTGCTTAGCGACTTGAAAATAAGAAAAAGTGAGGGCCTTTGAGATTTGAATAATTATAGCTTTGACAGTGGCACCTCACATGGCCCCTAACAGCATCCCACTGGCTGCTCCCACAGTGCCAAGTGTATCCGGATGTGTGGCCAACTTTACAGATTATTTTTTCCATGTACTGACTGCCTAAGTGGAGAATTAATTTGCATCAGGGACCTAGGGTTGCAAATGGGTCCAAAGAAGGTCCTTTCCAACTCAGATTCTATGAGTCACACAGTTCTCTTTCCTAATAGAGCCTTAGATTCATTATCACAGCCTGAGCTCTTGCTGCCAAAATGTTTTCTCAAATAACCAGCCTGGATTTTTTCTCTATATGTCTCTCAATGTCCATGTCTCTGTCCTTTCCCTGGCTCTATTTCTATTTCTGTCTGATTGTCACGGTCTTTGTCTCTCTCTGTCTTTGTGTCTCTATTGTACATACCCACATAAGTCCAAAATCCTATACAACTAGGAAGATAATTGGTTCCCAGAACATCACCTTGCTTCCCTCTAACTCGATTCCAAAGTGTGGATCAGTAATAATTAAATGAGTTATTTCTTCCAATGATGATGATGGAAATCCATCCATGACTGCCCATAAATTGTGATTTTTGTGCAAGTCCTGCCATGAGTTCAGGGACCCACCCAACATACTGAGGGCCTTCCTCCTATTTTCTTTTCTTTCTTTCTTTCTTTCTTTCTTTCTTTCTTTCTTTCTTTCTTTCTTTCTTTCTTTCTTTCTTTCTTTCTTTCTTTCTTTCTTTCTTTCTTTCTTTCTTTCTTTCTTTCTTTCTTTCTTTCTTTCTTTCTTTCTTTCTTTCTTTCTTTCTTTCTTTCTTTCTTTCTTTCTTTCCTTCCTTCTTTCTTTCCTTCTTTCCTTCTTTCTTTTCTTTCCTTCTTTCTTTTCTTTCCTTCTTTCTTTCTTTCTTTCTTTCTTTCTTTCTTTCTTTCTTTCTTTCTTTCTTTCCTTCCTTCCTTCCTTCCTTCCTTCCTTCCTTCCTTCCTTCCTTCCTTCCTTCCTTCCTTCCTTCCTTCCTTCCTTCCTTCCTTCCTTCCTTCCTTCCTTCCTTCCTTCCTTCCTTCCTTCCTTCCTTCCTTCCTTCCTTCCTTCCTTCCTTCCTTCCTCTCTCTCTCTCTCTCTTTTTGGGGGGTAGGGCAATGAGGGTTAAGTGACTTGCTCAGGGTCACACAGCTAGTAAGTGTCAATTGTCTGAGGTCAGATTTGAACTCAGGTCCTCCTGAATCCAGGGCCAGTGCTTTATCCATTGTGCCACCTAGCTGCTCCCCCTCATATTTTCTTGATATGGGAAGGATACCAATAATATGTGCAGGCTGTCCATTAATTATCCCTAACTCTCACCATGTAACCAGTTCACATTTTTTCTTTTGATCATGAACTTCCCTAAAGAGACGCTTTACAACAACCCTTTACAACGGGTGGCAAATTCAGTTCCAACATGTTTACAAAATAAATTAAAATACAATACAATGTAAATATTGTTTTGGGGGGGGTTTTCTAGGTCAACATGTGACTAGCAGGGATCTTTTTCTATTTGAGTGTGACACAACTGCTTTACTACACTTCCCCTTCATAATTCCTTGTCTATAAAAGTCGGGTGGCACACTTGATAGAATGTTGCTTTTGGAGTCAGGAAGACCTGCTTTCAAATGTTACCTCAGCCTCTTACTGTGTGATACTGGGCGTGTTCGCTTAATTGCTCTCTGATTCAGTTCTCCACCTATAAAATGTTTTTTGTGGCAAACACAATCTGTGAAATCTGTAAAATGGTTGTTGTGAGAGTCAAATAAGATAGCACACGTAAAGTTGTTTGCAAACTTTAAAGTATTATATAAATGCTTGTTATTCATAAAGAGTATCATAGGTATAGGTCTGGAAAGGACCTTAGAGGTTATCCAGTCCAACCCTCTGAGGAATGAGGAAACTGAGGCCCAGAAATATTAAGCCCAAGGTCAAACAGGTAGCAATCATCAGAAGTGGGGTCTGAACCCAAGTACTCTGAATCTAGAGACAAACATTCTTTCCACTGTATGAGGCTACCTCCTGGTCTTTATCTTGCCTTTACCCAAGGGCTGGATTGGTCCCAGAGCCAGGGCTTGAGTAGAGTGCCATAGATGTGGGAATTGGAGTATCAGCAGGATACAGGGGCAGAAGAAACTGATGCCTTTTTGAAGGTAGACATGGGTCCAACCTACACATTCATGTAGGAATTTCCTACTTTTTAAGATCATTTGAATGCTTTTTTTAAAAAACTAATTCTTTGGGGGCAGCTAGGTGGCACAGTGGATAAAGCACCAGCTCTGGATTCAGGAGGACCTCAGTTCAAATCCAGCCTCAGACATTTGACACTTACTAGTTGTGTGACCCTGTGCAAGTCACTTAACCCTCATTGCCCTACCAAACAAAACAACAAAACAAAACAAAAAATTAATACTTCAAAAATGGTTCAGGAAGGAGTATTCTTTTAAAGTATAAAACCACATGTCACGGGCCACAGATAGTTTTAATTAAATAAATTAGTGAAAGAAATAGTTAAAGCACAGAGCCTGTCATGTAGAAGGTACATAATAAATCCTTATTGATCAACCAATTGATTGGTGGTCTCCATAACCATTGAAAACATGTAGACTCAGGGACAGCTAGGTGGCACAGTGGATAGAGCTCTGGCCCTGGAGTCAGGAGGACCTGAGTTCAAATTCATTCTAAAACACTTGACACTTACTAGCTGTGTGACCCTGGGCAAGTCACTTAACCCTCATTGCCTTGTGAAAAAAAAGAAAGAAAGAAAGAAAAGAAAACATGTAGACTGGGTATTCCTAGAAACCAAGTAGGCTCTTAATACGTGATTGTTGGATCAATCAGCAAAATGCTCCCAATTTATTTTCCTACCTTGAACTAAATTCAAATGATGTCATATTCTTTGGCTAGGTCTTTACTTTGTAAAAATTCTGAGAAGGTGGATAGTTGTCACAGTGACTGGAGTGCTTCACTGGAAGTTAGGAAGACCAGATACTTCTCAGCTGTGGGTAACTGGGCAAATCATTTAACTGTCTTCTTCAGTTTCATCAATTATAAAATAGTGATAATAGCAACACTTACTTCCCAGTATTATGGTGAGGCTCAAGAGAGACAACATAGAAAACATTTTGCCAATCCCAAAGTCCTGCTTAAATGGTAGCAATCACTATTCAATTTGGGGGGGGGGCAGGGCAATGGGGGTTAAGTGACTTACCCAGGGTCACACAGCTAGTAAGTGTCAAGTGTCTGAGGCTGGATTTGAATTGAAGTCCTCCTGGATCCAGGGCCGGTGTTTTATCCACTGTGCCGCCTAGCTGCCCCCTATTATTCAATTTTTAAGAAACTCAGCCCTAACCTCCAATTGGAGAACCTGCTTGTGTCTATGGAATTTGGCAGTAAGAATGGGTTTGAGGAAACTGATTTCATGCTAGAGAAGTTTTTCCCACCTTATTTAACTTAGTTGTGTCAACAAAAACATATATTGGTAGAAAATTTGGTAGTGAGCCTATGATAAAGGTTAAAAAATTTTCTCGTTAGACAATCAGGCACTTTGTTGGCCAGGGGACCTTAGATACCAATAAACTCAATTCAATATCTTCTAAGTTGTCTTTTAGCTGTTCAGAACTATGGTCACTTAAAGGCCAATGAGTCCTTTGCTGACATGCTAGATATTTGTTTTCTGTCCCTCCACACTTGAAATTACTTGGTAATTACTTTGCATATGAATTTGTATATGTATATATACGTATGTAAGTATGTATATTTACACAAATACATCTATTGATCAATTGGTCTATCTGTACTAAGACTTGTAAAACACTGGATATATGCATGTCTATGTGAGTGTATTTTCATTTCTTTATCTGTGTTCATGTTCTTAAAACATGTCCATAGGAAAATATAACCTTTTTAAGGAGAAACATCATTTAATTTTTATACTTATAGCTGGCACAGGATGGGCAAAAAAAAATAAATCCTTCATACATGCTTGTTGGGATGAATTGAATTGACATTTGGACTCTGAACTTTCAGGTTCTTGGTCTCTGCTTGTGTACCCCAGAAATTCCCCTCAAATTGTCTTGCATCCCTTTGGTTTGTATTTTATATATACTTATTTATTTGTATTTGCCTTCTACCTCATATCTCTATATATCTCTATATCTCATATTTTATTTGTATTGAATATGGTGCTAGGGATAGGAAGTGGACCTGAGATTTCATTATTATAGGGGACTTGCTTTCTACTAGTGGAGGTCAGCACTATCTGGGCAACCTATAGCCTTGGAAGGTTGCCCAGAGCACTGCTGATTTAAGTGATTTGCAGTTACACAAACATCCACACACAAGTGTGTGCATATCAAAGGTAGGACTTGAACCCAAGTCTTCTGGGTCAACTTTATATGCACTACATCATTCATATACTTATTTATTTATAATCCTGCGCCTTCTGCAAAAACCTGCCTTGTATTTCTTTTGCATATACTTCTTTACTTGTATTTCTCCAGAATGAAATTATATCCCTGGCTTCTGCTACAGTACCTGACAAATAGTAGGTGCTTAATATATGCTTATTGATTAATTAGTTTGGACCATGGGTTCATTTTTTTTTTCTGATAGTCTGACAGTCTCCAGCTTTCCTTAGATCCATCTTTTGTGTCCCCATCATCTGCCACCCAAGCTTTTAACTACAAAATCAGGCTGAAAATGGGGGTGGGCAGGACCTCAGAAAATTCTTTCTGCTAGATGTTGAGTAAATGGAGAAATTTGCATCAAAAGTATATTATTACTAGTATGAAGTAATGATTGATGTTAGTTCATGTTTCTTTCACGAGTCGTGGAAGATAATGAACAATGATAACACTGCATGCATGGCTGCTGATCCCTGTGACATTCAAAACAAAATCCCAATTCCCATTCCATGTGCAGGGCTCCAGTTAGGGTGCTGTATTAAATTCAGACTTAGGGATCTGATTTTAAATTCAAATGCATTTCCTTTTTTGCATATCCATTTTGACACCATATTACAAATTACTCAGTGTCATATGAATTAAAGATGGACCTTTGCATAATAGAATAACATTAAAAGAAATCCTATTTAAATTTAAATCTTTTTTTAACTTTCATATTTTTTATGTTTCTTTCCCCCCTCAATATATTTCCTAATTTTCAAAGGTATTGATGTGGTTTGTTCATTCCCATCTCATTATCTTTCTCTATCTTCTGTTGCCAAGAAATGGTGCTGGAAATGGAAATCAATTTAGAATCATGGGACATAATTAATAATAATAATAAATTTGATGCTTTGAGATTTTTAATGAGCTATACATATATTATTTCATTTGATCTTTACAACAACAACCCTGTGAAATAGATGTTATTTTTTCTACCCGTTTTATAGATATAGAAACTCAAATTGGTAGAGATAAAATGACTTGCCCAGAGTCATACAGTTGGCAAGTGGCTGAGCCAGGATTCAAGTGATCTAAATCAACCCATACATTTTACAGATGAAGAAACTGACGCTCAAAAGGGAAAGTGATTTTGTTGTTGTTCAGTCTTTTCAGTGGTGTCTAACCCTTCATGATCCCATTTTTCCTGGCAGGGATACTAGAGTGGTTTGCCATTTCCTTCTCCAGCTCATTTTACAGAGGAGGAACCTGAGGCAACAGAGTGAAGTGACTTACCCAGGGTCACACATCTTGTAAGTGTCTGAGGCTGGATTTGAACTCAGGAAGATGAGTCTTCCTGACTTCAGACCCAAAGTCCTGTGCTATATGGTGCCATCTAGCTGTGTCAAGAATAGCGAAGAACACAGGCAAACCCATTAAGGAATAGATCTCATCAAATTGGGTAAATTATCAGGTGGATTTCTGGGTACATTACAGAATTTTACAAGATGCAAAATATTTTGAAGTGATTGTTAGGGTAAAAGGCAGAACTTTTGTCAACTAGAAAGCATGGAGTTCTTCATCGAGTTCTGGATTTGGAGTCAGAAGACCTGAGTTCAAATCTCAGTTTTATCACTTACTACCTGGGTGATCTTGGACAAGTCACATCATCTTTTTTTTGGGCCTCAATTTCCTCATCTGTAAAATTCTGGGTCTGGACTAGATGACATCTCAGGTCCTTTCTAATTCTAGCTCTATAATCCTATGGTCATTAGGTACTGAAATTTGATATTAAGCAGGTGATCATTACTTGGTAAGTAACTCTGGCTATTGATTCATTAAGTTAATTATCAAATTACTGAATCAATCAATAAGCATTTAAAAACACCTTCACCTTCTATGTTCTAGGCACTGTGCTAAGTGCTGGGGATACAAGGAAAGGCAGAAACATTCCCTGTCCTCAAGAAGCTTACATTCTTCTTCTTCTTCTTCTTTTTTTTTTTTTTGGTGGGGCAATGAGGGTTAAGTGACCTGCCCAGGTTCACACAGCTAGTAAGTGTCAAATGTCTGAGGTCAAATTTGAACTCAGGCCCTCCTGAATCCAAGGCCAGTGCTTTATCCACTGTGCCACCCAGCTGCCCCCAGAAGCTTATATTCTTTTTTTTTTTTTTTGCAGGGCAATGAGGGTTAAGTGACTTGCCCAGGGTCACACAGATAGTGAAGTGTCAAGTGTCTGAGACTGTATTTGAACTCAGGTCCTCCTGAATTCAGGGCCAGGGCTTTATCCACTGCACCACCTAGCTGCCCTCAGAAGCTTACATTCTAATGGGAGGTACTACACGTACATAAATACAAGTTACATTCAAGGTGGAAGTTACCCTCAGAAAGGATGGCTCTAATGGCTGGGGACAGTGCTAATTTCCATTCCTTGTGCAGGACTCCATTTAGGGTGCTGTATTAAACTCAAACTTAGGGATCTCATTTTAAAAAGAAGGTGGCCCTTGAGTTAAATCTCAGCAGGAGCCAGGGATTATAAGAGGCAGAGGTGAAGAGGGAGAACATTTATTCAGTACCTACTATGTGCCAGTCACTATAAAAGCAATGGGGAGAAAAGACAAAAATTCAACAGTTTCTGTATTTTAGGAACTTGTATTCTACCTGGAGAAACAACATGTACAAATGTCAATGAATTAATTGCAGATTCTGGAGCTCACTCTGCTAACACTCACTTGGATTGGCAGGCTGGTTTTCCCAGAAGATGTCTGGGTACTTCTCCTCCCAGGGTTCTATGTGTAGCCCTGAGGATTTAGAGATGTTTTTCTAATGCTATTGCTCACTAGACTCCACCTCCATCCTCATTCATTTTCATTTGGCTAAAGCAGACTTAATTACCTTTAAGTATTTACTATGGTTATGGAACAAGAACAGATGTTACAACCCCCACCCCCATACTAGGGGCACACTCTCCCACAAGTACAAAGAACATCCATGGGAAAGGTGGCTCAAGATTAGAAAGCACATGCACCAAATGGGGTAACTCAACTCTTGATTGCTGGAAATCCTTTTCTCTCCTTTGTGGGAGTAGTAATGAAGTTCCTATTAGGCATGGTATACTTTTCTGCTGGCCTCCTTGTAGAGGAAGCTGCCTTTCCTTTAGGCGTTTGGTTTATCTTAGCTCCTAAAGCAGGAGGTGCAATTAATCACTGCTATCTGGGGACACTGCTGCTGATAGTGATGGTCGTTCCCAGACCTTCTGTACTTTTGGAAACTCTGAGTTGACTTGTTATTTTATCCACACCCCAAAGGCATGGCTAAGTCTCCTCAAACAATCCCAGTATATGTAGAATCTTTCCTTTGTAGGATCGTTTCATTTTATCCCATGGTTTGAAGCCCAGTATTGCTTCCCACCTTAAGTTGGTTGTTCACACTTAGTTTAGTGCCTCTGATTGGTGAATTTAGTCATTTCTGGACTTCTCCAGCTATGCCAACTCCCTCCCCCCATTTGAGCTATCTCATCTCCATTCCTTCCCCAATGGAAAATTGGACTCCTCCCCTGGAACTACTCTGAGCTTTGAGAAGACATCTTTGGCTTTCTTTTGCTTGTTTCCATATCTCTGCAGTACACCATGGACTTCTCCAGGGAGTCTTTTTTATCTCCTATTTATATATTATCTTCCTCTATTAGATTACAAGCTCCTTGAGGGCAGGTACAATTTTACTTGCTCTTAATTATATCCCGAGCATGTAACACAGTGATGAGTCAAGAGTAAGAACTTAATAAATATTCTGTCCATCTCTGTCTGTCTACTCATCCATTCATCCATCTATCATCCATCTATTATCCATCTATCTATCTGTCTATCATCTGTCATTTAGTCATCTATCAGATAGATGGCACAGTGGATAGAAGACTGGCACTGAAGTTGGGAGGACTTGAGTTCAAATCTGACCTCAGAAATTTACTAGCTGTGTGACCCTGGGCAAGTTACTTAGCCCCAGTTGCCTTAAACATCCGGGGTCATATCCAGTCATCTGATATATATCCTGATACCAGATCCAAATGGCTCTGGAGGGGAGAGTGAGGTTGGTGACCTTGCATGGCCTTCTCTCACTTAAATCCAGTTCAGTGCAAGTCTTGACATAACTACAATGTCATGGTCCTCTTTGAGAATGAAAGACAAACAACAACCCATCCTTTTTCTATCTATCCACCCATCTATCTATCCATCCATCTATACATCTCTTCCCACTCCCTCTCTATCTATCAGAAGGAGTGTTTTCATTTAATAATGGTATTAAGGTATAGAACATCCTAAAGTTACTTTAATTTTGGTAGAAACAATTGGTTCAAATATTTTTTACTCTTAAATAAGCACATTCAGAATATATAAAAATAGGGACAAGATTGTGTGTGTGTGTGTGTGTGTGTGTGTGTGTGTGTATCTGTGCATGTAATTAGCAGAGGATCAGGAAGGGACACAAAAGGTTCTGTTTGAGCTGAGATTTGAAGAAAACTAGAAATTCTAAGAGGTTGGGGCGTAGGGGGAGTGCATTCCAGGCATGAAGGACAGCCTCTGCAAAAACAAGGAATTAGGCAAATAAATGATTATATCCATATTTTAAACCAGGGTTGAGTTCTACATTATTGTTTTGGGGGTAATAATTGTTATGATTTTTGTGATTGTCCCTACAGTGAATCTTATTTTATGATTTAATTTAATAATGATTTTCTGGATAACATTTTGTATTGAGATCATTTGCTATCTATGAAAGGTGAAGAAGATGCTACTTGCTGTCAGCAGGGCATGATGATTGGGTCATTTTTTCCATTGGTGGGGTTTACAGTGATCCAGTCAAAAGACCACTGGATTTAGAGAGAACCAGGGTTTCCCCCTGGCTCTTCTCCCATTGGTGTAATTTTTCTTCTCTGAGCTTCTGTTTCCTTATCTGTAAAATGAAATGGTTCAGTTAGAAAGGAGTCCTTATTTTTGTTTTTATATCATGGTTCTTTTAGTGAAGTCTGTGAGCCCCTTCTCAGAATAATATTTTAGATGCATAAAATACTTAGGATCATGAAAGAAATACATTGAAAATCAGTAAAAATATATTTATCAAAATATTTTTAAAATACAAAAATAAATATAAAAATAACATAAATATAGAAATTAAAAAAAAATTTACAGACCCTCTAGGTTATAACCCCTGAGATGATCTTTAAGGCCCTGACAACTCCAGATCCTATAATTTCCTGGCTAATTCCTTCTTGTGATTGACAAGATCACTTATGAGATACCAAGCTGGGGTTAGCTGTGTGGTCAGGGGCATTAGAATTTTCCCATGCAGAGGCCTTAGGATAGCATCATTAACTGTGCCAACTTAATTTCATAACCTAAATCTGGAGCCTATTAGCAAGGCAATGGGGAACTTGGGAAGAGAGTATGAAGGGAAAAAGGAAACCTGAGGTGTTTTTAATAAAATAAAAAAAATTAAACTTAAAAATCTTTCTGAAAATTGAGAGGAATCTTTGGCAGATTGCCCTCAGGCCACTTTGACATTTGGGAAGGGATATTTCCACACATGACTATTTACGGAGATATTAGAAAAGACTCAACAGGCTCATGGAATCCAGAGCTCCTTTCATTTTTGTTCTTTTTCAATTCCATTAGGTACTTGCTCAGCCTTCAATAAAATCAGCCTTTGACTAATCAATAGGAAATAACAGAGAATATGAATCTTTCAAAATCAATAATTGGTATAATAACCACACAGGAATATTAGGAGAATGTGGTATTGTCTGTCAGAGGAAATCCCAAGAAACACCCCCCACCCCTACCCCTTTCCTCAATCTTTACAGCTCAGTCAAATGTCATGAATCATTTATCTGTTTTTGCCCTGCCCTGAGATAACATTGAGATGAAAAAGAATGTCAAAAGCATTTTTTTCAATAGATACAATTAAAAAGTTGAGGAGCAAAGAAAGAACAGCCCTTCTAAAAAGCAAATGGCCTTCCTCCAGTGCTGAGAAAAATGTAAATGAGCTTTTCAAAGGAAAAATAGGTCCACCTAGGTCTTGAGTTTTTCTAACTGTAACATTCCATGCCATTACAGCACTTACCAGATTCAAGAGCACTTTCCTCCTGAAGTTCTCCTAAGGTAAATGGTACAGATATCATTAGTGGCATTTTACAGGTCAGGAAATCAACACCAGAAAAAGTTAAATGATTTTTCCAAAGTTACTTGGTTAGTAAAAGAAGCCAGAACTTTAAACCCAGGTTTCTTGACCCTAGAGCTGTTATCATGCAAGTATGAAATCTATACTCTCTCTACCACATTGTAATTTATAAACAAAAATAGAACTGTTACAATGAATTATATAACCATAATGGAAGAGTATGAAGTGTTTGCAGGTAGCATTTGATTTCATAACTTATTTCACATTATTCTGCTCCATGCACTCTACCTTCTATTCAAACCGACTTACTTGCTGTAGGCTGAACTCTGTATGTCCTGATCTCCCATCTCCATGCTTTTGTGCAGTATGCTTCTCATATCTAGAATGACCTTCCTGCTCTCCTTTGCCTTTTTTTTCTTTTTTGTGGGGCAATGAGGGTTAAGTGACTTGGCAAAGATCACACAGCTAGTAAGTGTCACGTGTCTGAAGTCAGATTTGAACTCAGGTCCTTCTGAATCCAGGGCCAGTGCTTTATCCACTGTGCCACCTTGCTGCCCCCTCTCCTTTGCCTCTTACTGTGGAATCTTTTACTTTCTCTAAGGCATGTTTCAGGCAACATCTCATAAAGACAAATGGATCAATCTTTTGCTTACTCTCATAACACTGGGCAAGACACCTTCTCTTCCAGGGTAGCATTTTCTTATTTGTAAAATGAGGACCAAATGATCTCTATTGTGCCTTTTAGCTCTAAATCTATGAACCTGTGATCTCACCAAGTGTTAATGCACTTTCTTTCCTGATATTACTTTGTATATACTTAGTTTTTATTTACCTAAGTATAAATTGTCACTTACAAGTAGAAAGTAAGCTTCTTGAGGGTGGGGAATAGAGACTCCTCATCTCTATCTCATGGAATCCTTCTTTATCTGAAGTCCTTCCTGATCCCTCCACTATTAATGCCTTCCTTCTCTAATTACTTTGTACTTATTTGTATTATAATTTGATATTTGTTCTGTATATACTATTTTTCTTTTTTGTGGGCCAATGAGGGTTAGGTAACTTGCCCAGGGTCACACAGCTGGTAAGTGTCAAGTGTCTGAGGCTAGATTTGAACTCAGGTCCTCCTGAATCCAGGGTCGGTGCTTTATCCACTGCGCCACCTAGCTGCCCCAAGTTGCACCCCCTCTGTATATACTCATATCTCCTTGTTTTCTCCTTAGATAGAATGCAAGTTCCTTGAGAGTAGGGATTGTTTCACCCTTTGTGTATTACCAGTATATGGTACAGCACATGGCCCATAATAGGTCCTTAGTTTGTTGATTGATAAAGTATATTGGCTTTTCACTTTGGATCTCCAGTGCCTAACACTTGCATACAGTAAGAATGTAATAAACGACTATTGAATTAAACTGTACTTTGTCTGGGGTGGTCATGACAGTGTCATTTGCGGGGGGGCAGACAGGGGAGAACCATGATTCTCATTCTTAATTTATTAAGTTGTTTTTTCTTATGTGTTCCTCAGCTGACATTTTTTTTTTAATCCCAGTAAGCCAGTTACTTTCAACAAATTCTCTGACTCTTAGTTAAAATGATGGAGGAGGGAAAGGCAATTATCAATCCTCTATCATTTTGCCATATTGAATTTTTAAATAATCACCTACCATCCAACATCATGTGTTCTGTTACCTATTAATCATCTAGAGATGCTCTCATAGTTACCATGGATTGTATTTCCATCTCTAATGATATTGATCAAAGTAAAGCATAAGTAAGCAAAGATTTGATGGTTGGCTATCCATGAAAACAGAGACAGATGGGGAGATTTTTTAACCTCATTGATGCTTAATATTTATGTGTAGATATCACATTTTAGCTAGGACAGTGATAATTTGGAGAATATTCAGAGAATAACAGATGCCAAATGAGGATCATAGCTAGAAGATAATTATATCAATGTGACCCTCCTCAAAAAGCTCACACCTGTTTACAGAAACTACTGTATAGTGCAAAAAGCTCTGGATCTGGAGCCAAAAGAATGATCATAGAACCATAGGTATAAGGCTGGAAAGGACCTCAGAGGCCATCTGATTCAACCTTCTCTTCATTTTTTTCTGTGAGGCAATTGGGGTTAAGTGACTTGCCCAGGGTCACACAGCTAGTAAGTGTTAAGTGTCTGAGGCCAGATTTGAACTCAGGTACTCCTGAATCCAGGGCCGGTGCTCTATCCATTGTGCCACCTAGCTGCCCCCTTCTCTTCATTTTTCAAATGAGGAAATTAAGTCCTAGGAAAGCTGAGCAGATTGCCAAATGTTACATAAGTAGGTGATGTCAAAGGCCCGCTTTGAACCCCAGTTCTCCAATTCCATAACTAGTATACTCTCTACTGTCTTGGGTTGAATTCCAGTTCTTCCATATACTATCCACATGACTTTGGGAAAATCATTCAACCTTTCTAGAACTTGGTTCTTTCATCTGTAAAATGAGAGTGGTTCAGGCTAGGTGGCCTGTAAAGTCCCATCTGGGTCTAAATCCTATGATTCTATAGATCACAGATGTAGCATTTATTATTTTACTCTGAACAATGTCACTTTACAATAATGCTATAAATATAGCATAAGCAAACTCCATCATAATTGTATGAAATTCTACTTCAAACAATGCCATGCCACCAATCCACTGAGATAGCCATTCATTCCACAGGCATTTATCTCTTACCATGTGCCCAGCACTGTGTAGAAATCAGACATCCCATAAAGATCTGCAATAGCCTTTTAGCTATAATGGTATCAGTTCCCCTAATCATCAGGCTACTTATGAAGCCATGTAGAACATTGTTCCTGTGGGACGATACACTAAATTGCCTTGTTTTACCTAATTTTTAGTGTTTTCATAGAGATAATTAACGGCAGTGGGTGAAATATTCCTGTATATCCTGTGTCGGCCTGACAAGGCTAGGTGGCATAGTGGAAAGAATGCTATATTTGGAGTGAAGAAGGACTTAGTTCAAATTCTGCCTCAGAAGCTTACTAGCTATGTAACCCTGGACATATCACATAATGTCTTTGAGACTCAGTTTCCTTGCTTGTAAAATGAGGAAGCTGGAATTTATGGCCTCTAAATATTCCTGCAAGCCTTAAATATATGATCCTTTATCATGGCAGACACATATGCAGAACTGGTGTGTGATCTTTTGTGAAAATAATCATTCTTGGGGCAGCTAGGTGGCGCAGTGGATAGAGCACCGGCCCTGGAGTCAGGAGGACCTGAGTTCGGGTCTGGCCTCAGACAATTAACATTTACTGGCTGTGTGACCCTGGGCAAGTGACTTGACCCCAACTGCCTCACTAAAAAAAAGAAAAAGAAAAAAAAAAAGAAAATAACCATTCTTAACTTTGAATTTACATTTCTGGTTTGGGGTTTTTCCATTCTTGTTTCTAGTTTTTTTCCTTCTTTTTATTTTTCTTAAGTTGAATATCAAAAGAAAAATAATGCTAGTAGTTGGAGGAGACTCAAGCCGTGGAAACCAGTGATAAAGAGGAAAATAAGTATGACTTAAAGGTTGAAGTCATGTTCAATATTTTCCTACCATCTGTAACTATGGAAAGCTGCAGGGGGGGAATTGCAAGTTACTTCCATAAATGACACAAAATGTTTTTAAAAAATCCATTAAAAAAGCTTTAGTGGTTACTGCTTTCCCCCTTATAAGATGCTTCTATCTTTATCCTCAAGGAATTTCAGTGTAGAGATTAACTATATTTCTTTTGGTTTACTCTGTTTTGACCTGGCTTGAACTTTTAAAAAATTGGGTAAGTCTGCTATATGTTATAGGTCACATATATGATGTGATACCTAGATGACATTCATTCATTCACTCATTTACTTACCCATTTATTTATAGGTTCATTTGTTTATTCTTATATTACATGTTTACATTAGCTGGAATTCTGGGGGAGGAGGAGATGAAAGTGGAGAAGGAAAAGAATGAAAAGGAGGAGTACAAGGTTGTTGTTGTTTGTTCTTCATTCTCGAAGAGGACCATGACATTTGGGTAATGTCATGACTTGCAGTAAATTGGACTTAAGTGAGGCAGGGCTGTTCAAAGTCAACAACTTCACTCTCTCCTCCAGAGTCATCTGGGTCCGGTGGCAAGATATATCAGGATGCCTGGAGATGGCCCTGGATGTTTAAAGCAATTGGGGTTAAGTGACTTGCCCAGGGTCACACAGCTAGTAAGTGTCTGAGGTGAGATTTGAACTTAGGTCCTCTAACTTCAGGGTCAGTGCTCTATGCACTGTACCATGCAGCTGCCCCTTGGAGGAGAAAGACAAAGACATGGAGAAGAGAAGCAAGAGAAGTAGAAAAAGGAGGAGAAAGAGAGGGAGAATGACAAGGACAAGAAGTAGGAAGTAAAGGATGAACATAAGAAGTAGGAGGAGAAGTAAAAGGACATGGACAGGAAGGAGGAGCAGAGGGAGAAGGACAAGAACAACAAGACTTAGAAGGAGAAGGGTAAGGACTAGGAAAAGAAGGAGAAGAAGGATTCAACTGTACATAGTATAGGGCATATTCCTAGTGAAAGGGGCTACTAAATGTCACCTGCTGCCATGCCTCCTTCCCATTAAACTTTTGTTCATTTCCTAACTCTAAGTCTCTTATTTAGTAATTTCTGCCACCTCTTAATCTGGTCCTGAGCTCTGATTGGCTCATCCATTCAAGCCAATATAATCTGCTTTGTCTTGGGTATGCTGAATGGTAATATCAGTTCATTAAAAAAGAACATTCTAGACACAGCCGCTTTCACTCAGACTTATAGAGACATGCTCCTATATTTCCCCCACGTCTGATGTGTCATAGCCCTGTTGGGGACTGATAAGATGCTAAATGTGGCATTTTATTCTACCTGTTAAAGGCAACTTACATATAACTCAGGCTCAGCAGCTAACATCTTTGATTCTCTTCTAATTGGAAAAGAAGATTTAATGGTACTGACAATTACAGAGGAAAACATAGAGCATTTAATTGAAATTAAAATGGGTGAAATAGTAAGCCTGCTCGGTTTATGATGCTATTGTAACTTCTCTCTGATTTTAGCATTATATGATCACACTCATAATCTCTTAGAATACATTAAATTCAATGGTTTATTATATTAACAATGGCATAATGTGGAAATTGAGAAATACATGGATGTAATGGGAACACACTTTTTAAAAAAAAATGAAAGAGGCAATTAAAGCATAAAGAGATTGAGCTTTTCATCCCGAAAGAGATTAAAAAATTGGGTCACCTTATCCATTTTGTTCATATTGATTTAATGCAGGTCATTGAAGTTTAATGTTGTTTGGTTCTTTTTGCTCTGTTTGGACATACTGATAGAAGACCTAATTATTAAAACCTTCAGTTAACAAAGATGAGGATCAGCTTCTCAGAACTCAAGCATATTGAAGGCCCTTCCAAATTTTAAATCTGTAGCCTTTCCCAGACTTGTCCTCATTGAAACAAGAAAAAAGGGAAAAGCAAGCACTGATTAATAGAATGAAAAGCCCTCTGATATATACACTAATATGCACCCCCTCTATAGCTTGTAAGTGGCCTCTAATGGAGTATTTACATTGCATAAGCCACTTTACATTGTCTGTGTTCTAAAGGTAGGATGTTTTCATATTAGTTGAAATATTTCACCATTCTATTTGTCTGTTCTTCAAATCAGGAAAGAGATAGGGACCGAACCTGTGATTTCATTGGTATAACTCTCAGGTAAGGAAACTTCCTTTATCAATGCAGATCAGAACCTTCTCATGTGCAGGGGTTGTGGGGGTGTGGTTACAGAGGTTAAGTGACTTGTTTGGGGTTACACAGTCAATATGTATCACAGGTGCAACTTGATCCTAGATCTTCCTGACTTGGTCACCACTTTATCTACTTTGGGTTATTGCTTCCATTTCTACTCATTGAATCTTTTTTTTTAAATTAAATTTTAGTTTTTTTTAATTAACAAGCACTTATTTCTTCTTCTTCCTTCACTAAAAAGGAAAGAAAGAAAGAAAAGAAAATCACTTATAACAAATATGTAGTCAAGCAAAACAAATTCCCACATTGGTCATTTCCCAGAATGTGTGCTTTGTTCTGCCTGTTGAGTCCAGCCTGTTGAATCTGCTAGAATAGGGGAAGCATAATTTAACATCAATTCTCATCCTTCTTCCATGTGTTGGGCTGTTTTATCCTTAAAGACCTATAATCTCACACCTAAATCTTTAGGCCAGAGGATCATAGATTTAGAGTTAGAAGGGAATTTAGGGGATTGAAGCAAAATAAATCGAGGAGTTTTGTATTCTCTCCATTGTTCATTATCAAGATGCCATCTTATCCTTTTATTTTTCTCTCTCACTTCTTACATAATTTTATTTATTTATTTTTATTTTTTGCATGTTAATGAGGGTTAAGTGACTTGCCCAGGGTCAAATAGCTAGTAAGTATCAAGTGTCTGAGGCCGGATTTGAACTCAGGTCCTCCTGAATCCAAGACTGGTGCTCTATCCACTGTGACACCTAGCTGCCCTCTTCCTGATATTATTCTTAAAGGAAAGTTTTTTTAATTTTTTTACTCATCCTCAGTTACTTGTCATGGTGTGTTTCTTCTGTAAAAGTAGCATGGCATATCGGAGGGAGTATTAGCCCCAGAGTCTCAAAATTTAGGTCAAAATTGCATCTCTGACATAATCTATGTGATTATTGTCAATTATTTAGCTCTCTGAACTTCAGTTACTTCTTATAATAATAACAGTAATAATAATAGGGATAATAATAATAATAATAGTAAGACTTAACTAAAGGGTCACTGTGAGAATCAACTGAGATAATATATGTAAAGTGTTTTGTAAATATTAAAACCATAGAGAAATGTCATATGGTATTACATGTCTTTAAAAAGATTGAATTGACATGTGATTGTTACAGGCATATTGATTTTTAGATGACCCTCTTTTTCATCTTTATTGGGATCAGTTGTTTTTGTGTGACCCAAATATTACTTGCAAACCTTCTCAAACCCCTTGAACCAATTTCCCCTATAAGGATCTTGGAATATGAACCTTTCTTTGAACTCCTTTTTTTGCATTTAATTTATTTTATTTTCTTGATTACATGTAAACAAAAAATTTTACCATTCAGTAAAAAATTTGAGTCCCATATTCTTTTCTTTCTTCCCCTCCCCTTCTAGAAAAGCTAAGCAATTTAATATAGATTATAAATATGTACTTATGTAAAACATTTTCATATTGCAAAAGAAAACACAGACCGAAAAAGACCCAAGAATAATAATGAGAGTAAAAAAAGAGTATGCTTCATTCTGCACTCAGATGCCATCAGTTATTTCTTTGGAGATTTATTGCATTTTTCATTTTAAGTCCTTCAGAATTGTCTTGGATCATTGTATTGCTTAGAATAGTTTAGTCATTCACAATTGATCATACGATATTGCTCTTCCTATATACAATATTTTCCTGGGTCTGCTCATTTCACTTTGCATCAGTTCATATAAGTCTTCCCAGGTTTTTCTGAAAGCATACTGCTTGTTATTTCTTATAGAACAATAATATTCCATCATAATCATGTACTATAGCTTGTTCAATCATGCCCCAATTGATAGGCATCCCTTCAATTCTTGACTCTTTGCCACCACAAAAAGAACTGCTATCAATATTTTTGTACATATAGGTCCTTTCCCTTTCCCTTTGATTTCTTTGGGGTATAGACTCAGTAGTGGTATTTACTCTGAATCCTTTGAAATCATCTCCCCCAAAGTATACATACATACATACATACATACATACATATATATATATATTATATATATATATATATGACGGTGCTCAGTATTCTCTCCCTAATCTTTCATAAAATCTAATATGAAGTAGGCTCAGGGTTCCTATAATTTCTACTCTGGCAACCATATTTTCCTTAATGGTCATAATTGGGTTCAGAATATAGTACCTACTGTAGTTTCTTCTACTTCTGAAAGGTGAGATTATCATTAAGGAAAGTGAAGAATTTCTTCATTTCTCTGCTTTTTTTTTTAGTGAGGTAATTGGGGTTAAGTGACTTGCCCAGGGTCACACAGCTAGTAAGTGTCAAGTGTCTGAAGCTGGATTTGAACTCAGGTCTTCCTGAATGCAGGGCCAGTGCTCTATCCACTGTACCACCTAGCTGCCCCAGTTTCTCTGCTTTTAGCATAGAGATTTCCAGCAGATGTCTAGCTGTCTAGTTGAAATTCCCCATCATTATAGATTACTTCTCTGCTTGCTTTGGGATCTGTTTCCAGAACTCATCATTTTCTGTCTCTGTACAGGTGGTACATAGTATCCCACTACCGCAATATAGCTTCTGTTTCTTTCTTCTTTGATCTTCACCCAAATATTTTCCCCCGTGCTTTCCTACTCTGTTTCACAGACTTTTTTGGCAAGGCAATGAAGGTTAAGTGTCTTGCCCAGGGTCACACAGCTGGTAAGTGTCAAGTGTCTGAGGCTGGATTTGAACTCAGGTCCTCCTGAATCCAGGGCCAGCACTTTATCCACTGTGCCACTTAGCTGCCCCCTCACAGATTTTGTTTTTTAACACATTAGCATATCTTTCTAATATATCATGCTTCTCAATTGCTTTTTGGTTCTTTTCCATTTGAATAAGATATAATCTTCCCTAAGCTAAATATAGTTTTGAACAATAATGTGCCAGGAATGCTCTCCTTCCTCACCTTTGCCTCTAAGCATCGCTAGTTTTCTTCAAAGGAAGCCATCTCCTAAAAGATTTTCTTGATCTTTTTTGTTGCTAGTCCCTTCTCTCAAATTTCTTTATGCTTTTTTGGGGGGGCACAGCTTTATTTTGTCTATACTTATATACATACATATCTTCTTTAACAGAATGTGAGGTCCTTGATGGTAGGTCTGATTTAATTTAGCTTTGTATTTTCAGTGCCTAGCGCAGTGTCTGAATATAGTAAGAATTAAATAAATCCTTGATCATTGATTGATTGATTGGTTGGTAGAGAGATGGGAGCTGATTCCTTTTCCGCAATCTGATTAGTAGAGAATGCACTGCTTTGGGTGTGATTTGGAGAAATTTCCTCCTCCCCTCTGGGACTCAATTTCCTCATTTGTAAAATAACTGTATGGTCCTCAAGGTCCCTTCGAACTCTTAATCTCACAATCCTGTGCTTGATTCTCATATTTTGTGAAACTTGGCCATATTAGCTGGGGAATATATCATCAAACCATCAATTTACCAACAATCATTTAGTCATTGCCTAGAGCAGGACAGGCTCCCTACAAGGAGGAATTTCTATGAATGACCTCCTTAGATTTAGTTCTCTCCCTCTGAGCAAGAACAATAATTAGCATTTGTTATACTTTGAGAGTTAAAGTTATAAGAACCAGATTATATGACCCAGGACAAGTCACTTAAACTGAGTCTCAGTTCCCTTATCTGTGAAATGGGAATACTCATAGTATGTGCTGGTCAGCATGGTTGTAAGGATTGAATGAGATAATTTATATAGAGTACTTTACCAACCTTAAACATCATGTAAATCTGAGATATTATGATAATGTACAAAGAAACCAAGGCTTGGGGGGAGGAGGAGAGAAGGAGGGGAAGAATGTGACTTCTCTGAGTTCATGCAGCTAGTTGGCACCAGAACTTGAAATTCTTCTTCATAGAAAAGTGTTTCTTCCACTGCAATGAACTGCCTCATGTGAATGAAAAATACTTCCATACATACCAAGCAAGATGACTTCTTAATTTTTAAAATAATAATAATAATAGCTAGAATTTATTACATATCTATGTAGTGCTTTCAGGTTTGCAAAGTACTGCAAATATATTATCTTTAGGAAGCTCTCAATGCAATCTGCGCAACCTGAATTTTTAAATCTCATCTTTGCCATACCTAAGGAAATCATTATACTAGAGAGTAGCCTCAGATTAAATGCCTTTCAATGCAGATAAACTTAAACATAAATAATGACAGGATCATAGACCTAGAACTGGAAGGAATTTTAGAGACCATCTAGTTCAAACCTCTCTTTTTATAGGTGAGGAAACATGTCCAAAGGTTAAGTGACTTGCTTAGGGTCACACAACTAATATCAGAAGTGGGATTCGAACCCAGGTCTTCCTACTTCAGATCATTCACTATATAAGTAAGGTGCAAATTGGCTTCTGCTCTTTACTCCTACTGCCCAATGCAGAACGCATTGCAAAAGGAAGAGATGCTTAATGCAATTAAGCAGTGTCTCTCTTTTTTTTTAACCCGGTCTATTTCATTTTGCATTTTCCACTCTCCACACATCCCTTTGATCGGGGTCCTAAGGCCAACTTCATACAGAGTGCCAGCTCAAAGCTCTCAGCCACTGTCAGGTGGTGGTCTTCTCTCCAAGCTGACCTTTACTTAGGAGGTTCATTTAGCTACTTGGATCTTCATGTCTCTTGTGACTTCTCCTTGCCACTCTCTAGGTTGCTTCCTTTCCCCCCATCCTTCCAATGATGCTTTTCTTTATTTAAAAAAAAGGACTCCATGATTTTCTGAGCCTCCTTCTCATATAAAGAACCTTCTTTTTGTCAGTCCCAATCTTTGGGAAAGAGATACTTTTCAAATGGAAAGAGTACTGAGTTTGGAGTCAGAGAATCTAGGTTTAAATCCTGCTTCTCAGATTTCCCACTGCGTGACCCGGAGCCAGACATTTAACCTCATTTATGAAATGGAAGTGGGTAGAAGGGGTCGTACTTGTGGCCTCTGAGATCATTTCCACAATAATCCTATGCTTGTATTATGCCACTATCAGTCTTTTCACCCTTGAGGAACTCCCTTCTTCCATTCCATTACCACTTGACTCTTTCACCAACAAGAACAACTCAAAAATACTTAGGTTTTTCTTACCGATCCTACTCCCAAAGAGCTGCTCAGAGGTCATCTGTACCATTCTCTCTCTGCATATTAGTATGGATATTATCAAACTGGAGATGGACGGTGGGAGGACAGAAGGGAGGCTTCATTGTTTTCTACTATTAGTAGTCAGGCAATAAGCATTTATTAAAGTGCTTACTATGTGTCAGGTGCATAGACATAGGAAATCCCCCCAAACCTAAGTCCCAGAGGTCATTAGAAGTCCCATGCCTCCTCTAGGGATGAAAGAACTAGTCCCCCTACCCCTTCTGGAACAAAGCTATTGATTCAGGACCTGCATCACCGGGCAGAGACAGAAGCAATCAGAGAAGGGCTGGAAGATTAGCACTTCCTGTTCCACTCCTCACCCCTTATTTGCAATTCAAATACCTCCTCAGCAATTTTTAAAAATTAAATTTTATTTTCTTCAATTAATAAAATTTTATTTCTTCTCCCTGTCATTCCACCAAAAGAAAAAATCCCAACAAAAACCAACCCACCCACTCAAATTCATGTAATAGATATGCATAATCAAGCAAAGCAAATTACTGAATTGGCCATGTCCAAAACTATATGTCCCATTCTCCACTTGATTGTTTTTTAGTTTCTACAGTCTTCCTTCCTTCCTTCCTTCCTCCCCTCATCTACTACATTTCTTTTGTGTGCAAAGAACCCTGCTCAGATCTTTTTCTGGTGGTTAAGAATTGGAAATCAAAGGAATTCTCATCAATTGGGGAATGGCTAAACAAGCTGTGGTATATGATGGTGATGGAATATTATTGAGTTATAAAAATGACAAGCAGGATGATTTCAGAAAATCATGGAAGGACTTATATGAACTAATGCATAGTAAAGAGAGCAGAACCAGGAGAATGCTGTACACAGTAACAGCAATATGTTTGATGAAGAACTGTGACTGACTTAGTTATTCTCAGTAATACAATGATCCAAGACAATCCTAAAGGAATAATGATGAAGCATACTATCCACCTCCAGAGAAAGAACTGATATTCACTGAACACAGACTGAAGCATGCTATTTTTCATTTTCTCTCTTTCATTTTTTCTCTTATTTGAGTCTTCTTATACAAAATGACCAGTATGGAAATGTTTTACATAATTGTACATGTATAACCTATATCTGATTTCTAACCCCCTCAGGAAGGGGGGTAGGAAAGGAGGGATAGAATTTGGAACTCAAAACTTTAAATAAAAAATATTTTAGAAAGCACCCTGCTCAAAGCTAAAGAGATAAGAAGATAATTCAGCCCCAGCCCCTGTTTTCCTGTAACTTGTAATCCAGTAGTGGGAAAAAGGCATGCACAAAAATAATTATTATACAAAATAGAAACTAAGATCATGAGAAGTAGCCCTAATAGTATATTTTTAGAGTCTTTTATAGGTCACAGAATGCTCTCCTCCCACCACCTTTGAAAAGTGGATTGCGCAGGTATTATGACCCTCATTTTTTTTTTTTTACATATAAGGTATTTTATTTTTTCCGTTACATGTAAAGATAGTTTTCAACTTTTGTTTATACAAGCTTTACAATTTCAGATTTTTCTCCCTCCCTCCCCTCCCTCCCCCCTCCCCTAGACAGCAGGTAATCTGATATAGGTTATATCTATATATCTATATACATATACATATATATCTATACACACATATATATATATCCATAATAACATTAATCCTATTTCTGCATTAATCCTGTTATAAGAGAAAAAATCAGGGCAGTAATGCAAAACCTCAAAATAGAAAAAAAACAACAACAGCACCCAAAACAAAAGAAATAGTATGGTTCAATCAGCATCTATACTCCACAGTTGTTTTTTTTTTTTTCTTGGATTTGGAGATCCTCTTCTATCATGAGTTCCCTGGAACTCTTCTGTACCATTGCATTGGTGAGAAGAATATAGTCCATCACAGTAGGTCAACACTCAATGTTGATGATACTGTGTACAATGTTCTTCTGGTTCTGCTCATCTCACTCATCATCAGCTCATGTAAGACCCTCCAGGTTTCTCTGAACTCTTCCTGCTCATCATTTCTTACAGCACAATAGTACTCCATTGTATTCATATACCACAACTTCACCAGCCATTCCCCAATTGATGGGCACCCCCTCAACTTCCAATTCCTTGCTACCACGAAAAGAGCAGCTATAAATATTTTTGTACATGTGGGTCCCTTTCCCCTTTTCACGATTTCTTTGGGAAAAAGACCTAAAAGTGGAATTGCTGGGTCAAAGGGTATGTATGCACAGCTTTATCGCCCTTTGGGCATAATTCCAAATTGCTCTCCAGAATGGTTGGATCAGTTCACAGCTCCACCAACAATGAATTAGTGTTCCAATTTTCCCACAACTTCTCCAACATTTATTATCTTCTTTTTTTGTCATTTTAGCCAATCTGATAGGTGTCAGGTGGTACCTCAGAGTTGTTTTAATTTGCATCTCTCTAATCATTAGAGATTTAGAGCATTTTTTCATATGGGAATAGATAGCTTGGGTTTCTTCATCAGAAAACTGCCTGTTCATATCCTTTGACCATTTCTCAATTGGGGAATGACTTGTATTCTTATAAATTTGATTTATATGACCCTCATTTTAATAATAATGATAATAATTAAAACGATGATGGTAGCTAGCACATTAAGGTTTGCAAAGTGCTTTACAAATATTATCTCCTTTTCCCCTCACAAGAACTGTAGGAGATAGAGGTTATTATCCCCATTTAAAAAAATGAGCAAACTAATGTATCCCGAAGTTAAGTGACATGCTCAGAGTGACATAACAAGTAAGTGTCCCCAATTGGATTTATGTTGCTAGATTAACTGTCACGGACTGTTCATCTATTGACATAACAATATGGGAAACATTCATTCTTTATCCACTTGGGTTTTCCTGTGTGAATGGCTAGGAGAGTATCATTTGAGTGGCTTTGGGCTCTATTGGGAAGGTTATTATAGGGCTTTATGTTTTTACCTTGATGCTATCTGCAAACTGGACTATTTGGAGAATGTTGTAGTTTTTGGCAATCCTTCTCCCAACTGCATTTTGAAGGGGACATCCTCAATGACAGTGGGAAACATCTTTAGTGAATGTCTTCCTTTTCTTGTGCCCTCCCTGCCCCTGATGCTGATAATCAGAGATTCAATAGACAAAGTTATCTCTTTGGTTCCATCTGTTGAGGAATGTTGTTTAACATTAATTTATGCATGAAAGATAATTTGTTAGAATAGAGCTTTTTCCATAAAGATATTTTATTATTTTCCAGTTACACGTAGTGATAGTTTTTTTTTTTCAGAGCAATGAGGGTTAAGTGACCTGCCCAGGGTCACACAGCTAGTAAGTGTTATGTGTCTTAGGCCAGACTTGAACTCAGGTACTCCTGAATCCAGGGCCAGTGCTCTATCCACTGCACCACCTAGCTGCCCCCCAGTGATAGTTTTTAACATTTGTTTTTATAAGATTTCTAGTTTCAATTTTTTCTTCCTCCCTCCCCTCCCTTCCCGTTCCCCAAGACAGCAAGCAATCTGATATAGGTTATATATGTACAATCATATTAAACATATTTCTGCATTAGTCATGGTGTGCAAGAAGAATCAGAGCAAAAAAGGAAAAACCTCAAAAAAAAGAAAAACAAAACAAAAATAGAAATAGCATAGTTCAATCTGCATCTGGATTCCATAATTATTATTTTTTCTGGATCTGGAGAGCATTTTCCATCGTGAGTCCTTTGGAACTATCATACACCATTGTATTGCTGAGAAGAGTCAAGTCTATCACAGTTGATCAACACACAATTTTGTTGATACTGTGTACAATGTCCTCCTGGTTCTGCTCATTTCACTCAGAATCAGTTCATGTAAGTCCTTCCAGGTTTCTCTGAAATTTGCCTGCTCATCGTTTCTTACAGCACAATAGTATTCCATTACATTCATATACCACATTTTGTTCAGCCATTCTCCAACTGATGGGCATCCCCTCAATTTCCAATTCCTTGCCACTACAAGAAGAGCAGCTATAAATATTTTTGTACATGTGGGTCCTTTCCCCTTTTTATTATCTCTTTGGGAAAAGACCTAATAGTGGTATTTCTGGGTCAAAGGGTATGCACAGCTTTATAACACTTTGTTCATAATTTCAAATTGCTCTCTAGAATGGTTGGATCAGTTCACAGCTCCACCAACAATGCATAAGTGTTCCAATTTTTCCACAGCTTCTCCAACATTTATTATTTTCCTTTATTTGTCACGTGAGCCAATCTGATAGGTGTCAGGTGGTACCTCAGAGTTGTTTTAATTTGCATTTCTCTAATCAATAGTGATTTAGAACATTTTTTCATATGGAAATAGATAGCTTTGATTTCTTCATCAGAAAACTGCCTGTTCATATCCTTTGACCATTTCTCAATTGGGAAATGAGTTGGATTCTTATAAATTTGATTTATTTCCCTATATATTTTAGAAATGAGGCCTTTGTCAGAAATACTGGCTATAAATATGTTTCCCAGCTTTCTGCCTCCCTTCTAATTTTGGATGCATTGCTTCGGTTTGTACAAAACCTTTTAAATTTAATGTAATCAAAATCATCCATTTTGCATTTCATAATATTATCTATCTCTTGTTTAGTCATAAACTGTTCTTTCCATAAATCTGGGAGGTAAACCATTCCTTCGTCTCCTAATTTACCTATGGTATCACCTTTTATGTCTAAATTATGTACCCATTTTGACCTTATTTTAGTATAAGATGTAAGATGTTGGTCTATGTCTAGTTTCTGCCATACTATCCTCCAGTTTTCCCAGCAGTTTTTGTCAAATATTGAGTTCCTATCCCAGAAGCTGGAGTCTTTGGGTTTATCAAACAGTACATTACTAAAGTCATTTACTACTGTGCCTAATTTATTCCACTGATCCACCACTCTATTTCTTAGCCAGTACCAAATACTTTAGATGACTGCCACTTTATAGTAAAGCTTCAAATTTGGTACAACTAGTAGAATAGAGCTTTTAAGACTGTATTTTGTTCTACTGAATCAAATGCCCCCTTTTCTTTTGGTAACCAACAATTCATGTTTTGGGATTTTACATGTGAATTGTGTGACTATTGAAGATATACTTTGCACTAGAAAATTGTCTGGAAAGTTTGGTTCTTCTTTAAATTTTTTAAAAATCAGGAATATTTTCTATGACTTTCTATACATCCACCATCATAAAGATTTTATTAATCTGAACCAACCAATCATTCCATAAACATATAAGCATTATTAAATACTGACTATGTGCCAAGTATTGTATTAAGTGCTAGGTATTCCAAGGAAGGCAAAAACATTCTCTACCTTCATTCTATAGGGGAAAACCACATGTAGAGACATTATTATATATAAGATGCATGGAGAACAGATAAATAGTAATTTTAGAGGGGATGGCATTAATAGCTGAAAGACATTAGCATATTGATTAGTGGTTGCTGATACCTTTTAAAATATTATATTTATAATTTTATTTTCCCAAATTATACATAAAATACACATTTTGATGGCAATTTTTTTTTGGTAAAGCAATTGGGGTTAAGTGACTTGCCCAGGGTCACATAGCTAGTAAGTGTTAAGTGTCTGAGGCTGGATTTGAACTCAGGTACTCCTGAATCCAGGGCCAGTGCTCTATCCACTGTGCCACCTAGCTTCCCCTGACATCAATTTAAAAAAAACTTTGTGTTCCAAATTCTCTTCCTCCCTCCCACCCCCGCCAAGAGCTCAAGCAATTCATTATAAGGTATACATGAACGGTCATGCAAAACATTTCCACATTAGCCAGGTTGTGAAAGAAAACAGATAAAAACAAAATTTCAGAAGAATGAACTAACCAAAAATTATGCTTCATTCTGTATTCAGATACCATCAGTTCTCTCTCTGTAGATGGATTGCATTTTTTCATAAGACCTTCAGAGTTGTCTTGGATCATTGCATTGCTGAAAATAACCAAGTCATTCACCGCAGATCATCTCACAATATTGCTACTTTTTTTTTGTATACAATACATTTCACTTTGCATCAACTCATGCAGATTCTTCCAGGTCTTTCCAATAGCATCCTGCTCATCATTTTTATAGTAAAATGCATTTATATAGTACTTTAAAGAGAGATTTCCTTACAATGAACCCATGAGGTTTATTATTGCAACAACAGTAATGATAACATTTATGTAGCACTTTATACCTGACAAAGAATTTTCTTCACATTAGTCCAGCTGATACCTTTTTGTTCAACGTTTTGATGCAATGGCATTGTCAATATAGATTTTCTATTCTTCTGTAATCTTTCTCTTTGAGATATCCTGACAATTGGTCCCTGAGTGTCCTTAAAATTGTCGCAGTGATAGCATGGGTTTCTCCTGTATGTATTTGGTCTGGCCCAACTGCTTTTTCAGACTTATTCTTAAATTACTCCTTTGACTTCTTTACGTGTCAAGGTTTAAGAGTCCAAATATGGTGGTTCTACTGTCATTGATAATGAAAACTGCCTGATCTCAGAATGCTGGTAGATTGGTTCCATTCCCCATCTATTCATTGCTTGCCTTCCAGTTTCATCTCTAAGCATTCTCAGGATGAACTGGCTGTTGAGTCTCCTGCCAACATTTCTGCAGGTTCATTTTCCCCTTCAGTTCCTTTTGCTGTTTTGTGAGGCAACACTGCACAAAATACTTGCCATCTTTTTCTGTAATGTTTTGCAAATGAGTTTATACCCTAAACTTGTGTCGCCCTTGGCTACCATGTCTCTTTATTTGGAGAGGAGATAAAGCGTTTGCTGGCTGAGGTAATTTCTGGGTTCTTTTGGCCTCTTCATGTTAGTGAATGTTTTATGTTGGTTAAAGTTGAAGAAATGGAAATACTCAGAGTTGTGTGTTTATTGTTCTGTGTCTCTTATTGTTCTGAGTCAACATCTACTTTGAATAGATCAGGTTAGACCTGATATAGTTGCACTTGGTGTGTTCTTTTCGCCTTTATCTTAAAAACAACTATTCATATCTTCCTTGGAATGTAAATTACTATATCACCTTTTTTAGATGTACTTGTCATACCATGACCTACAGAACACTAGTTTTTAATTTCTATTAAGGGAATTTTAGGCATCATTGAAATGGAATTGCCAATGGAGGACCTGTATCCAAATCATGGGATCACCAGGAAAATGAGACCCTCAACGTGTTGGTAAAAATCAATTCTATTAAAGGTGATAAAGATTGAATGGTGGAATTCCTGTTTCTGGAAGCAGGGGGAAGCCCTGGCAAAAAGCTCTGCAGAATAGTCACCTGTACAGGACCATTCTATCATCATTAGCTTGATGTTCATGGAGGCTTCAATGCAGGTACTAGGGAAGTTCCTTTTTCTCAGACTGTCCTCAGGCCGCACACATCTTGCAGACAGTTGTCACCAATAAGAAAGTTCTGCTGTATGGCCAGGTTAGCAGCATTCACTAGCTACATGAGCATGTGTAGTACACCAGGAGTTTTGCTAGCCAGATTCCAATAGTAGTCACTTAAACTGATAGGGAACTCTTGGTTCACCCAGTCTCTACATATAATGTCTTCTGTCAATTTACTGTCTCCTATAATAAGTGTTTGGGGGGTGGTGGAGCAGAAGGACCTTCCCTTCCACTTTCCAAAATGCTCTAGAAAGGTGGTCACTTCTGTCTATATGCAAGGACAATTCTGTTCATCATTCATTCATTAATAAATCAGTCCATAAACATTCTTATTAAGTGCCTACTTTGTTCCAGCCACTCTGCTAGGCTCTGGGGATATAAAAGTATCTATTTATAAGGAACCTACATTTTTTTGGTGAGGCAATTGGGGTTAAGTGACTTGCCCAGGGTCACATAGCTAGTAAGTGTCAAGTGTCTGAGGCAAGTCCTCCTGACTCTAGGGCAGGTGCTCTATCCACTGTGCCACCTAGCTGACCCTGGAACTTACATATTAATGGAGGAGAAAACAGGAAAAATATAGTGTAAATATCAAAGTAATACAATTATACAAACTAATTATATATAGAAGAAATACAATTAAACAAAGTAGTTAAATACAAGGGAGTTAAGGAATTAAGGTACTAGCATGTTGGGGACATCAGACATGACTTCACATGGAAAGTTATGCTCCAGTTGCACCTTGAATGAAGAAAGACTTTCTTTGAGGTGCAAGTCAATAGGGAGTAAATTCCAGGCATAGGGGACAGTTAGTTCAAAGGCATGGAGATGGGAGATGACATTACATATATGAGAAACAGAGAGAAAGCTAAGGTTTGGTTGAGAAGGTAGTAATGTATTATGAGACTGGAAAGATAGGTTGGGGTGAGATGGTGAAGGATATTAAAAGCTAAACAGGAGTTTATATTTGAATCTGGAGTCATTTGAGTTTTTTGAGTAGGCAAGCAGCATGGTCACATCTGGGCTTAAGGAAAATTATTTTGGCAACTGAGTGGAGAACGGAGTTGAGTGATGAGTGATCAAGGAAACCAATTTATGAAGCTGATTTAATAATCTAGGCAGGAGATGATGAAGACTTGAGTATGCTGATCCATCCTATGAACTACTGATTTTGTGAAGGATGAGAATATTAGGCTGATTATTGTCAAGGTCCTGTTATTTTAGCTACATGGAAACAGATGCTGTTAAGTTTTGAGACTTGTGTATTTCCTTTTGCTTCAATGGTGCTGTGATTTTATCTATGTGAGTATTCCTTCTGTTTGTGGTAAGAACAACCCATCCTTCTCTTTTCATGCCAGATGATTCTATTCCATGTTCTTTTATTAAAGTTCCACAGAAGACTTACTTAACATGCCAGAACCCTTCCTCTAGGTCTCTTTTCATTTCATGGGTACTGGTGCAGAACCCAGGTTGACTATCTGTTCTCTCTCACCCTCATGATGTCACTGGTCCAATGTCCTTTTCCAGTCATACATTTCCTTGATGTTAAACCTTATGTTGCTATATCTGCATAGATAATCATCAGAAATATGCTGCAGCCCTTTCTTTGGTAGCAAAATACTGGAAATAAAGTTAGATGCCCATTGATTGGGGAATGGCCAAACAAATTGGAATAAGTGAATGTAATAGAGTATTCCCTTGCTGTGAAAAATAATGAATAGGAAGAATACTGAGAAGCATGAGAAGATTTAGATGAACTAATAAAAAGTAAAGTAAGGAGGACCAGCAAAATAATATGAAGAGTGAGCACAACACTGTAGATAGAAGGAATAGGAATAACAACATGATAAAAAAAAAAGATTTCTATAAGATTACAATGCTCCTAAAGATATGAGAAGGAATCTGCTCCACTCTTTTGTTTCTTTGCAAAGAGCAAAGGGACAGAAGACCTAGGTTTTAATCCTGCCTCTAATGCCTACTACCTTTGTGATGTTTGTTCATTTGCTTTAATTCTGGTTCCCCAACTTTAATTTTCCTACAAAATCTCATCTCCTCTCTAGTAAACCACTTGCAGCTGAGTTTGAACCCTTTCCTGTGGAGCTATCTCATTGGTTATTAGAAACTTGTCAGAGGAAATACCCCTGGCACCAGTTAAATATACAACATATGCTCATTCTTTCATTGATTCATTGATTCATTCATTTCATCTTTCAAAGAGCCTTGTTTCCTCATCTGTAAAATCATATTGTTCAATTAGATGGCCTCTGAGGTCCTTTCCAACTTCAGACCTATGATCCCATGAAAATGGGTGTAGAAGATTGCATACAATGTAAGGCTTTTTAATGTGTTGGCTAGTTTTGATGATCCCTTCCTCTCTCCTACTCCTTTTCTGATTCTTTGTTATAAGAGATGGTTCTCAGGGATATATTGGAAAATGTAAAAAAAAAATCAATATTTTTTTTTCCAAAAGAGAAAGAAAACAGCTTCAGCCTACTGGTGGCCACAATGGATCTCTCCATTACCCTCTGGGTCCCTTCATAACTCTGAAATTGTGGGGTTGCACCACTTGCTACTATATAGCAGTACTAGGAAAAAAATAATAAGGACACAATGGACCTGGAAGGTAACACCACAAAAGGGACATGTGATATTTCCTACTGAGGCCAGATAAAAATGGACACCAACACTTTTTAAAATGGACACTATGATGAATGAGCCAATAGTATTAAATGTCTGCCAGAACAGCTACTAGGGTATTAGGATTGAAGTGTAAATGTCCATAATCAATGAGGTTCTAGCCCTCTTGTATTCTACCTTATGGCTATACCTTACCTGGAGAACCAGGTCCAGTTTTGGGGGGCCACATGTTAGGATTGAATTTGATTAATTGGAGCACATCCAGAGGGAGAGTTACCACAATGACAGTGATACAGGAAACTGTCAAATGAAGATTGGTTCATAGTACTTAGATCTCTAATTCATCTTTGAGGTTATTTCCCATGAGACTGTGAGCTGCTTGAGAGCTAAGACTTATTTTTTTCCTTTCCTTTGTATCATCTAGTGCTCAGTGCAGTGCCTGGCACATAGTAGGTACTTAATAAATGCTTGTTGACTCATCTAGTCTTCTCCTTTCATTTTTTCAGATGCAGAAAATCTGTCCTAGAAAAGAGAAGATTTGGGGAAGGACATGATTTCTAGCTTCATTTATTTGGAAAGCTGCCATGTGAAAGAAGATTTCTAGGGGTGGAACCAGAAAAAATGAGTAAAAGTTTCAGAGAGGTAGATATCAGCTCCATAGAGAGAACAATTTCCTAAAAATTTAATGTTATCCACAAATAGACAGGGTTATTTCATGAGGCAGTAAGGCCTAGGACACTCAATCAGGTTTGGAAGAGTGTTTGTATAGATGTCGAGCAAGCCATTTCTGTTCAGGTAAAGGTTGGACTACATGGCTTCCAAAGTCCATTCTATCTCTGAGTCTTCTTGGTACTAGGATACCTAGGGCCAAGCAGCTGTGGCAATGCTCAGTGGTTCCTGAGAGCAATAACACACCTCACAGGAGGGTTGAATAGAATCATCCTAGGAACTAGTTTATTCAACCTGTGGGTTAAGTCATTGCCAATTAGGGAAATGATTTGGCCCCTTTACCATAAAGTGTTTCACAGATAATGCTTATTCCTAAAAGCTTCTCAGGTTCCTCTCCATGCATGCCTCTAAGATCATAAAGCAAGAAGGCCCTGGGGACGCCATTCTATTTCAAAAAAGGCAGGTGTGCTTCTGATTTTTCCTATTTGCATGCAATCCAATGAGTAGGGTTGATTTTTACAATTACTCCAGAATATTGCCCTGTGCTTCCCAGTATGTAAATGAACACTTGAAAGAAAACACCTAATTGCATTTTGTTCCAACTAATTGCCAACTCGGAAAATTTTCAATGAGTGTACACATATCATACTTGTCCAATTTAAGAAAAAAACAATTATTATTATTAGAATGTTCAACTCTGTTGTAGAAAGAAGTTAAAAATAAATCCTAAAGGGATGTTTTCTCCTGATTCTTCTTTGAAGGAGGTGAAAAATCCCTGGCTAAAAATGTCCCCCCAGAATGGTCTGTTACGTATGTATATGCAAGGCTTTGTTAGTAAAGGTTGATATGAAAAATGAAACAAAACCTAACAATTTTCAAGCATTGATTCTGTTCTGCCACCAGGAGGGGCCAGAGTTACAATCATGGAGGTGTCCTTGACTTGTATCTCTCCAGTAGCCTTTCCCTCCTGCCTGAAAAACAAAAGCTACTTAAAAGAGCTTTTTTTTTTTTATCCTGTGCTTCATACCCCCCAAAGAAATGTATGGCCTTTTGTGGGTAATATAAACACACTGTGATATCCTCGGTTTTTAAATGAACATTACAAAGTCAGGCAAAGTCTTCACCACAAAATAAGGAGAAACTATAGCATTGACTGATTGGAAATGAAAGAAAGGAAGCTTTCCCCCCCTCCCCACATGTTTTCATCAAAAGGGCTGCAGAATCTTGATCTGTCAGCCGAAGTGATTCTCCAAAGGACACAATGAACTTTTTGTCTTTCTAAATATTTACGTCTGGATTAACAACAGCAATCAGAAAAATGTCCTTGGAAGCCTCATTCAATGACTGAGGCTTGGCAGACTAAGATTTGCCCTCATGGAAAAAGGTTCCCAAGGATGGCAGTCCCTTGGTTTTGATATAAACAAGGACAAAAGAGAAACACCGAATGGCCTGTCTGTGTTGACTTCAGGAAATTCACAAAAATTTCCTCCTTTGGGGAATATGGTAGAGGGGAATTGCATCCCTTGTTCTTTGTGGATTCTGTAGGTATAGTGGAGAATTACTAGAGATCTACAATCTCTGTCTAGAAGTTCCCTTTCCCTTGAGCAGAAATGTAATTCTCTTCTGCTGAATTGATCTGGCAGGGACATAATGGAAGAAAATGAATCTCTGAAGCCCACCCACCCACAAAAAAGAACCCCCCCCAAACAAGTTTGTGATGGAGAGCAAAATGGTCTACCTTTGTCCAGTGAAAATAAATCCCCCATTCTAAACTCTGCAACTAGAAAAAAAAAGATCCCTCTCACCATTCCATTCTAATTTCTCAGTGGCAGGAGCTGGTAGCTAAGAACCCAGAGTATTATACATGGACTACATTGCCAAGCCTGGCTTAGTGGATGTATACCAATTGTATTTCTAACATAGCAAATGATGATTTTCTCTGTCTCTCTTTGATGGAGAAATTATATTTTCCCTCAATTATTTCAGCATTTCCTCTGCTCTGCTTGAAAAATTAATGTTCTTTCTTTTTGTTTTTGGTTTGCTTTTTAAATTTTAAGTTTGCTTTCCTTTCCATCTATACCCTTAAACCCCTTGTCTACCTCTTTGCCTTCAGTCTGTGTCACCCCTCCCACCCTTCACTAAGAGTTTTCTGTGTTGTGCTTCGCCATTATTTTCATTTTGCTTTCTTGCCTCATTTAGTTATCCCAGAATTTTGCATAGGAAGGCATTGATTGATCATCAAGTATTTATTAAGCACCAACTATATGTCAGGCATTGTGCTGAGTGTTGTCCTGCGAGTCAGGATTGTTTCTTTGTATTCATATACACTGTGGCTAGCATAGTGTCTGGTATATAGTATGTATAATATTTTTTTTTTTCAGGGCAATGAGGGTTAAGTGACTTCCCAGGGTCACTGCGTCAATTGTCTCAGGCCGGATTTGAACTCAGGTCCTCCTGAATCCAGGGCCGGTGCTTTATTCACTGCTCCACCTAGCTGCCCCTTGAAGATGGATTTGAACTCAGGTCCTTCTGAATCCAGGGCCGGTGCTTTATCCACTATAGCGCCACCTAGCTACCCAAATAGTTTGTACGATTAATAAATGCTTGGTTTTTAAGTGATTGTCCATGTAAGTACAAGAGTGAGATAGTTTCTGCCCTCAAGGAGCTTACATTCCACTGGCGGTTTATAATATGTTGCTAGATAAGTAATCACACAATAAAAACAGAATAAATATAACGTGATTTTGGTGGTCAAAGGGATGTTAGCAACTGGAAGACCATGAAAGGACTCTTGAAAGTTGTGGCACTTGATATGAACCTTGAAGGAATCTTGGTCTTTGAAAAGGGGGATACTAGGAGGCAAAACATTGCAGGAGTGAGGGACAGCTTGTGCAAAAGTATGGAGATGGGAAATGATAAACCATATGTAGGGAGCAGCAGGTATACCTGGAACTTGAATGGAAGGGAAGGTATGAGAGGGAGGATAAGACTTAATCAGTCTGCAAAGAGGGGCTTGGAGCCAGATTTGAAGGGGCTTTAAATGACAAACAAAGGGGTTTGTGTTGTATTCTAGAGTTCATAAAGAGCTACTCAAAATTTTTGAGCTGGGGAATAACACAGTGAAACTTATGCTTAAGGAATATCAATTTGATAGATTTGTAGAGGACAGAATACAGAGGGAAGTAGAAAATGTAGAAATCTATTGCAGAAGTTCAGGGGGCAACTAGGTGGTGCAGTGGATAGAGCACCGGCCCTGGATTCAGGAGGACCTGAGTTCAAATCCGGCCTCAGACACTTAACACTTACTAGCTGTGTGACCCTGGGCAAGTCACTTAACCCCAACTGCCTCAAAAAAAAAAAGAAGTTCAGGTGAGAGGATGGTGATAATAAGAGTGGAGAATCCATTGTCATTGTTCAGTTGTGTCCAACTCTCTGTGACCCCATTTGGGGTCTTCTTGGCAAAGAGGCTGGAGTGCTTTGCCATTTCCTTCTCCAGCTCATTTTCCAGATGAAGAAACTGAGGCCAACAGGGTTAAGTAGACTTGCCTGGAGTCATAAAGCTAGTAAGTGTCTGAGACCTGATTTGAATTCATAAAGATGAATGTCTTCCTGATGTTAGGACCAGTGCTCTATCTACTGCACCACCTGCCATGAGGGAATCTGTTCTGCAAAGTGAAGTTTAGGAGAACACGTAACAGGTAATTTCTATGGAACCTACTGTGTAAGAGAGAAGCTTAGGGCCACACTGTTCCCATCACTCTTCTTTCCCCCGGTGGTATGTCAGCTGATGATGTCTAAGATTCAAAAATACTCTGGGAGTTTTCTGTAGCTTGAATTAGTGAGCTTTGAGTTGATGGAAATAATCCTCAAGTGCACAAGACTGAGTCTTAAGGAGGATTTAAATAACATAGGCTATGATTGTTGCTTTGCTATAGACATAGGTTCTACTTGAATCAGACAGTCAGTCAACCAGCATTCATTGAGTTTCTCCTATTTGACAGCCACTGTGCTAAGGGTTGGGCATAGAGACAAAAGCAAAAACAAGTTTCCTTTTTTCAAGGAACTCACAATCTCATGGGGTCATTCTGAAGGCAGGATCCTGGATGGAGAGGAAGAATAACTTATTAGACACAGATGGTAAAGGAAAATGTAGAATCTTGGCTTGAAAACCTTTGTATGTGGGAAGATGTTGATTTCCTCAACAGTGATGAGGAAGTTTGGAGAATCATATGGTAGAAACCTTGGATCATAGGTCTAAATCAGTAAGGGATCTCAGAGACCATAAAGTCCAGCCCTTCCTCCCCCTTACCCCCACCATTTTGCAGATGAAGAAACTGAAACCCAAAGAGATGAAGTGACTTGCCCATGGTCACGCAGTGTAGTGGAGTTTGGGGTAAGGAGAGAAATAAGATCAATTTGGGACATATTGAACTTGAGGTGCTCATGGGACATCAAGATAGAGATGTCCAATAGGTATTTGAAAATTCAGGCCTGGGGTTCAGGATAGAAGTTAAATATGGATGTATTAATTTGAGAGTCATCAGTGAAGAGATGATAATTGGACCCATAGGAGTTGATGAGAACTCAGCAAAAGAGAGAGTTTGAGAGGGAAAAAAGTCCAAGGGCAGAGCTTTGGGGAACAGCCACAAGGGGCATAGGAGACGAATAGGACCCCACAAAGGTCTGGGGAAGAAAACTTTGCTGTGAAAGTCCAGGATGTAGAGAAAATTCAGGAACAGCTGGGTAGGTAGGCAGTTAACAGTGTCAAAAGTTGCAGAGAGTGCAAGGAATATAAAGCCTGATGTAGGTCTTTGTGATTAGCTAAGAAATCTTTGGCATCATCATCAATTGTCCTTCTGCTTAAGCTGACTTTACTTTGAATCAATTCATACAAGATTTTCCAGGTTTCTCTGAAACCATCCTTTCATCATTTGCACAATGGTACTGATATTCAATTACATTCGCATGCCATAATCTGTTCAGTCATTCTCCATTAAAATCAAGGAAAGTGGAAAGATTTGAAAACTCTGATTAATGCATTAACCAACCATAATTCCAGAGGACTATTAATGAGGGGTGCTACCCATGATCTCATAGAGAGAGGTGATAGGCTTAAGATGTTGAATGTGGCAGACATTTTTGGACATATTGTAGGAATTTGTTTTGATGGATTTGGAATATTTGTTGCAGAGGGTTTTTTCCTTCTAAATTGGAAAGAGGGAGGGAGAGAAAAGACATACTTGTTAATTGAAGACATTTGAAAAAGAGATCATTGGTGACCTTTGTGAGTCAAGTTTGGTGAGTAGTGGGTTCTCAAGTGTCACAATTAACTAGATCTGGTGTGTTTTGATCTGAGTTGTCTCTTGTTACATTTTTAGATCTAATGCTTTTGGCAGCACAGGTAATGCTGTCGGATATGTTGCCAGGATCACAAAGAGTTATAGAAAACCCTCATGAAAGTTCAAGGATTTGATTATATTCCAGTAAACAGTTGTTTTTTTTTAAAGTTTATCTTAACTGAATCTCTTAACCTTCTTAACTTTCTTTATCATTATAAATCATATCAATCACACAGGAAAGCATACTAATAACTAAAACAATTCAACTTAATTACTTTACAGAGACCCACACAGGTTTCCTCTTCTTCCCCCCACCCCATTCCATAAATGACTTATCTATACAGTACATCCCTTTTCACACAAATGAGAAGAGAAGGGGAGAAGGGAATAAGCATTAGTAGAGTACCTGGTATGTCCCAGGAACTGCACTAAGCATGTTGTGGGAACAAATTTTTAATTGGGGAGTGTTAGCTAAGTGGCTCACCGCAATATTGGGGCAAGGAAGGAGACTGACAGCCTCCCTCAAAACAGAATAGGATTTATTTTAACAAGAACAAACTTAAAAAAAAACCATAAACAGGATCAGTAGGATCAAGGGAAAGGAAATAAAATGGGGAAAGGGAAATTATACAACCTGAAGAAATACCACCACCCAGGAATCAGCTGAGAATACACAGCAGAGCTCCTGTCACCTTCCAGCGTCCAGCTAGAATGGCTCCTCCCCCAATCCCAGAAACCCCCCAGCCCCCAGCCAATTGGATGGCCGCTCTGACAGTAACATGACTGCCCTAACTAGGCTTCCAATCATTATATGGAATGTATTAATTTGCCAGGCCCATGTAGGCGTCGGTGAGTGGTGATGATGTGAGGTGCCAGTGCCATGGCAATGGCTACAACCAGTGGGTGGAGCACTGTGTGGTTTGCGGAACCCCAGGCCAGTGTGTGCCAAGGCATAAAAACCTCAAATAACAATTAATTCTTTACAGTGTTATAAATCTTATCTGCCTTGGGTCTTACAACAACCTTGGCAGGGAAATGCTATTATTATCCTCCTTTTACAGTTGAGGAAACTGAGGCAAAACAAGGTTAAGTGACTTGCCCAGGTTCACACAGCTTGCAATTATTTGAGGCCAGTTTTAAAGGTCTATTCTGACTCCAAGCCCAACACTCCTCTTCACTGTGGCACCTAGCTGCCTCTGGCAAATGAGTCACTGATATGTTATAAAACAATACATTTCAGAGTACTGTCATCTTCACAGTGTATTGTTCCTTCAGAGAGTGTCAGAGAACCCACTGAAAGACAAAATTTGTCTTTCACTATCGTGGGGATAGTTTTCATCGGTGTCTATAATCCTTAGCAATCTGACCAATTTAGACCAGTTCCCTTGTTTCTTTCCAGTAGAACTCAGCTAGCTTTCTCTATCTCCAGGGGTTCCTAGTTTTTTTGAAATACACAGAAAAGCTATACTTCCTTGGGGATAACCCAACATGAGCAGATCCCTAAGTAGGCTCACAAACTGATACAAAGGATTACTAGGGGATGGATGTCCAAACACTAGACATGGAATTCTTAAAAGCAGTGGTTCCTATACTTTGTGACAAACTGCACAGAAATTTCTCCTATCCTAACTTGTCTCAGATAGGTTAGGTAAATGGTCAGTGTCAGATCATCAGCATTAGAGGTACCTTTGATGCTGATTTCTATAGGTTGAGCAACTGCCTTCATCAGGATTAGAAAATGAATAGGGTGTGCCGCAGATATGCACTTAAGTTATTGCCCTCCCTCTGCTTTGCTTCTTGAGCACTGGGCTCTTTCAGCCTCAGATACTGACAGTTGTGTTGTGTGATAGGTATGGCTTTGATCCAAAGTGGTCAACTTGTTTGCTTCCTATCAGGTTTCCATAACCTTGAGCTGGAAACCATTGCCTTGCTGTCAAACATCAATATATGTGTTGCTATCACAGTATAATAACCTACCCATAGATTATATTTCTCTCTACCCATCCAACCCAACCCCCTACTATGAGTCTTATGTACAATCTTCAGATGTCAAACCAATACCCTTTGTTGGATCACTCTCCCAATAAATACAAGGAGTATGCAGAGAATAACATTACATATCATCTCAGCACAGGATGGGAATCCATTCAGTGTGATCTAGTCAGTAATGTATTGAACTTAGAATAAGAAAGACCTGGGCTAAACACTAGCTTGGTGATCTCAGAAAATTATTTATCATTTCTGGGCCTCAGTTTCTCTTTTTGTAAAATATGAGGTTTGGATTAGATGAGCCTAAAGAACCCTTACATTTATAAATCAATGATTTCAAACTTTAGATACCATATCTGCCCTCTCCCCTTTCATAAGTCCTTGTTAAAATTGATTATCATTGAATTGAATTGGGGTGTGGGTTAGTTGGTGAAACATATATAAAAAGACATCCTTTCTTTCTTCTTTAACCTGCCTCCCAAAATCGCTCTGCACTCCCACCATATAGAACACTGAGAACTGGTTTCTAGGAAAGCCATGTGGGAACTTTGAGAGGTTTTAAGTATCAGTTTGCTAACAGATTTTCACAGAAGTTCTAATTTGCTACATAATCTGGTTTCAAATTGTTTTTTTTATTAATGTGCATTATGAGCCTTATGCTTAGCATTTCTTTTGTGTGCAGGAATAAATTACACATCCTATACATGTTTCTTTGAGTGGACCTTTTTTCTTAATCCTTTTTTGAAAAAAAAAACCTAGATATGAGTTTATCAGTAAACTAAGCTATCAGCAAATTTGCCTCTTGGATGTGAGGTGAGGGTTTAATGAGAGGAAGAGTGTGAAAAAGGGAGCGTAATCACTCTCATTAGAAACCAGGCTATTCGAGTCTGGCTAGGACCTGTTCCAGGGTTCAGAGCAGAGAAGCCCCTTAGGGAGAGGGAGCAGGTGCAGCATTGCAGCCTCTGTGGACCTAGTTCTAGTTTCTTTAAGATTAGACAGAGATAACATCTCTGACCTTTCTCCCCGCCCCCAACCAGGGGAATTGTATGGAATAGCTAGCCAACTGGGCAGCCTTTCTGAAATACAAAGCAAGGCGACTGTTTCCAAATGTGGAAAACAATGAGGGCACCGCTCATGTTAAAAAAGCACTGCATATAGTTTGCTTCAGTTACCTAACAGGACAACAATGTATTGCTTCTTTTCATTGTAGCATTCTTGAAAATAATCTGATACCATAAAGAAGGCAGAGTAAAGGATAGACTGAACGAGGTATCTCCCTGCTGAACTACAAGGAACATACTGCCGGCTTTAGATATCCCTCCAATTCTCTTTCAGTTTCCCAATGTCAATTATTCTGGCGCTGGGTAATCCCAGGGTCCTCAAGATTGTCATTTCTCATCTCTCCCATTTCACATTGCTTGAGACTTAAAAAATGCTTTTTCAAAATCCTCCTGAAAAATCATTTCTCCATGAAGTCTTTTGCTGATAGACAACTTGGATAGGGCTGTCACAAGAAAGGAGAGAGAGAGAAGAGGCAAAACACCCCAAGCTATGTACTTGTTTGCTACTTGGGAAACTTCTCTTGAATTGGTTCACCTGAGACACCTAAATCATAGGCATGGAGTCCAGGAAAGCTGTCTATTTCAGAGTTATTGCTCCATTAAGGGGAAGAAACTTGATTATAGTTACATGTGATGCTTTCCCTTTTGGCTCCTGACTCTCCATGTGACTTTGGACAAATCCCTGAACCTATCTGAGCCTCAATTTCCTTGGCTGTAAAAAAAAGGGGCTGGACTGAGTGATCTCCAGTGTCCCTTGCAGTACTGAAACCTTTGTTATTTCTGAAGGCAAGATTTAGGAAAGCATGGAAGGCTCTGGTAAGTTACTTTCATATTCTGAACCTGTCAAGATATTACTTCCAAAAGAACCAAAACTATACATTTATGGTCCAGTGCTCAAGTGCTTAATAAATGCTTATTGACTGACTGGTGATGCAAATTTAGTGAGACACAGGGAATATCATCCTAGCCTTGCAAGGTACAAGTGCCTCCATGTCCCCCATTTCCTCTCCTGAGGTCACTCCAGGTACAAAAATCTTACTGTACCCCACTTCTGCCTCTGTCTTGTTTCTTTAGGCTGCTTTTAAAGCAGAATAAGGTACATCAGTGTGACAGGGCATTCCAGGGAAGAATTAAAAAGGTGGCATAGGTTTATTATCTACATTCCATGCTTGGGATAGTACAGTGCATGGATCTTTTCAGAAGCAGAAGTCCAGAGTGAGAATGAACTCTCGTCCTACCAATCCTCTAATATCCTCTTTAAATGATACTTTATGATTTCATTCTCAAATCAAACCTAGAGCATAGTGATCTCTCTTTCTCCTCCACCCTCCTCCAGTACTCACAGTCTATACCATATGTCTGACTCAATCAATCAATAAGCATTTACCCTTTAGAATTTTAGCTCCCTGAGAGCAGGGATTATTTCATTCTTTATATTTAGATTTCTAGCAGCCAGAACAGTTCCTAGAATATATCAGGTACTTATGCTTTTTTGATTCATTGAGAGCCAACTATGTGCTAGGGATTGGCATCCAGGTGGCAGAGTGGATAAAGCACTGGGCTTGGAATTAGGAGGTCTAATCTTCTTGAGTTCAAATCTGACCTCAGACACATTGACAGGGAGACCCTGGGCAAGTCACTTAACCCCATTTGCCTCAGGTTCCTCATCTGGAAAATGAGCTGGAAAAGGGAAATAGCAAAGCACTCCAGTATCTTTGCCAAGAAAAAGGGGGTCACAAAGAGTCAGACACAACTGAAAAATTACTCAACTACAACCCCAAATATGCTAGGGAATATGTGAAAAAATGAAACAACTCCCTGCCTTTAAAGAATTTATAATCTTTTGAAGGAGACAATGTAAGCAGAAGTGTGTGCTGGAGCATCTCAAGCTGACTTGTGAGAGCTATTTGTTAAATTATCTGTATGAGCATTTGTATCTCAGAAATCTGCAAATGGTTACAAATCTGAGCTTGGTTTATTGTTTTGTGGATCGTCTAGAGCAAAGTGTCTTAAGCCTCAGGTTGGTTGTGCAACCGAATGTGGGGGCTGTGAAAAATTTGGCAGTAAACGTTTGATTTGTATACCTATTTTGTATACCTATGTTTGTTCCCCAGGGTTGTGTAAAAATTCTTGGGCAAAAAAGGGTTGTGAGTGGAAAAAGTTTAAGAAGGCCCGGTCTAGAGTGATGTAGAAGATGTTAATGATACAGATTTCACTTAAAAATCTGTCCTGAGTATGTTTTTCCCTAAAGAACCAGTTGCTAAACATTTATCAGCAACTGCTGCATATGTACTATACAAAACACATGACATCTATATATACAAACACACACTCATATATATATATATATATATACATATATACAAGTATACGTATGTATGTATATTAGTATATGTGTTTGTATATATGTCATGTTTTGTATATAATATAGTGTATATATACACTATATTATGTTATAGAATATACAAAATAGTTGCAAAGTAATTTTTATTTCCGGGGCAGTGATGTAAAGGGTAAGTCATTAGTAGCTGGGAAGATCAAGAAAGACTTCATGTAGAAATCAGTGTTTGAACTGAACTTGAGGGAAATAGGGAATTTTAAGTGGTTAAGGTGAAGAGAAAGTGCATTCCAGGTAGAGGAATAGCCTGTGTGAAGTCTGAGAGGGGGTAAACAGCAGCAAGAAGACCAGTTTGGCTGGATCATAGAGTATATGAAGTGGAGTAATATGTGATAAGCTTGGAAAGATAGATTTTGGAGCCAGGTCAACAGAGGAGTTTGCATTTGTTAGAGGAAATAGGAGCACTTATATAACCAGCTGGGGAAGTTGCTTTTTCCTTATGGGTACAGGGTGCATGAGGTGATTTTTGAGAATTCTTCTAGCCCCGCAGCTCTATGATTCTAAAAGTAAGCAGTGTCTGGGTCACAATTAATTTTCTAGGGGGTTAGAGATGTGGGGGGCAGTGTGGCATGGTAGAAAGAGTAGACTTGGGTTGAATGCTTTTTCTACCACTTGGGTAAATAATTTAACCATTTATGTGTGTGTATGTGTGTGTGTGTGAGTGAGAGAGAGACATTGTTTATTTAGAATTTCCCCTACCTTACATGTAAAAAAAAATTGTAACATCGATTTTTAAACTTTGTGTTCCAAATTCTCTTCCTTCCTCCCTATCCCCCTTAAGAACTCAAGCAACTCAATACGTTATACATGTGCAGTCATGAAAAACATAGAAGACAAAAAACTTTGGATAAAGGAACTAACAACAATAACAACAAAATATACTTCCCTCTGTATTCAGATACCATTAGTTCTTCTCTGTAGATGGATTGCATTTTTCATAAGTCCTTCAGAGTTGTCTTGGATCATTGTATTGCTGAAAATAACCAAATCATTCGCAGCAGATCATCTTACAATATTTCTGTTATTTTGTAGATAGTACATTTCACTTTGCATCAGTTCATGTCAGTCTTTCCATGTTTTTCTGATAGCATCCTCCTCATCTTTTTTTTTTATAGTAAACTACATTTGTATGGTACTTTAAAGGGAGATTTTCTTGCAAAATACCCATGACATTGATCATTGCAACAACAATAATAGCTTACATTTATATAGTACCTTATACCTGACAAAGAATTTTCTTCACAATAGCCCAGCAAAGTAAGTACCACCACCACCACCACCACCACCACCACCACCACCACCATCTTACATTGCTCTTGCCCTCTGCTTCAAATTTCCCCCCCAGTTACTATTGCTGTTTCCCTCCATCCTATTCGCTCCCCATAATATTAACTCTCTTTTCTATCTTCTTTTACCATTCCCCTCCTCAAAAGTATTTTGATTCTTACTGCTCCTCCTCCAATCTGCCCTCCCTTCCTTCACTCCTCCCCAACTTATCCCCTTCCCCTCTCACTTCCCTGTAGGGCAAGATATATTACTATACCCGCTTGAGTGTGTATGTTATTCCCTTTTTGAGCCAATTCTGATGAGAGTAAAGCTCATTCACTCCTCTGCTCCCCCCCATCTTTCCCTCCACTCCATTAGCTTTTTCTTGCTTCTTTTATATGAGATACTTTACTCCATTCCACCTCTCCTTAATAATTTAACCTTGAGATCACATGGAGACTCCTCTGTTTGGCATTTAAAACCAAAATTACAACCAGGCCCTGTATTATTCTTCTTACTCATTCCTCTGATCCCCAAACTCAATGGTATTGCTTAGACTCGCCCTCTTGTCATTCTTCACAAACAACATTTCATCCCCTATCTCAATGACTTTACATTTATTGGCTCTCCCCCATGCCTGATATGATAATCCTTCTCATGTCTCAGAGATCTTTTCTTCCTTCAAGACTCAGAAAATAGAACCTTCTGCTCTTGGTACTCGGCAGAGTAGCCTCGGCTTATGAAAGACTGTTGGAGGGCTCCTGAGAGAAAAGGAGAGTCAGGATGGTTTATGTGACATAGAATGGTTGGAAACCTTCCTCTATCTCCTCCCAGAATTGCCTCTGAAACAATAGACACCAACTTCTCTGTCATTTCTTTCCAAATAAAACCCTTGGGCAAAGGGGAGGGAAGGAGGAGGGAGGGAATTCTCCACAGAACCCTTTTCATTTTCCAAACAGACCATAAGAAGTGCAGCAAAATATTTTCTTCATTTGATTTTGTGTTGGCGAAACGGAATCTTTCATTAGCAGATTGAATACAAACAGCCCCCACCGTCTGCTCCAGTAATTTCCAAAACAAGATTTACATAAATTTAACTTTGTAATCTTGTGGTTATATTTCTGCATTAAAAAAAGAGATGACAAATAATATGACAAGTTTCAGAGTCTCATGTGATGAGATGCTATCAGATTCTTGACAAACACCTGCTCACAGGGAGGGGCTTTTTAGATATCATCTTTCCTCTTTATAGGATCTGGGTATGGAGGGATGTACCATATTTGACCTACTGAACTACATAGGATCATAGATTTGTAGCTGGAAGGAATCTCAGAGGCCTTCTAATCACACTACCTCCTTTTTACAGATAAGGAAACTGAAGCTCAAAAAAGTGAAATCAGTCAATGAATAAATGGATGAACAAAAAAGCATTTAAGGGTTTTCAGTTGTTTTCCGTTGTATCAGACTCTTCATGACCCCATTTGGGGTCTTCTTGGCAAAGATACTGGAGTGGTTTGCCATTTCCTTCTCCAGCTCATTTTCCAGATGAGGAAACTGAGGAAAACAGGGTAAAGTGACTTGGCCAGGGTCACACAGTAAGTATCCAAGGTTAGATTTGAACTCAGATCTTCCTAACTCCAGGCTCCTCTATCCATTTGACCACATTATGTGTACATTCAAAAGCAAAGTTCCTACCTTCACGAAGCTTACATTCTCATAGAGCAGGACAATACATATCTGGGAGTGGTGGTCAAGTAGAAACTTCTTAACTTCTCTGGGTCTTAGTTTCCTCATATTTAAAATGGAATTGTTCACCTGGAGGGCCTCAAAGGTTGCTTGTAGCTCTAAGTCTATGAGCAGAGATGGTGCTTTGTGGGCACAGCCTCTAAGACCTCAGGATCCTTTCCCTACCTGAATGAAACCCTGGGAGGATTATTTCAGCAGAGGATCAAACTGCCTTCTTTAGGAGTTTTTTTCCAAAATCTTTCTTTGATGAAATCATCGTGGAATAACAGAATCATATAATTAAAAAAAATATTTAAGAGTTTAGGTCAGATGAGAGAGGGTGGAAGTTTCCATCCTGCCTTTGATACCATCTAGCTCTGTGACCTTGGTCAAATTGTTTACCATCTCTGAGCCTTGGTTTCTTCATCTTTCAAGTGGGAAAAATAATCCTGAGTTGTGTCAACTCAAATGAAACAATCTATGTAGTATTTCATTTTTGTCTTTAGTGTCTCTGGCACCTAGCAGAATGCCTGGAACTGAGTAGGCACTTCTACATTTTAGTCCATTGATTCACTGATAAGAGCAATCTCTGTCCTCAAGGAGGTTACATTGAGGGGAAACAACATGGAAATATAAGTAAATCCAGTATTCTCTAGTGTCTAGCTTATGAAACTATGGGTTACCACCCCATATAGGGTCACATAACTGAATGGGGGGATCACAAAAAACTTGGCAACAGTAAAGCTATTTTATATACCTACATACCCAGGTTTGCAGAAAAATTTCTTAGTTGAAAATGGGTCATGAGTAGAAAAAGTTTAAGAAGCCTTGCTAAAGTGAATGGAGTCAGCCTTGGATCCAAGAAGACTTGGATTCAAATCTACCCCTGACACAGAGTGGTTGCTGTATATCTCTGGACAAGTCACTTAACCTTTTAGTGTTCTAAGCAAATTTCCAAGATAATAAATTGCAGAGATGGTGCTAACCTATATTGGCAAAGGTCAGGACTGGAAGGAATCTTCATGGCTACTCAGTCTAATTCATATTGAACAACAACACCTTTTCCAATATCTTTGACAAGTGATCACTCAGCATTTACTTAAGGACATAGAATGAAGAGGAACCCACCATATGAGTAGCACATTCCACTTTCATCGAGCTTTAATTTTTAAGAAGTTTTTACTTTTATCAAACCTATTTATGCCTCTTATTAAACCATAATTATAGCTAATATTTACATAGTGTTTTAAGATTTGCAAAACATTTTACATATGTAAACTCATTTGATTTATACAACAACTCTGACTCCCATTTTACAGATGAGAAATCTTGAGGCTGAATGAATTTGTCATTTGCCCAGCAGGATTCAAATTTAGGTCTTCCTGATTCTGAATACTTAGAGCTTGTACCACTTAGTTGTCTCCTGGCCCTCCTAAACTGGGGTTCTTATCCTTTTGTGTCAAGGCCTCTTTGGACCACTTCTCAGCATTTTATATAAATATAACTAAATATATATTTATATAAATATAACTAAATATATATTTATATAAATATAACTAATTATATATTTATATAAATATAAATATATATAATGCTGAGAAGCAGTCCAAAGAATATATATATATATATTCCCTTTAATCCCATTTTATTTTTTAAATCATAAAAGTATTATATTATTTTCCAGTTACATGTAAAGATAGTTTTCAACATTTGTTTTCATAAGATTTTTAGTTCCAAATTTTTCTTCTTCCCTCCCTTCCCTCCCACTCCCCAAGACAGCAAGCAGTCTGATATGTTATATATGTACAATCACATTAAATATATTTCTGCATTAGTCATGTTGTGAAAGAAGAATCAGAACACAAGGGGAAAAGCCCAGAATTATATTTTTAAAAGTATAAAATAAAATACACATGATTGCAAAAGAAACCCATTATATCAAAATAGTCATCTAATTTAAAAAAAAAAAAACAACAAGAAGAAGTTTATGGAGTCCCAGATTATGAATCCCCAGGACCTAGGCCAAAGCAGGACAAATCTGATTCCTCTCCCACATGACAGATTGTTAAATACTTAAAAATAGCTTGTGTCTCTTCTGGCTAGTCATAACAGGCTCTTAGATTCAAAACTAAAATGGACTTTGTAAATCATCTTTTCCAGCCCCTTCCTTTTATTGATGTGGAAACTGAGGCCCAGAGAGGTGAAGAGGCCTGACATCTCCAGGTGTTTCATTGACACTTGTTGGTGACTACAGATAGGGAGTCAGCCAGTTATCATCTGAATGATGCGAAGTCCTCTGCCTCCAAGTCTCATGCTCTTTCCACTGTGACCCATCCCCTTCCCACTGCTTTCTTTCAGACCATTAGCTTTTATGAGGCATTTTTGGGATGAGTGTTCTCTGTTTTCTGAAGCTAAATGAAAGAGGAGACCTGGGATAGCAGAAAAAGGAGAACAATTTGTAAATTGGAAGCTCTGAGTTTAAATCTGCTTCTGACCATTGGCAAGGCACTTCAGTTTTCTAGATCCTAATTTTCTTAACTGTGAGATGAGGGTAAAGATACTAGCCATATCTACCTCACAGGTTGTTCAATCAATCAATCAGTCAATCAACAATCATATGTTAAGTACCTGCTATGTTCTAGGCACTGGGAATAAAGAGACAATGAAACAGCTCCTACCTACCCTCAAGGAGCTTATGATCTAGCCCAGGTAGATGATGTATACACCCATAGTACAAAATTGATTCAAGGTGATTGTGAAGGGAGTGGTCAGTGGCAGCTAGGGGTTCAGGAAAGGCTTCATGTACAAGGCACAGTTTGAATGGAGCCTTACAGGAAGTTTAGGATTCCAGGGGAAGTGCTTCCTTGCTGTTTCAGGAATTAAGATTTTGTTCTCCACCTTAAAAGCAAGACCCAACTTTGAAGGTTTTAATGTCACAGTTCATTCATTCGGCCAGTATTCATTGGCCACCTATGTTGTGCTAATTTCTTTGTTTCTTTGGTGAAATGATTGTTAGGAGGGAAAAGTAATCAATTCGATGGATTTTCAAATATCACTGCCATGGATGACAAAGAGCTTAATTCTTATTTGATAAGAGAAGTCAATAGAATTGAAATAAATAGGATTGTTTTCATATAAGGAAACTGAGGGCTAGGGAGGTAAAGAGATGAGGCCGAGATTATGCCTGAAGGGAATGGTAAAGCCCTTATCCAAATCCAGGTCCTTTGACTCCAAGTCTAGGACTTCCTTCCCTGCACACACTGCCCATTAAACTAATGAATGAATAAAATACATTTACTAAAATAATGAGGTCTGGTGCATGTGCAGAATGCTCAAGGCAAAGGCTCATCTGGCATTCATGCCACAGTCTTGCTATGAACTCGGTCATTCCAGTCCTGTACTGAAACTGAGCTAAAATGAACTTATTCCAGAAACTAGAGTAGTCTAGGGCAGAGTGTTGGGAAATATTTGCACATTTAGTTTTGTTACATCTTTGAAGTAAATATCCCTTTGTTAAAGTTAATCAATGCTAAGGGGTTCAGTGGCACTGGGGTGATACTTACTGATCCCTAGCAGTGGGGGGGGCACAGCTGGTAGGCTCTTAGAACCCTTCGAGTCAGACTTAGCCTCCTTGGTTCATGATGAGTTAGCCAGGCTACATTAAGTACTTACTAAATGACAAGTCCTGGAGACAAAGTACAAAAGCAAGACAATACCTGCCATCAAGGAACTTACATTATAATAATGGGAGAGGACACATATAGGGGACCGATAACCAGGGTTGAGGAGTCAAAGGAATGGTAAATGGAGCCAGAGGGGAGTTGATTAACATGCACATAAAGGCTGTATTGCCTTGACTGTGATTCCAGAACTGGAATTAAGGCTCCCTGAAGTTAAGTGACCTGTCCAAGGTCACATTAAGTGGCAAGAAATGAGTTTGGAACATAGGTCTTTTTTTTTTTTTTTGTGGGGCAATGGGGTTTAAGTGACTTGCCAAGGGTCACATAGCTAGTATGTGTCAAATGTCTAAGGAAGGATTTGAACCCATATCCTCCTGAATCCAGGGCTGGTGCTTTATTCACTGTGCTACCTAGCTGCCCCTGGAATGTAAGTCTACTGATAACAAATCCTTCATTCTTCTGTTGTCCACAGCAAGCTCCTTAGAGGGCAAAAATAGCCACTATCTTAACAGACACAAAATCTCAAATTTACAAATTAGATAAATTAGGAGGTAATAATTTATATCCCAGAGTAGAATGGATTTCCTCATTAGATAATGAGTTCCCCATCACTGGAGGAATTTAAGCAAGGCTGGATGACCACTTATTAGGTGTGTTGTAGAGGGTATTCTTAGTCAGATATGGCTTTGCCTCTGAAATCACTTCCAACTCTGATGTTCTGTTATTTTTAAGATGATGATTAAGAATAATGAACAGGAATAATAATGCTTGTATTACCTCACAAGGTTGTTTCAAGAGTCAAATGAGATAATATATGAAAAGTGCTTCATAAACCTTAAAATGATATATATGTACATATTTTATAGCTCTATATACATCCCATATATCTGTAAACATGTATTGGTAGTTACATGGTCCCTTGAGACCAATTATTACAACAGATGCATGCTATCTGAGAGGGGAAGGAGAACCAAGGTTAACCTTCTCCTGTGAGCACCCTTGAGTATTAGTTCATCTGAATAGCTAACTGGCACCATACAAAGGGCAGAGGACTGTTAGGTTGGGAGGGAGAGTGAGGTTCACATCGGAGAAGAGAAATATGAGTAATTGTAATGGGGGTCCCTAGGGCAGCGTGGAGGCATAGCACCTCACAATTCAGAGTGGGAGATTTTACTGAGAATGGATAGTGAGCATTGAGGCTGGGGAATCATAGACAAACTCTACCCCCCCCCAAATTTGCCTGAAATCAGCTCTATTCCAATCTATTTTTTTTTAATTTGCACTAATGGAAAAGTCCTTTTAAGATTCTCCCCTGGAAATATGCTCCATATTTATTTTCTGAGTGAATACATATCTCCAACCCCCCATACTTCATTCCAATAACTGCATTAATTTCTCCATATAATTCAGCATCCTTTCCATGCTGTGTGTGTTTCCAGAACAAAGGGACAGAGCAATAGCGATTGTCATGCTCCCATCATTCCTTCTCTGTAAGTCTTCACTCTTTTCTTCATGTAGGGCACACCTTGACACCTACATCTTGTCAGCGTACTCTCTACCCCCCTCCCTTTTTAAACATATGGGCTATTAGGTGTACATGCTCAGGGATTTAAATTGTTCCACGTTTCCAAGTAAACACACACTTCAGACTCTAACAGATGCACAAGTCCACTTTGGGAGAGATGCTTTATGGACACAGGAGCATTCTGACAGCCTTTATAATCACGTTTCCTCGTCTGCTCATGTGGTGTACACCTGTGCTAAGTTGGCAGTGATTTTGGGTATGGGTGGGAGCAGCCCTGGTTCAAAGCAAACCTCATCTCTTTGTTCATACAACCACAATATTGCCTGTTGTTTTCCTCCTGGCTTTTAAAAAGTAGATCCTTAGCATTTTTGGAACCTCCTCCTGCCCTTTGGTCAAGGTAGTAAATACAGACACAAAGAAATTAACCTGGATTAGACAGCATCAATAGAATGTGCTAGGACTTAATTATGGGCAACAAAAACAAGATGCAAGAGGTCTTAGGAGCTTCAGGTGGAACAATCACTGAAAAATAAAACCTGGAGAGACTTCAGAGCCAACTTGTTAATATGATGAATAGTAGCTCAGCGTACTCAGAGGTTGTAATGACTTGTCTTGGTTGGGAAGAGGTTCGAGGAAAGGAGATGATGTTTAAAGTTGCTGTTGCTTGCATTCTGTGCCTTCCAAAAGTTCAACAGCTGATGCCTCTTGTGGGTTTTAAACAAACATCTGATACTTGAGTCTGGGTAAGATAAGAAAAGAACTTTCCAAGGCTCGCAGACTACTTCTTGACTTTTCAAAATGGTTAGCAGAAGGTTAATTAGCATAGAAAATGTTGAAAGATATAAACAAGTTCTCATTTTTTATTCTCTAGCATAAACGACATTATGTTACTCTATTATAATTGACAGCACCACAGTCTATCAGACACCATTATCCACAAAATGCAAAGGGCTTTGAGAACCTGATACCTCAGGGAAACAGGACTGTGGGAAGCTGGGTTCACTTCTGAACTCCACTGCTTTCATTGACCCCTCCTGCCTACCTCAGTCACCTAAGAGTGGAATGAAAGTGGGAGCCACCAGTTTAATTCTCCCCTTTGCACTGGGGAATGTTAGTGCCCAGAAACACTAATTCAAAGGACCCCAGAAGCCATCTCATCCAACCTGTATCTCTCCAGGAAGCCTGGTACTACCCACAAGTGTTCATCCAGTCTTTTCTTTCTTTCTTTCTTTCTTTCTTTCTTTCTTTCTTTCTTTCTTTCTTTCTTTCTTTCTTTCTTTCTTTCTTTCTTTCTTTCTTTCTTTCTTTCTTTCTTTATTTCTTTCTTTCTTTCTTTCTTTCTTTCTTTCTTTCTTTCTTTCTTTCTTTCTTTCTTTCTTTCTTTCTTTCTTTCTTTCTTTCTTTTCTTTCTTTCGGTGAGGCAGTTGGAGTTAAGTGACTTGCCCAGGGTCACACAGCTAGTAAGTGTTAAGTGTCTGAGGCGGGATTTTAACTCAGGTCCTCCTGACTCCAGGGCTCGTACTCTATCCACTGCACCACCAAGCTGCCCCATTCATCCAGTCTTTATTTCAAGATCTCCTTTGGTGGGAACCTCATTGCCTATGCAGGCAAAATATTTGACTTTTACATAGCTCTTTGGCTAGCAAAGTTTTCTTTTTGTCAAGTCAAATTCAGGAAATAGGACTAATGCTCATGGCACTTTGAGTTTTATATACAATATGGTGAGGTGGGTAGTGTCAGTATTCTTTTTTTGAGGGGCAGACTTGTGATGTCATTAGTTTTAGTGATGGTGCAGCTCTCTCAATGAAGAACAGCCCCTTTGCAATTTATGGTCTTAGAGAGTTACTTGGGGGGCACAGAGAGTTAAGTGTCTGTCTGGGGTCACACAGCTGGTATGTGTCAATGGTGGGACTTGAACACAGGCAGTCTTTACTTCACAGTAGGCTCTACCCACTATTCCATGCTGTTTCTTCATTCAAATATTTCTTCATTTTAGATATAATGACAGTTTATGTTTATGGTGTACCTTACATCTAGTTTGCCTTAGAACAACTTTATGAGGTAAGTAATAAAAGTGTTATTTATTATTCCAATTTGGATGAACCTGTAGGGTAGCTGGCAGAGTGGACAGATTGCCCCCAACATATAAAGGCTGTGTGACCCTGGGGAAAATCACTTAACCTCTCTGTGCCCTAAGCAACTTATCTGCTAATTCAGAGATGGGTTGTAATCTGGCATCCCTTCTGAGAATTTTCTACATCCCCACACACTTTGATTGATGGTGTCATAAGCAGTCACTTCTATACTCCCCTTCTAAAAAACCTCAGGCCAGGGGAGCTAGACTTAACATCATTCATTCAACGTTTTAAAGACAAAAAGTATTCATCAAGCACCTATTAGGTGCCAAGCCCTGTGCTAGAGGCTGGTGATACAAATGCAAAGATTGAAAACAATCCCCACTGACAAGGAACTTACATAAGGAAAGACTGGTTATGAGAGGCAGGTGGGAAAGGACAGAAAAGTCATTGCTGATTAACTCAGTCTTCCTTATGACTCATCTCAGCCAGGGGGAAGCAACCATTTTGTTTTCTGTTTACTTCATGGCTTTCCATGGCCAAAGACTCCCATCCCACATGTTCCAGAATATTTTTCATCATGCTCCCCAGTGCCCTTTCCTGCTGCTGCTGAATCTCTCCAGACTTGACTTGCTGGTCCTTGGATGGCAGATGCAGTCAGTCAGCAGGACCATAATAAAGCCTTTCTGGCATGGGTGAGCCTCCCATTGCTTGCCCTCAGCTTACATAGGCTTCTGTTACTCAGGGTCACCTCCACTTCAAAATAAGACACTGAAGCAGGGGAAGAACACCCACTGGATACTATGAAGACAGGGTCCATATTCCATGACCGAGATGTTTTACTCTAATGTAGACAAGTCACAAAGACAATCTTGAAAGTCACAAAATGGCTATTTTTTTAGAAGACAAAAACTTTGGCAATCTGCAAAAAACAAACTAAAATTATAGTTTATCTTAGGAGCTCTTAACCTTTTTTTGTGTGTCATGGACATCTTTGGCAATTTGTTGAAATATATATGTATATATATAATATTTTAAAAAAGTAATTGAAGAAAATGCTAAATTTCAGTTAGAGACAAATAAAAATACAGATATAACTGGGTGACAAGCCAAAGGCAATGGGAGGTTCTACCATGTCCTGGCTTAGCTAGATAGAATACCACAGGGTGAAAAAAATAATCTCCTTCTCCCCAAACTTATTCCTGGTAATCTGTGGCAGGATAACATACACATGTCTTTTGGGTAGCTTAGTCCTAATTTTTCTGTAAGCTAGAAGACATTGGATACTTAAACATAATGAAGGTAATAGGATCTTCACTTGGAAAGGATCTCAGTACAACTGTCTTATTTTACAAAAGAGGAAACTGAGGGAAAATGACTTGCCCAAGGTCACATGAGAAATAAGCATCAGTGAGGATTGGATCCCAGATCTTTTCAATGTTTTTAACTGTGTCATGCTTATCAAGGCTGAGGAGGAACTGGAGGGGAGGAGAATAGATGGAGTCGGTCAACAAGCATTAATTAAGTGCTTACTATGTGCTAGAGACTGTACTAAACACTGGGATACAATGAAAGCTAACAACAAAGTCCTTGCCCCAAGGAGCTTATATTCTAAGAAGTGGAGGAATACAACAATGGGAATAACTGTACATTCAAGATAAGTATATCATCTTTCTCTCTATCTCTATCTCTATCTCTATCTCTATCTCTATCTCTATTTCTATCTCTCTATCTATCTGTATCTGTATCTATCTATAAATGGGAGGTAATCACAGAGGGAAGGGACTAGCAGTGACAGGGATGGGGAAAAGTCTCCCAAAGAGTACTAGGTTCAAATCCTGACTCTGACACAATACCTGTGTGACTTTGGGCAAGTCGTATCACATCTCTGGACCTCAGTTTACTTACTGGAAAAATGAGGGAAGCAAACTAGATAACCTATAAGGTCTCTTCCAACTCTGAATCCCCTGATCTTAAGGCCAGGATAAGGATTCAAAATATATTAGTAGAACAATTAGTGAGAACATTCTATTATCTCCTTGCAAATTCTCCTGGTCTTTGCCTCTAATACTGAGGATTGACTGACTGGTTGTAGGGGTGGAGAGGCAGCTAATATGAAAGCAAGAATTCTGCTCTCCTAACCATCTTAAGCAACTCTTGTTAATCATGGAGATTTTCACCCTTATTTATTACAGGAACAGTGACTCATCCAGAGTTGCAAAGCAATCAGTGGTAAAGTTAATTGGAATCTAAATCAAACATTCTCCTCTTCCTTCAGCAATTCCTTGATGTTTAGAGAGAAAGTCCACTTTAATCAAGGCTGTGCTGGCTTTAGGAGGGAGAGATAGAGAGAAGGAAAAAATAATTTGCAAGTCACTGAAAGGTGATGTTTACATTTGGTTCATCTCCTTTCAAGTTTCAGGTTTGGGTCTTAAATATCTCTGGTCCAAGGAAGGAGATGCAGTACCAGTTGTAGATTCTCTGTAGATTCCCTTTAGGAATTTTTGGCAGGAGCCAAAGAGATTATTGAGAAGTGCTTAAGAATGAGCATAGTCAGGGGCAGCTAGATGGCGCAGTGGATAGAGCACCGGCCCTGGAGTCAGGAGTACCTGAGTTCAAATCTGGCCTCAGACACTTAACACTTACTAGCTGTGTGACCTTGGACAAGTCACTTAACCCCAATTGCCTCACTAAAAAAAAAAAAAAAAAGAATGAGCATAGTCCAAGAAGCCCCAGAAATTTGGTTGTATATGATAGAGGGTTAAGAGATAAATGACTGTTATCAAGACCATGGCTTAACTAGGGGCTTAGTCTTCTGGAAACTGTGTTTTCTCAGGGACTCCTGAAAACCATCTCCTGCTCCCACTTTCATGAGGAAAAGACTATGGACATAGTTTTCTTCGTTTCCTCCCTCTCTCTCTGATAAGGTCCAATGTATAGCACTGTGCTAGGTGCTATGAGAAATAGAAAGAATTAGACATTCTTTTTGCCCTTATGGAGTTGACTATTCACCAGAAGAAATAAGACCTGTACCCATCTAACTCTGACCTGAGGCAGAATGACAATATTCAATGAGAGAGGTATAAAAAATAGCTCATCCTCAAAGATGAGATACTTGATTTATGGAGAAAAATTGGTACAGAGAACTCCCAGTGAGGAAGTTCCTCTATGGATGTAGGTTGGCACCTTTTATAAAACTTACAGTCTTAAGATATCACCAGAGAGATATGACTTATATGGAAATGATTTTTTTCTGGATATCTCAAGTACTCAAATTTTGCAAGTCCTGTATTTTATATCCTGAGACTAAGATCATACAATTTAAGAGGCTGAGAGCTTTCGGTCCATGACGGAGCTTTCTTTACCAGAACAATTGGAGTTGGTGCCACCAGCCTACAAAGAAATATCAATACTTCCATGTGTCATTATGATGTAGAGGATAGGGCACTAAAGTAATAAAGACTTGAATTCAAATCTTTCCTCAGACATTTACTAGTTGTGTGACTCTGTGCAAGTCACTTAACCTGTCTGAGCCTTTATTTTGTCATTGGAAGAAAATGTGGGAGGACTCACCGACTTCAAAGGTCCCTTCTAATCCTAAATCTATGATCCACAAACCCATGATCTCATCTGTCTGGTTTTCTCTCCTCCTGTATAGACTGTTATTCAGCCATGCCTTCTTATCCTATCTAATTTCAGTTCATATCTTTCCATAAATCTTCTATTTTTTTCATTCCCTTGACTTTTTCTTATTATATCTTTTTTTTTTGTGGGGCAATGGAGGTTAAGTGACTTGCCCAGGGTCACACAGCTAGTAAGTGTCAAGGGTCTGAGGCTAGATTTGAACTCAGGTACTCCTGAATTCAGGGCTGGTGCTTTATCCACTGTGCCACCTAGCTGCCCCTCTTATTATGTCTTAATGTATCATGGAATCATTCGCTTCCCCTTGAACCATTATAATTTTTAAAGAGTTATTTTCCTCAGTGAGGAATTGTTCAATCCTACTTTTAGGGGGCAACTAGATGGCACAGTGGATAGAGCACTGGCCCTGGATTCAGGAGGACCCGAGTTCAAATGCGGCCTCAGACCCTTGACACTTACTAGCTGTGTAACCCTGGGCAAGTCACTTAACCCCAATTGCTTCACAAAAACCAAAAAACAGAAAAAAACCCCCACAATCCTACTTTTAAGACTTTTCCCTAGTGAGCTTTTATGCCTCTTTTAGTATTTGGCAAATTCTTTTTTTTTTTTTTTTTTTTTAGTGAGGCAATTGGGGTTAAGTGACTTGCCCAGGGTCACACAGCTAGTAAGTGTTAAGTGTCTGAGGCCGGATTTGAACCCAGGTACTCCTGACTCCAGCGCTGGTGCTCTATCCCCTGCACCACCTAGCTGCCCCACAAATTCTTTTTTTTTAAAAAAAGTTATTTTCTTCAGTTTTTTTGGTATGCTTCTTTTTAACAAGCTGTCAATTCTCTTTTCATAGTTTTCTTGCATTGCTCTCATTTTTTTTCTCCAAATTTTCCTCTGCTTCTATTCTTTGATTAAAAACATTTTTTTTGCTCTTTTGAAAAAACTCTTTATTTGTCTTTTCTAGGAATTCTTGTTGGACTTCTGTCTAATCTCCATTTTACTTTGAGACATTGCTTATAGAAATTTTCAAGTTCTGAGTTTGTCTTGTCTTAAGCTTCCCTACCATCTTAGTGGCTTTTTATGGTCAGGTTCTTTTTGTTGTTTTTGGATAATTTTTCTACCCTATTTCTTGACTATGAACTTTATGTTAGAGTTGGACTGGACTCTGCTCACATCTGGAGGCAGGGCAGGGAGGTCATTGTTCTAGGCTTTAGGCTTTTTCACCCTGCTATTTTCATAGCTAGTTTTGAGGGTCTGCAAGTTTTACATGCTTCCAAGGTGGTAGGCAGCTTACTGAATCCTGGAATTAGGAAGACCTGTGTGCAAATGTGGCCTCAGACACTTACCAACTGTGTGACTCTGGGCAAGTCATTTAACCTCTGTTTGCCTTAATCTACCAGAGAAGGAAATGGTAAACCATGGAAGTATCTTTGCCAAGAAAAATCTCTGGACAATAACATAGCACCACCAACAACAGGAACAATAATAGCAGCAGCAGCAGCAGAAGCAACATGGGCCTCCAAGACCCACACTAGGTGTTGTCATCAGTCTGTGCTAGCCAGCTTCCACTCCAGTGCCACAGACCTCTCTATCTGACCTCACTGTCAAGTTGTCCCTCACTCAAAACATGTCTTACTCTGCCCTCTTGTTGGAATGCCAAAATCCATTTGACACATTATTTTAAAGTTGTTTAGAGGGAAGTGTTGGGAGAATTCAGCTGGAATGCTATCTTGGTTCTGCCTCCCATAAATAGTAAATTGGAGATCCTCTTTACATATTGGAGACCTTCTTTTGGTTTTTGGTTAATTTTTGGACACCAGTATAATACTCAGAGTATCGATCTTTTAGCAATCTCTCTGTTTTTCTCATATGGATCATTATTGGTCTACCTCCTCTTCTGGTCTGACATGTCCATACGTGACTTATGCCACTTCTTGAGCGTGTCATCATTGGTAATATGCTACAACTTACTTTTACCTACCAGAACCTTTCCACCCTACCATCTTTAAGTCTTCTGAACTGATTAGATTCTGTGATTTTTTAGCTCTATAGAATCAGCAGGAGACTATTGATGCTAAAGAAAAATGGGCTCTCAAGGCAGGGAATAATGGCCTTGAACTGTTAAACTCTGACTACTTTTGGAATCATTGAAATCAAGACACAGTTTTCCTAAAGTGATCCAGCCTCCCCTCTTCCTCCTTTTCAAGTTTAGGTGCAGCTCACTGTCCATTATCAGTGTCTGACTAAGATATGTGTATTCATAGGCCAGCTGAGTGGGTTGCCCTTCCAACAGCATGACCTAGAGTGAGCCATTGTCCAGATAGAATATCAACTCTGCAATAATTCTATTGATGAATAAGTTTCTATTCCAATCTATTGCATTCTATTTATTTTCTTCCTGGTGGTAATAGAGGGGCAAGTGAAGGGTAATCTACTCTGGAGAGATTCTAGGATTCAAGGTGTTAAATTTGACAGTAGGGCCTGAAAGTAGAAAGTTTGGGTAGCCAAGAGACCTGGTAGGGTCAATTTAGTAGTTCAAGGCTATTCAACTGCCAGGCAGGAAAGAGACAGATTACCAGAACTGTATCTGGGCAGGTAAGATGGAATCTATGAGTCAGAGACATACTTGGAAACCAAGGAGGTAAATGGGGATAAAGGGAAACTGGGCCCAATGTTACAAAAGAGCAGAGACACATCTAAGAGGAGGAGTCTGGGGCAGCAGGTTAGAAATAAACCTGGAACAAATTGGGAAGGAAGGCTTCAGGTTGCAGAGAGACTCATGTAATTGACATTGATGGGGTCTCCATGTGTTCAGTTGCCTTTGGAGAGTCCTGGATGGCTCTCCTTCTGTGGTCCTTGAAGGGGTTTGGGACTGGGCTGGGCTCTGACACTAGCTGGGCTTCAACAGATGGAGTGAGAGAGCACAGCCCAGGGAGCACATCCCATCCTTCAGACCAAGCCAGAGGTTTTGTCTCACAGCTCCATACACACCAGCACATTTCCCAAAGTCTGGTCCATGAGATTTTTATTAATTTCTTTTGCGGGCAGTTTCTGACAGGCTAATTTGATGACACAAACTTTCTTGCAGACACTCAGACACATACCCTGGAGAGGCTGGGAAGCCGTGGGGGAACTCTACTTTGCTGACCCTCAAGTCTGACTTTGTGCCTCCTAGCACTCTCGATAGAACGATAAAACACATGAGCTTTGAATGACTGAAGAGCAAGCTTGGATTTAGTTTTTAATATTTTGGTTACATTAATTTAAGCTTCTGGTATACCCAGTGCTATTTTTGTCTCCTATTAGTTCTATCAAGGAGAAAGCATCAGCTATATCTCTGTGGCCTGGTCGATGAAGTTGGCCCTCATGGAATCAAGTGGTAAAGGAAATGGTCATTCTTCTCTGACTCAAAGATGGACTTCACATGTCTTCCTTAAATTGACCACCCAAGAACCCAGGCGTCGAGAGAGAACTAAATAGGAGGCAAGGGAAGAAGAAGGAGCTGGAGGTGCCTTTTCCCCGCCAGCTCTCTTCCGTAATTGCTTGCTCACATGGCAGTTTCTGTAGCAGAAGCAACAGCCTTTGACCTCAGCAGCGGTAGTTGTTCCTGCTAACAAGGGCCAACATAGCAACTCCTACAGGGCCATAATGAACATTCTTGTGTCTACAGAATGAACTGCAGGAGACTGCCAATAAACCACTAACCCAGAGCTTGGTGGCTGGAAAGGATGACCAGCCTCCACTGGGGAGAAGCAAAGCACAACTCTGGAACTTGGAATTTTGGGAAATCTTTGTTGTTGTTATAGCCAGGATGCTCATGGTGCCCAGTTCGGTCTCTGTATGTACTCCTATGTGTGTGGATTATTTAGTGACCTTTTCCACATCCATTTATAGCACAAGACATAGAAAAAAAGAGAAAAAACATTTGAAGGTTAAATTTCCTTATTGTCAATTTTATGAAGAATGAGAAACAAGGTCCTCCAAAGTAACAGAACCTGTGTTCAAATCTTAACTTTGATACTATTTATGTGATGTTGGGCAAGTTACTTAGCCTCCTTGGTTCTCAGTTTCCATATCTATGAAATGAAGGGGGTATACTAGATGACTTCTGGGGTCCATTCCAGCTCTAGAATCATGATGGGGAAGCAAACAAGTATTTAAATACATACTACATGCCAGACGCTGTGCTAAGTGTTTTTTTTCAGATTGTTGGGTCCCTTCAGTCATTTCCAACTCCTTGTGACCCCATTTGGAGTTTTCTGGGCAAAGATACTGGAATGGTTTGCCATTTCCTTCTCTAGCTCATTTTGTAAATGAGGAAACTGAAGCAAGAACGGTAGAGTGACTTGCCCAAGTGGATTTGAACTCAGGTCTTCCAGACTCCAGGTACAGCACTCTCTCTGCTTTGTCACCTAGCTGCCTTTAGTACCACTATATGTATTGTACAAGACATAAACAAAGACAACAAAACCATTTTGAAGATAGAATCACCCCCTCTTGCCTTCCATTTATATATCTTTTATGAATATTTTTATGTGCTATCTCCCCCCATTAAAATGTGAGCTCCTTGAGGGCAGGGACCCTATTTTTACCTTTCTTTGTATCCCCAACATTTGTACAATGCCTGGCACATAGCAGGTGCTTAGTAAGTACTTGTCAAGTGGCTGAATTATTGGTGATTTTAATATTTTATTTATAAAGAACTCATTACAGCAAACCAAAATTATCTGAATTCCTATCCCATCTTTGTTACTTCCTGTGTGTCCTTAGGCAAGTCAATTTAGCTTGTCTTGGCCTCAGTTTCTCCCTATATAAAATGAGGGTGTCGGACTAGATGGCATCTGGGGTCTCTCCTGGTGCTCTATCTAGGTAGGATAGTATGAACTGCGGTCAATGTATGTGCTTCTACTCAGCAACTTCAGTGCATGTGGAGGACTGGGAAAAATGCATTGGAAAATATGGCTCAGGATTAAGAAAGACCCAGTGTTTTAGACAAAATCGGAAGCCTCATAATTGCATATAACGAATGCTTATTTTTAATAATACTTTATTGATTCCCATTTTTAAAAATGTTACTACCATTTTCTAATGACCCCCTCCCCTGCCCAGTAATAATAGCTAGCATTTACATAGCACTTTAAGTTTTGCAAAACAATTTGCAAATATTATCTTCACAACAACTCTGGGAAGTAGGCACTACTACTACTACTACTGCTACTACTGCTGCTGCTACTGCTGCTGCTGTTGCTACTACTACAACCACTACTTCTACTTCTACTACTACTATTACTACTGCTGCTGCTGCTGCTGCTGCTGCTATTACTACTATGGATGCTGCTGTTGCTGCTGCTACTACAGTTATTATTATTCCTTTTTTACAGATGAGGAAACTGAGGCAGAGGTTAATTGACTTGCCTAGGGTTAGGCAGCCAATATCTGAGGCAGGATTTGATCTCAGGTCTTCCTGACTCCAGGTTTCATGATCTTTTCATTCCACTGCTTAACTGACTCACAGAAGTGATCCTGGGATCCGTAAGGTTATTCTAGCACAAAATGGCAGCTCTAAGTTAGACTAAGCTGTAAAGGATTGGCCCATTTGCAGACTTCGTATCTGTCATCCAAGGACTAGTTCAAGTTAGAGAAGCTTATTATCAGAAGACTGGCCACCCAGTGATGAATGTTCTTTTCCACTACCAGCAACCTGTGAAACTATTTCCTAAAGTATACTGACATGATCAGTATCAGCAGAATGAGAATCCACAGCTGCTGAAAAATCATGGATGCTTGAATTATTGACGTGAGGATCAGATTGGATGAATTCCACATTGCTGCGTGATAAAACTGTCTGCTGAAAAGACTCTATCGTAAGTAAAGGCTTCTAAGAGTGGGAGATACCATGACCCAGGGTTTGTCACATAAAGAACCATGATTTACTTTTGGTTAAATGCCTTGCAGGAGTTGCCAGGGTCTTGGACACCTAATTTGTAGGATGGCAGTGTAGTATAGTGGATAGGGCCAGGGAAATACAATTTCAAATTTGACTTCAGACACTTATTGCTTGTGTCACTCTGGGCAAGTCACTTTGTGACTCCATTTCTTCATTTATAAAACGAGGTGTTTAGGGGCAGCTAGGTGGCACAGTGGATAGAGCACCGGCCCTGGATTCAGGAGTACCTGAGTTCAAATCTGGCCTCAGACACTTAATAATTACTAGCTGTGTGACCTTGGAAAAGGCACTTAACCCCAACTGCCTCACTAAAAAACAAAACAAAACAAAACAAAACAAAATATGAGGGGTTTAGACTTCATGATCTTTAAGTTGTTCCCTTTTGGCTTTAAATGTATTATTTTGCTTTTTGTATTGAGGTGTTTTAATCTCTTTAATACTGGCTATAAACTGAGTAACCCATTTATGCATACACAAATTTTGAAAAAGCTATTTCAAGAAAGAAGTAAAATTGAAGGACCAGAAGTCTTTCTATAGACAATGTTACAGAATATTATTTCAATTTATCTCTTTCCAAGCACCTCTAATTTCTTTTGTGGAGGTGGGGGACTGTAGTGTATAAGACTTCAAATAATGCCAGACTTTTTCAATGTATCAGTTATTTTTGCTGAACTTTACCCCTCTTTAAA